>NC_092513.1:69279907-69580374 GCF_047511675.1 Marmota flaviventris
ACCTAATGGGGGTATGATGGTAGAAGGATCTTCCAAATGTTGATGAGGTAGCTCTTGAACACCAGCAGGCCCTTGCATGAATACCTCATATGGAGTATCTTCATGTAGCAGTAGAGGAGAACTGTCCTTGTCCCAGAGCTTCCCTAGGAGACTTTAGGAGAAAAGAGGTACAAGCTACAGGCTTGGCAGGGGGGAAAACCTGTGGCCAATAGATCCTCCACTGCCTTTCACACTGGCTTCACCATGCTCTTGATATTCCTAACACCAGAGCTTTAGTCATATTCCACTCTAACCCAGAGTCTTCCTACTAGCTTCAGCCTTGAGCCTCGGGAATCACATTACAGATCCTGATGGGAAGAAAAGTATAGAGAACCGGAAAGTTCCTCACCTTTGCAGAAGTAAAATTAGAATCTGAACCTCCATTAAATTCTTCAGGTGATTGCCCAAAGTTGGAAAAAAAGAAGATGATTTTTGTGGTAGAGAAGGGAAGATCCCAGATTTTACAGGGTGTTAAGTGGAATGCCCCCTTGGGGGAGATCATGGGATATGAGACTGGAGGCTAAGCCTCAGTGTCCAAGTCCAAATAACCAGTGAAAGTCATATAAAGACTCTGGGAGGAGCCACATTTTATCACATAAAAGGTGTTTTACCTCCACCCACTTCCATGATCCTCACAACTACCTTATAGGGGAGAAATGATTGGTTACCTCAAAGAGAAATTGATCTTAACAAGATAAAACAGCTTATCCAGAGGTGAACCTGAAAGTCCCACCTCCATATCTAGGCACTACTGCTCAAGTGCTACCCACACCACCCTACTGGACATGATCCACCCCTGGCTCACCACATTTTCTGAGCACAAAAACTGAGAAGTGTCTGTGATATGATGATTTCCTTCCCAGCATACTTCCTCTCAGGTCACTCTGCCAATATCCTCTGGACTCTTGGAGAAAGGGGACAACAAGCCACCTCTTGGTGGCAGGACCTTACCTTTCAGGTTGCCACTCTTCTTCCTGTTCTAGTACAGCACCTTACTCACCTTCACATGCTTACAGACAATATAGAAAAAGTGGCTGAAGCCCATTTCTCCCTATGCTTTCCTAGATCAGCTGTAGATATTCCATGTTTCTGAACAGCATGACGTTTACCGTTAGCTAGTGGAAACCCTTTTATTAAGAGAATATTTTTAAAGTGGTAATATACTTCATTTTTCTTCTGTGGAAAGCACAAAAGGGGATTTTCTCAATAAACTACACTGCTGAGAGCCACGGCTGAGTCTGTATGGCCCCTGGCATTTTGCCAACAGTATTGATTGACAGGCGAGGCATTACTATCCGCCTCTGCTGCAACTTTTGAGTTCTCGCACTATTTTGGAGTTCTCGTGGGGATTTCCGGGGATTCCCCGAGAGTTCCCATTGGTTGGGGAAGTGCAGGAGGAGGGATTTCCGGGAGAGATATTTCCGGCTGGGGGTTCCTGGACAAGCCTCGTGGCGCGTTCGGGAGGATTCCCCGGGAGCTGTGTGAAGTGTTTTCCTGCAGTTTAAAAATAAAGTTTGTTCCTGCTTCAGTGGCTCGTGATTTGTGCCCAGCCAGACTGCGGCATTTGGTGGCCCGTACGGGGAACGTCTAAAGCTTCGGGGTAAGTGAAATTGCTTGCCCCTAAGGGAAGGCGAGAGAATGGGTGACCATTTTAAAAAACAATGTGTTCTTGTTTTGATTTGTTTTGTGTTTGTTTCAAGCTGCCTATCCCTAGAATTTTCTCAGGCAGATTGGGAAAAATGGTTGGCTCAAGGTTTGAAGTTGTTCGCCCCTGAGGAAGAGATAGAAATAGACCACAAATGCACATATCAAGAAAATAGGAAAATTGATACAACGATTTTTTGTTCCGTTTTTGTTTCATTCTGTTTCGGTTTTGTTTTGTGTTATCTTATTGGGTTGCATTATCTTTATAACAGATTAGAAATTAGTAAAAAACAAACTGAAAGAGTGTTAAGTAAATTGTTAGAGGTTCAGACCATGGAGAAAGACATTTTAGATCAAGTAAAAGAGAAGGTCTCTCAAGCTAGTCAGACAGAGGAAGAAAATTTAAAGGAAGAAAGCTTAGAGGAGAAACACCTATTAGGGAAAAAGCTACAACAGGAGGCTGCTACTAACACCGTTCTATCACCAGAGGGCGTAATTCAACCAACAGCACCCCCTATGGAGATAGCTGAGTGGCCCTCAAACCCCGTAGTTGATAGATGGGATCCTGATACAGGACCTCAAAGATTAGCATGCCCTGTACTTGAGCAGGCAGGAGGGCAGCGAATTCACCGTGCTTTAGATTTCAAAACAGTGAAGCAGTTAAAGGAGGCTGTAACAACCTATGGTCCTCAAGCACCGTTCACTGTAAGCATGGTCGAATCCATTACCAACTTGGACATGACGCCAGCAGATTGGGCTAGTATGTGTAAATCTGTGCTAAATGGAGGACAATATTTGTTATGGAAGGTTGCCAATGAGGAATTTTGCAGGGAGACAGCTAGACGAAATGCAGCAGCCGGTTACCCTCAAAGAAATCTAGATATGTTTTTAGGAAAAGGACCTTATGAGGGTCAACGGCAACAAATTGAATATGATCCTGGCGTATACGCACAAATTGCTGTAGATGCGGTTAGGGCATGGAAAACTTTACAGGGGCATGGAAGTTTACAAGGTCAATTATCTAAGGTAATACAAGGAACTAATGAACCTTATGCTGAATTTATAGATAGGCTTATTCAAGCAGCTTCCAGAATTTTTGGGGATACAGAACAGGCAATGCCATTTATAAAACAACTGGCTTATGACCAAGCAAATCGTTGTTGCAGAGAGGTCATTAGACCATGGAGACATGAAGATTTAAACACATATATTAAATTATGTAGAGACATTAATGAACAAGGGCAAGTCTTAGCAGCAGTACAACAGGCTTTAGATGCCAGGCCAAAAACATGCTATAATTGTGATCAAACAGGACATTTTAAAAGGAGTTGCCCCATAGGAGGAGGGTTTAACAAAGCTAGATATCAAACGAATAGAATACCGGGTATTTGCCCACGATGCCGTAGAGGGAAACATTGGGCTAATGAATGCCGTTCTCAAACCACCATAGAGGGTATTCCGTTATCAAAAAACAGACAAGGACCAAGTGTTTACCCACGATATCGTGGAGAAAGGCATCGAGCTCCATTGCCAAAAAACGGACAGGGGGGCCCAATGCTCCGGGGCCCACGACCACAAATGTACGGGGCACTGGAGGAACCCAGAAACACCATGGAGGAACCCAGCAACACCATCAGGGTAGTGCCCAGGACACATTATCCATCAGATCTCTCATCAGACGAACCAGAGGGAGCGCAGGGTTGGACATCTGCGCCTCCGCCAGAGCAATACTAACTCCAGAGATGGGAGTTCAAATCATTCCCACAGGAGTAAAAGGACCTCTTCCCCAAGGAACAGTAGGCTTATTGTTAGGACGCAGTTCTTCTACGCTAAAAGGACTTATGATAAGTCCCGGGGTAATTGATCCCGATTATGAAGGTGAAATAAAAATTATAGCTAGTTCTCCAAAGGGTATATCAGTAATTTCACCAGGAGATAGAATAGCACAGTTATTAATAATACCCAGCCTACATGATAAATTTCCCAGTAGTACTATAGAAAGAGGTTCCAGGGGATTAGGCTCCACAGGTGTAGATTGGGCTATGCTGTCTTTAAATTTAGATTCTCGCCCCATGCTAAAACTAAATATTCAAGGACATGAATTTAATGGGATACTGGATACAGGTGCAGACCTTAGCATCATATCTCGTCAAGAATGGCCAAAACATTGGCCATTACAACAAGCCACTCAAACGCTTCAAGGCCTAGGAGTGGCAACTAATCCCCATAGAAGTGCAATGGTATTAGATTGGAAGGATCCTGAAGGATGTGAAGGAACTATACAGCCATATGTATTGGATCATCTTCCTATAAATTTATGGGGACGAGATGTCCTAGATCAATTAGGACTAACATTAACAAATAACATCAATTCAAATGCGCCCACTAGTAGGGCTAGACAAGGTTTCAGGAAAGAAAAAAGATTAGGAGAACAAGGCATAGCAGCACCAATTCAAATAGATCAGGGAATAAATAGACATGGACTGGGTTTTCAGAAGGGGTCACTGAGACAATAAAAATTACTTGGAAATCAGAAAGACCAGTATGGGTTCCTCAGTGGCCCCTGACTAAAGAAAAGATACAAGCAGCCCATGACCTGGTCAAACAACAATTAGCGGAGGGACATATACAACCTTCCGTATCTCCTTACAATACTCCCATTTTTGTCATTAAAAAGAAATCTGGTAAATGGAGATTATTGCAAGATTTAAGAGCCATTAATAATGAGATGGTTATTATGGGACCTGCTCAATCGGGGATTCCTCAATTGTCTGCTTTGCCAAAAACCTGGTACGTTTTAGCTATAGATATTAAAGATTGTTTTTTTTCAATTCCAATTCATCCTGAGGATAGTCCACATTTTGCATTTACTATCCCTGCACTGAATCATGAAGGTCCTGATCAGAGATATGAATGGAAAGTACTCCCTCAAGGGATGGCTAACAGCCCAACTATGTGTCAAATTTATGTTAACAAAGCAATCCAGCCACTTAGAAATCAAAATCCTAAACTACAAATATTTCACTATATGGATGATGTATTGTTAGCACACAAAGATAAAAACACATTGCTAGAATGTTATGCCACACTTACAAATTTATTAAAAAATTATAATCTAGAGATAGCAATAGATAAAGTACAATTAAATTTTCCAATTAATTATTTAGGAGTTCTATTATCCTCAACCATGGTCCGTCCACCAAAAATTCAAATACGAGTAGATCAACTCAAATCACTTAACGACTTTCAAAAGTTATTAGGAGACATAAATTGGATAAGGCCTTATCTAGGCATACCAACAGGAGAGTTGGAACCTTTATTTGATATCCTAAAAGGTCCATCAGATCCAAATTCACCCCGCATGTTAACGCCTGAAGCAAGAAAGGCATTAAAAATTATTGAAACATATATGGAAAATATGCATTTGGATAGAATTGATATAACTTTGCCTTTATTATTTATTGTAATACCAACAAAAAATATTCCTACAGGAGTATTTTGGCAAGAAGGTCCATTATTGTGGATACATTTATCTTATTCTCCTAACACTATTCTTACTAGGTATCCTGAGGCTGTAGGACAATTAATACTCAAAGGAATAAAAGCAGCAAAGGGAGTGTTTGGAATTTCTCCCAATAAAATTATTACTCCATATACTATGGATCAAATTGATGAGTTAGCTAATGAGTTAAATACTTGGGCAATAATCATGTGTAAATCTAATGTTTCATTTGATAATCACTTACCATCTAATCCTTTGTTGTCTTTTTGGTCTTCGCATCCTGTAGTTTTTCCAAAAATGACAAGAAAAACCCCTATCATGAATGCTCCAAATGTATTCACTGATGGGTCAAATAATGGTACAGCAGCAGTAGTTACCCCTGATCAAACTTTTACATTTTTAGTACCCAAACAATCAGCTCAAAAGGTAGAGCTTAATGCAGTATTACAAGCTTTTGTGATGTTTAAAGATTCTGTATTTAATTTATTCTCTGATAGTCAGTATGTAGTTAATGCTATAGTATCCCTTGAAGATGCTGGCAGGATTTCCCCTTCCTCTACTGTTTTCTCTTTGTTTTCCGCTATACAAAGTCTAATCTGGGACAGAAAAGATCCATTCTTTATAGGACATATCAGGGCACATACAGGATTGCCTGGAGCCCTTAGTTTGGGCAACGATTTAGCAGATAAAACTACACATGACATACATATTTTCTCTACACTAGAAGAAGCTACACATTTTCATAATAGGTTCCATGTCAATGCTAATACTTTACAAAAGCGCTTTAAAATAACTAAGGAACAAGCTAGACAAATAATAAAACAATGTCAAAATTGTGTGACCTTTTTACCACAAGTTAATCTTGGAGTCAATCCTAGAGGACTGATACCTAACCATATTTGGCAGATGGACATCACACACTTGCCACAATTTGGAAAATTAAAATATTTGCATGTTACAGTTGATACTTCTTCCAGATTTTTGATGGGCTCCCTTCATTCCGGAGAAAAAACTAAAGATGTTATAGCTCATTGCTTACAAAATTTTGCCACTGTGGGCGTTCCAAAACAGTTAAAAACAGATAATGGTCCTGGTTATACTTCTACCTCTTTTAAACAATTTTGCTCATCATTTGGCATTACTCATATAACAGGAATTCCATACAATCCACAAGGACAAGGCATAGTTGAAAGAGCTCATCAAACTATTAAAACGTACTTACTAAAGCAAAAAGAGGGAATTGGAAAGGGGTATATGTCACCCAAAGATAAACTTAAAATAACCCTTTTTACTCTAAACTTTTTAAATTTGGATTCCTCAGGGCTTAGTGCTGCGGAAAGGCATATGTGTCCAAAAAATGTACATAAGCCTAAGGTACTTTGGAAGGATATTCTAACAGGACAATGGAAAGGTCTTGACCCAGTGATTGTCTGGAGTCGGGGTTCTGTTTGTGTTTTTCCACAGGGAGAACAGCAGCCGATTTGGATTCCAGAGAGATTAACTAAAACAATTTCTACAGGCCAAAAGGAAGATGATTTGACTCAAATCCATAACAGCTGATATCCAGAACTCCAGTTTGGCTATTCTTACATCTGCGACAGTGATTAACCAGGATGCTTTTTTCAATATTTATTTTATTATTTGCCTTTTCCCACATCATAAAGTTCTATTTTATTTTTGAGCTCATACAGACCTAGGTTAATGTTTTTCTGATCAGTTTTATTTTTTGACTGTGGAGTTTTTAAGCATTGCAATGGAGATTTCACCTAGGTAAAGCTTCAAGGCCTTTACTATTGTCTTAAGTGTTGTATGTTATGTGTGCACACTTCTGTTTTGTGTTGTATGTCTGTATGTGCGTATGTCCATATATCATATATGAGGAGCGCTCATGAATAAATGGATCCAAATTTTTTTATTCACGTGATTTTAATGGTTTAATTTAGATTGGGTAAACAGCTGTTGAAAATTGTTTTTATATGTGAACAAATAAGGAGGTTAACAGATCTGTTTGTTTACTTTCACCTTTCCTTCTCATTATATTTAATAATTCTGTTCAGGATAATGTAAATTGTTCAAAAAATTGTTTTCTTAGTGCCTGTTGGAATGTTACATAATTTTTTTCTTAGCATCATTGCCAGAATTCCTATCGTCATCCCAGTGCCGGTGAAGACAAAGAAAAAACCAAACTACAGCTTCTTTGATAGTTATCACAACAAACTGTAAAAACTGATGCATCAATGAATAATAACTCAACAAGTAATGCTCAATTAAGGAGTCGATTTACTTTGGGAGGAAATGGACATATTGACAGATTCCTCTGCTTTGAATTGCTTGCAGACCTTGCCTGGACTATGTATCACTTGTATGCATTGTGAACTATCTTTTGGTACAGCGAATTGTGGTAGTGCTGGAGTATTTTTGCTGATGGTGTCACCGGTGGTACAATTTTTCAAAGGAGCCCTCAATTGGCTTAGTGTCATGGCATTTTGCATCTTCCTCCCTTCTACTAGTGATGGTCTAAAATTGGGGGCCAACAGAGGTGAGGCAAAGAACCTCACCCCCCCACTGGTGCAAAGGCCTATCCACAAGTGTGGCTGTATGCTGGACCGGTAGTCAGTGACGGGTATGATCCAATTGCAGTGGTACCAACCTAAGACAGGAGGCTGACGCCTAGAGGTCAGTTCATCCGATGACGGGTAAGGACCATATGTTGAATTGGACTACCTAACAGGCACGGTCCCTAAGCCACATTGCTTGTTGTTTAATTAAACGAAAAGGGGGAGATGCTGAGAGCCACGGCTGAGTCTGTATGGCCCCTGGCATTTTGCCAACAGTATTGATTGACAGGCGAGGCATTACTATCCGCCTCTGCCGCAACTTTTGAGTTCTCGCACTATTTTGGAGTTCTCGTGGGGATTTCCGGGGATTCCCCGAGAGTTCCCATTGGTTGGGGAAGTGCAGGAGGAGGGATTTCCGGGAGAGATATTTCCGGCTGGGGGTTCCTGGACAAGCCTCCTGGCGCGTTCGGGAGGATTCCCCGGGAGCTGTGTGAAGTGTTTTCCTGCAGTTTAAAAATAAAGTTTGTTCCTGCTTCAGTGGCTCGTGATTTGTGCCCAGCCAGACTGCGGCAGTTCAGGACCAAGCTGTATGAGTGTGGTATCACTGTGCTTTCCCCAATCTCAAAGCTGGCATGCATTTTCCTGGATGGATGTGATTAACCTATACTAGTGCCTGTGACTGCTTGTACTTTCATCTGTAGGTATGTCTTCTCCAATACCAATGTGAATTGAGCATACTCCTATGCCGAAGTAGCAAACACTGGGTATGCTGGGTATGCATGGAAATTCCTGTGAGTTCTGCTACTAGACAACCCTGGTGAATCCAGTCTATGTCCCTGGAGAATTGGATGTGGCTTGAGAGACTTATTGGCACTTCAGTATGGGATGAGGCAGGCAGTGGTCTTTAGTAATCCTAGGTGATGGGATTTGTTTTCTGGTTGTATGTTGTTACATCTTATATTGTTGTTGTAGCCTATGGATGAAGGGCCCTGCCCATCTCACTAAGGGATTATTGCAGTAGACTTCAGATGTGTAGATTGTATGGCAAGGAATCCTAAAGGGGTGGATTGTAAGGCAGGCCCAAAATGGATATAGTTAGGCTCCCTCACCAAGACTTCCAGCAGGCTATGTTTTTATAGTGTGTAGTCAATATCATGAACACTCTGACTCAACATATGTAGTCAAGGTCATAAACATTGGTTGTGGCCATGTGCCCATTGATGTAACCCATTGGTAGTGTGCCTTCTTTGTCTGGTCTGCATATTTAAAAGGCCTATAGGAATGGCTCAGTGAAGCTAAGTAGAACTGGCTGGGGGCTGAATCTAGAGCTGGCAGGTTGGCTATAGGCTACTTCTGCCTCTGAATAAAACATGGCTATTATCTTGTGTCTTGCATCTTCTTCCACCTTCCAGGACACCCACACACTCACTCTCATCTCCTTTCTCTTTCTCACTCACAGCCATGCACACAATCACTCACTCTCTCACTGAGTGTATTCTTGGTATTTTTAACACCAAAATGGAAGCACATTACCCCCATAAAACTGGTTCAAGTAACAGTAAAGCACTTGTGAAATCATCACTGTGTAGAAATTCACCATTCAATATAGGGAAGTAGTTTAATATTTAAAAAAAGAATGAAGCGTAGGAAATGTTCTTTAGAGACAATATAGAATAATGTCATTGAATTAAAAAAAATAAAAGCTTTCCTAATAAATTAGATATTTAGGAAGAGATCGGTTATTTTCTTTAAAAAAACAAGAAAAAGAAAGAAAATGACAAAATACTAATTATCTTACTTGATTTCTATCCAACTTGTCAAACCTGTTCAGTTGCATGAGTAAGAGGACTTAACACCAGTTCTAGGAAGAAAAGCAGATGTTTTCCAGATTTCAAGTGTGGTTGTATTAGTTCGCTTTGCATTGCTCTGACCAAAATACCCAACAAGAACAACTTATAGGATGGAAAGTTTATTTTTGCTTGTAGTTACAGAGGTTTTAGTCCATGGTCAGCTGAGGCCATTGCTCTGGGACCAAGGTGAACTGTAATATCATGGAGGAAGGACATGGTAGAGGAGTTCTGCTCCATTGATAGAAGCCAGGAGGCCAAGAGAGAGGGAAGGGAGAAAGGGCCAGTTAAAATGAATCCTTCCAGAGCATGCCCCCAGTGACCCACCTCCTCCAGCCACACCCCACCTGCCTATAGTTACTACCCATTCAGTGCATTCATACTAGATGGACTGGTTACTTTAGCTCTCACAGTCCAATCATTTCACCTCTGAACATTACTTCCTGTATTAACACAAGAGCTCTGTAGGGGAACACATCATGTCCAATCAATAACACTGACATATGTATGAAGGTTGGGGAAATATAATTCAAAACACAGAGGTTATCAAGACAATTAACAATATTCTCCTCATGTGAGGATCATAGCAAGTTGATATTTCTGACAGATGATTTGCCTAAACAGAAACAAATGTGAGCTGGAAAGAAACAAGTGTCAGGTTGTTGTGCCATCGTGCAATCATAATGACTGGGACACTTGCTGTGTAGTGAATAGAGTGCCTCTTTTAGCCAGATATCAAGGAAAAAGTTACTTCATTTTTGCAGAATCTGCAGTAAGTTACATTTCAGTTTTATTGCATTCTTAGTCATCTGCTCATTGGGAGAATTTTCTGGAATTATTTCTTCTCGAAATTAAGCGCTGTGGTAGTGTTGAATGTCCCAAATAAATCCCCTTCTAAAAGTACCTATTTTTTTCTAAAGCTTCCTCCAACATATTTATGTGTCACATATTGTAAACCCTAAGAAATAAATACACATGAAGAAAATTGAAGACACATGTGGAATCAAGGTGTTATAACTGAAATAACATTGAAGAAGGCTTTTCCTCAGTAACACTATAATTAATGGTTTCTGACTCCAAAGATTTTCTGATACTCTTTGGTTTTAATACTTATAACTATAAAATAAAGAATTTGGATTCTTTAATTCCCCAAAAATTTCCATTTCTAAAACAGGCTTATTGCTTTATTCATATATTAATATTGGTCAAATTCAGTGTTTGCACAAGACATTCTCCTAAGTAATTTCAATAGTGAACTTCTCTCTCATTTAAACTGCAGAAAAATATATTCAGATAAGTACTGGTATCATTGCCACATTATGCATGGTAAATCAATTTTAATAAGCTTTAAAAATGTGTTTATCATCACACATAAATAATGAAAAAATATTCTCACATGTCTGTATTTGTTTTCAGTTTTCAATTCTTCTCTATGCAAAAAGACTGAGTATTCAACATTAATTTTTAAATCTAATTTTTACTGAGGAGTGTATTTAATGAACTTTTATTTTCTTTGCTCTAAAACTGATTAAATTTAGTCCACAGTCACATTACAACATTGTGTGAAGATAATTTATTCTTGCAATTCTTGATAATGACTGGACCAGATAGCATGTCTCAAAAGTAAACAAGGGCTTTAACTGCCAATGTGGCCTCCAGTACTGGTCTGGCAGACTTCAGGGAAAACCAAGTGAGGAATTTCAAGGCTCCCAATACACACACACACACACACACACACACACACACACAAATGGTAAGTATTTCAGGAGGTGGAAATTGATTTGATTACCCTGATTTGATTTTTAAGCATTGTGTACGTACATCAAATTATCATACTGTACCATATAAATATGAACTATAATGTGTCAATTAAATTTTTAGAAATATTGAAATAAAGTGAACACTTCAAAGAAAATTTAGAATTTTACATAAATCAGTCCCTTGGTTGCAAATACATAAGTCTTTTATACACATATGTGGTCATGTATAGCCCATGGAAACTCCCCCTACCACACTTTTTTTTCCCTACAATCTCATGAAGCCCCAGTATTCACACTCACTTGGTAGGATTCAAATGGTTATTGTTTCATTTTTCTTGAGAGTTCTACTATTCATAGAGTATCGGAGAAAGTAAGTAAATTTCATCTTATCTGAAGTCCTCTTTTGTTTAATGAAGTTATAGTAATTTTATATTTGTTACACATACAAACATAGTGGACAGAGGGACAAATGAATTCTCATGGGAACAGGATTGCAGTTCTTTGTGGAAAGTTATTAACCTGGAATAATCAGTAGTATGCACCCTACTAATCCCTCACATTCCACACACTTGCACCTGATGGATAAACTTATTTTATCTCTTAGAAAATAACTCATGGAGAAAGAGCAAGACTCAAGCACCCCTTAATAATTTCTCAATCTATGTGTTTTTCTCAAAAGAATAATTCAGTAGAAATATATTTAAGTCTAAACCCACATGTTGATATTTAAAAAAAAAACAACTAATATGGTTGTAGCAGGATAAAGTCTAGTGGAGATAATACAAAAATACAAAACATGAAGAAATGTAAATGTATCAGAAACAGCATCCAATACACAAAGAGATATTTTCTGGTCTTCCGGGAAATATGCCTCCAAGTATCAGCCAATTCTGGCAGCTGCGCTTGAAGGACTGTTGAGGGACTATCAGTAGACCAGGATTCTTCCAGTAGAGTAAGTAGCTTCTGGCCCCTGGCCACAGGCCTTCTGGTCCATCCAGTACCCACCACCTGGAAGAAGGAGTGGCGCTGGTGACTGGATCCCTACTCCACAGAAGTGTCCCAGTCCATGATCAGAAGAGGACTGCTGGTGGACTCCCTACCACGCCATGCGGAGAGGAGGAAGGGCACAAAGGGGTGACCAGCACCACCGCAGAGTGAAGCCTTGAGCCCACACCCAGCCCCAGCCTTTGGCATTTCTGGGCTGAAGGGTCCCTGAACAGCCCTGAAGGTGTAACTTCTTCTTCTTCTTCTTTTTTTCCAGCGCTACACCCCAAGGATCCTAGCCTGTAGGCAAGAACCCTGAATGGGAGGAGGTGGCAGGTGTGGAGAAGCCGCATGTCTCCAGAGGCCAGATGCCCACCTCACAGCTGCTCTACCCTTTATTTGCCTGCTGGGTGAGCTAGCTCTGCGGTCTGCAGAGGTGACGCTGGGGAGTGTGTGCCAGACACCAGGCTGCTGCTCCTACAGTAAGGATAACAGAGGCCCCGCGCTGGGGACAGGGATGACTATCTGGGGCGAGGGCGGGCACTGAGCCTGTTGCTGCGGACCCCCTATGCGCAGGTCAGCGAGATGACTTGACCCAAAGCCCTCCAGGGGGCACAACTCTGCCTCGCTACCGTGGGGGCATGGAGCAGAACAGCAGAGGGAGCTCACAAATCCACTTCCCAACAGCAGGTGCGGGAGAGGCACTGAGACTGTGACTAGGGAGTGGAATCGAGGCCCCACACCGCCCTCACCTGTAGACAGGAGGATCAACTCATGAAGTTGAAGGCTCTCTCAGGCCCTCCCTTGGGGCTGCGGAAGCAGAAATAACCTTTGGGGAGAGGTAGGAACCAGCCCAAGGCGCCAGGCAGAGTGGCGATTCTGCAAGAAGACCATCCCTCACAAACAGTGAAGCCGCCAATGCAGCGAGAGACAGGAACTTAGCCCCACACCCCCCACTCCAGATCCCGAGGTGCAAAGCACACTGAAGCTGGAACCCCAGTCTGAAGCCAGAGGTTAAGATTAGGCAGCAAGCTAGGAGGTGGGAGGCAGGGAGGGAACAGTGGTCACAGGTGAGGATCTAGGCAGAAGCCTCAGACTCGGTGGGCTGCCACTCTGGTCACCCTATATGATGATTGCGCCCTTCATGCTCATGGCTTGTCTTGGAGGTCTACTGAATACCAGTAGGGACTCCGCTATTAGGAAGAGTTTCAGGAAACGCGGCCCCGCCCTTCTGAACTTTCTGCACACCTTGGGAGCCAGCCCTACCCCCACCCCACCCGCGCCATACACACACACCTGGTTCAGCCTCTGCAGCTAGAGGCCGCTGCGCAGCAGGAATCTGAGCTGGGCAGTGCAGACAGCAGCGAGGGGAGGACATGAACGCAGGTGCAGGAGGGCCACTGAAAAGGTAGGGCGGGAACATGGTGAGACCTTGGACAGAGCCATGAAAACAGTCAAGGTTCCCATCATCACACATGAGCGCGGTCCCTGAACTCCTCAATACCCCATCTCCCAGCAGTCCCACCGCCCCAATCGACCCACTAGACCCCTCCAACATCCAACACATTAAGTGCGACTGCTACCAGCCCAGTCCACCCAGAACCCATACCAAGGCTAGAACCCAGCGTGCAAGACCGCCCAGTCCTTGCCTGCAAAAGCCTGACCTGCCATCTGCTCCCCAAAAGAGTCCTGCCTCATGGTGTGCTGTCTGACTCTTCCAGGCGGCCCCCAATATGCCAGGGCCTTGTTGCACCATGAAAGACACCACACACACACACACACACACACACACACACACAGAGAGAGAGAGAGAGAGAGAGAGAGAGAGAGAGAGATTTTCAGTCTCCCACCAAAGATGCCACATGTGCTCCGCAGCTACCTGCAAGGTCCTATTTATCCCCAAGCACTTCCTAGGACTCTGGCCACTCCCACATCCCACCCTTTGAATCTCCCAGACAATAAGACTAATAACTCAAAGTGGCCTGCAGGTGGCGACCTGAAACTATTCCTGAACTTAGGATGGTCACAAACCACCAACTCCAAGCCCTTGCAGCAGAGCCTGGTGATTGATGTGCCCACCCACGCACAGAGAGCCACCCAACCTGCGATTTTCATTCCAGGTAGCTATAAGGAAACCCACGCAGTACTGTCAATCAAAGCCACCCTTTCACTCGTGGGCATGGACAGAAGATCTAGGCTCCTTTAGCATTGGAGGGAAATAAACCACGCAAACAGGAAGGAGCCTGAAAACAGAACAATACACTTTGGAGAAAGTAAATGATTCAGAAGGACAGGAATTTTTAAAAACTAGAGAAAATTAGACAAGAAATGGATCCATGCATCCCAAAACAGCTTGCTATGAAAAGAAGGTGATGAAAGGATCCAGAAAATTCACAGAAATTAAACATACAGTTTCCCAGTTAAAGATTTAATAGAAGAGATGGAAGAGAAGAGACACAATTGAAGTCTTTCAGAATGAATAACCAAAAGGGAAAAGTGAAAAAATAACTATGAAGGGAAAGAAGAAGAGAGTAGAAGATGAGTCCAGATGTCCAACATGGAACTAACAGGACTTTAGCCAAGAGACACAGAGAAATTAGGGAAGAAGATAATAATAATCAAAGAAATAAGAGAAGAAAATTTCCCAGAGCTGAAGGAAAATATTTATGGTGGAGAGCTGATATTCCCTGCTGTCTCACCTGTTCCATCCAGGACTTGTCTATGATGGACAGAGCGTGGGTCATGGAATGCCTCATGGAAGCAGCCAGGATATTCTCTCTCTCTCTCTCTTTTTAAATCTTGTATTTATTTTTTTTAAATCTTACTCAAAATAATAAATAATACAATTTCAGAGGGGAAAATGTCATTGTACACGTATATCCTTTATGTACACAAACAACTTCATTCTGGCATAATTTTCATTTGAAAGATCTAGATACAGTCTTATACAAGTGATAATGGCTCCTAAAATTTACTCAAACTTGCTATACAGTAAGAACCAAAATGAACAAATCATATAATTTTAAACTCTGCCCATTGCTTGAAACCTTGGAGGAACCTGTGGTACAATCAGTTGCTAAGACTAATTCTTCATCTGTTTAACATTTTATTGGTTTCTACCTACAAATGAATTCAGTAATTTAGACCAAAAATGATATCTATACAACATTTTATCTATGTTCACAGCAAATTTCAAAGTCTCTTTTGCCAGAATGACTAGACAAATTTAATATATTACTTAAAACTGCAGTCAGATGGAGCAGTCTCATTATCTACACTGTTTTAATTGCCTAAAATACCCAAAACAGCTTTAATTAAATACAAAATATTATTAACCTTGTACATTTCAGTTTGGGACCACAAAGTAATGTGTAATTTAAAAAAAAAATAGTATCTGGATGACTATATAGAATCTAGATCAATAGTAAGTATGCTAGAATTTAGTTACAGGTCTGAGAACTTTTAAAAGTACCATACTTCCAGAAGAAGTTCAATAAGTGGAAAATAATAAAAACTACCATTATAAATGGAAAGTAATGCTTAACTCGCATTTCAGACATCTGATTGAATGCAGCTCTAAAAATGTAGATTAAAAAATCACATACTCCCTGCTTGTGATGTTCCATTTCCAAAGCACCACAGTAAAAGAGCATCTGCCTCTTATTTAAGTACCAACTGCCGATGGCAAACATCTGCACGGTAGCATCTAAAAATTATAAAACGAGCAAACTCAAATCACAGTGCTTTAAAAAATATAATCGTTGGTAATCTTCAGAGAAGGCATGGCCTCATTAACATTCTGGTCTAGACGATGATGTGCCAGGGTTTTGGAACAAAAGCCATCACGCCGCTTCCTGCTTTGAACGAGGAGGAAAATCTTCCTTTTGTTGTGATATGTGATGTAAACAATAGCAATACAGAAAGCAAAACCAAGAAGATGGAAACAGAAATGGCTGTCTTCCTTGTCTACATGTGAGGATGGGGCTTTACAAGATCAATGACCGCTTGATTTCCAGGTAACCCCTGCTCTCTTCCAAAGTCTCATGGGATTCACGGGCCCTGGGGCTGCTGGTCCAGCTGCAGTCTGGGTCTCCATACTCTCCATTGTCCAGAATGGATGCACCAGCCCTCCAGGGTCCTGGATGCCAGGTCCAGGAAGCAGGTGGCTTGCATGGCCCCTCATACTCCCCAGGGCGGCTGCGACCCTGAGGGGTTCAGCCAGAGCCTGTGCTGTTCAGCCGGGGTTCTTTAAGGCACCCAGAATCCCATTCTAGCCTTAAACTGCTGACGTCCAGACTTCTGGGGAAAAATGGTGCACTTCTGTCCTCGGGGATTCACTGTTTCTTGCAAATTTTCTCTTATATACAATGAACCCAATTCTAACTCTGCATGCTTCCAAACTGCAGCTATTCGTCATGTGTAATTATTTAAATGGAAATATGAATTAAATTAAAAACTCGGCTCCTCAGCCCCACTGGCCACCTTTTTAATCCTCAGTGGTCATAGGTGGCCAGTGGCTACTGCAGTGGATAAAGCACAAATAAATAAATATGGGGTATTTCTGACATTTCCAAAAGTTCTGTTGGACACTGCTGCCTGAACTGATTCAAGACACTTCCCACAGAGATGCTTCTGTGCTTGGAAAGGACACATAAGCAACCTGCTCTCTGAAGTGCCTGGCAGGATCAGGACTGAGGATACTGAAAAGGACTCATGGAAGACAAGGCCCCCAGCCTGCCCTTTAAGGGCCGTGCAGATGTCCACAGGTGCTCCTGCAGGCCAGCAAGCAGAAAGGGCAAGCCAGGTTCAGAGGAGGCTGATGTATTGATACTGATACGGAAGGCGACAAGAAGATGAGCTAATGTTTGCAAGTGCTTGAAGAACTAGCAGAATAGCCCTGGAGGGTGGGCTGATAGAGGAAGAACCCGCAGGCAATCTGGATATTAATACCAAAATCCAAACTTAAATGTCAAAAAACAGAGCCCATCTGTGACAGAGGGAGTTAAGGATGAGGCCTCTCACCTCGACATTTTGCAGATCTAGAGATGCCCAGGGAGAAAGAGGAGTCCACAGTACCTCCAGAGCCTCTGGACCGAGAGGCCAGGAAGATGCCTTCACCCACACAGGAGAGGAGGGAGAGAACCCTATGAGGATGAGTTTGAGAAGCTTGGAGAACATTTCCCTAAAACACCAGGCAGATGTTTAGAAGATAAGTTCAGCCTAAAAAAAACGGGTTTAGGAATTCTTTTTCTAGAGTTAAAAGAAAAAAGGCAGATGATCAAAAAAATATGAATAAAAGGGAAATGTAAATCAAAATTATGATGAGATACCTGACACTACTCAAAATGTCACTACATAGATACATAATTATACTTGATATATATATATATATATAGTTGAGACACACACAGGTGAGGAAATAGGAACTCTGTGTACTGTTGGTGGGAATGAAAATTAGTGTAGGGTCCTCTAAAAACTAAAAATAGATCTACCACAAGATTCTTCTATGCTGCTTCTGGGAATATATCCAAAGGAATCGAAATTAGCATACCAAAGAGATACCTGCATGTCCATGTTGATTGTGGCACTATTCATAATAGCAAAGTTATGGAATCAACCTAGGTGTCCATTGACAGATGATTAGATAAAGAAAATGTGTCTTGTGTACACAAAGGAGTATTATTCAGCCATAAAGAAAAACAAAATGCTTATCAATGGCAGCCCAATGGATTGGACCAGAGGACACTATGTTAAGTGACATCAGCCACACACTGGAAGGCCAGTACCTCATTGTCTCTTTCATATGGAAGTTAAATCCAAAGTCAACCTCATGTAGGACAGTGATCACTAGAGGTTGGGAAGGGAGGGGAGGGTGGATAGAGGGAGTCTGGACCAGCACATGTGGAAAAGCCTACACCCAACCCCATTAATATGTACAATTACTAGAGTTCATAAAAAGTCATATTTTAAGTCAAATCCATGGAAGTTGATGAGGTCACTGCAGGAGGAAACCGCGGGGTTTGTGTTGGGAGGGTCTGCTCTCACGACTCATTCATCCCTAGTCCCTGATATTAAGCTAGACCTGCTCAAGCCTCAGGCAACAGGCCCGCCCTGGCCAGGTCAGCCTTCTCCATGCATGGCTCACAGACAGTCTTAACAGACTCAACCCAAAACACAGATCACTGGGAAGAAGGCCATGAATATGAGCAAGATATGTGGCCACATCTTTTATTTAATGTTAGTGCACAATGACCAAGCTGGGTACAAATGTCACGGATCAGCACTGCCTTTGTTCAGTAGTGAAGTGATGCACCTGGTGGAGCCACTTTCCTGCTGGACAATGAGCCAGTGGCCAAAGGAGGAACCTGTGCTTCCATATGCCACACTGAGAGGTGACTTAATTATGGACAGAGCATGTCAGTTTGGGCACTCAGGAAACAGGTTTGTGAGAATTTAAAATTTGTTTTTACTTAGAGAGGAATGGAGGGTCTGGGCTCGGAGTTCAGTGCTTATTCCTTTCCCTTCAGGGTCCCACTGTACTGTCTACTGGGAAAGGATTTATTTGGGGAAGGAACAATGATTTGGCTTCCTCCCAAAGACTGCCATTTTAGGTTTGATGCTTATCCCCTGCCTGGGGATTGTCTTGTCACTGGGAGAGATGTATTGGGAAAGAATCAAGGTTATCAATGTGGCCTCTTCCCAGGCCACACTACTTTGGGGCTTATCATTTCCCATATCTTACATTTATAACCAGCACTAAAAGGCTTAACAAGACAAAAAATGGGGGGGGGGGGTATATGGAGAGGGATGTGAGAGACACGCAGCAAATTGTGATCTGAAAGATATCAGAAAAAAACAGAGTATGCACTCCACGTAGGGTCCAAACACTTTGAGCATCATCTTAATTGAACACTGAATGAAGAATCAGCACCATGTTGGGAGACGGTGACAAGAGCAGGTGGGCTAGGGTCTGAGTTCCTTTTTGTTAAACCTGCGGGTTAAGTGGGTCTCCAACCGTGGTATCCTCCCTTTAAAATGGCTTCCTATTCTCTCTGTCCCCGGCCAACAACCTAGCTGCAGCCCTCAGCCCCTGCCCTCAGTTACCCCCATATCTCTCCTGGCACAAATGTAAATTTTCTATAAAACTAATTTATAAGCACAGATTTTAACAGATTATGCCATGTATTTAAAAAAATAAAAGAGGAAGAAAAGAAAAGGAAAAAAAGCTCTTAATTGCTCCCTATTCCTATAAAATAAGTGTAGTGATGTACCTGGACTTCACTGGTTCTAACACTTCCTCAGCACAGTGATTCCCAAGTGGAGTGGAGGACAGAGCTGAGGATACCCTGACCACCTCGAGAGCTTTCCCAAGCCCTTCCCCTCAGCCCAGAGCTCTGATCTGGGCCCCACACCACCTGGGAGCTGGTGCTACTCATGGGGAAATGCAGCAGGTGGATCACTCCTGTGCTCGTTCCAGGCCACACGGGCTCATTCTTGCCTTGCTGTGCCCTTTCCACACATATGGCCATGTTTAAAAGTAAATAAACCAGGAAAGACAGTGGAACGAGATGGATATCACTACCCCAAGTAGACGTATGAAGACATGAATGGTGTGACTCTACTTTGTGTTCAACCAGAGACATGAAAAATTATTCTCTATATGTGTACTATGAATTGAAATGCATTCTGCTGTCATATATAACAAGTTAGAATAAATAAACAGATTTTCAAAAATGAATAAATAAAGCAACTGCAATGTCTTGGCCAGTAAGCTCCACACAATGACACTGCGTGGCCCACCCCGGCAGGTGCTATTCACCTATCACATCCAAAAGTACATAGTTGGTTGGATTTCCCAGCCCACTGGGAAGTGAGACCACGTGACTGGTTCCAATGAGTGATATGTGGGTAGGAAAAGAGCCCACAAGCTAGGGTGCATCAGGATGGGGCTTCCTTCAACCCAGATACCAGAGTAGCTGCAAGGGATAACCCTCCTAATTTGTGCTGAGCATGTGACATGATTGAAAGGCAAGTTCTCAGTATGTGAATTCACTGAGATTTAGAATCTCTTTGTTTCTACAGGATGATCTTATGTTTTAGAATGAGGCCCTTGGACCAACAGTATCTTGGAGCTTGTTAAAAATACAAAATGTTAGCTCCTGCCCCAAGCCCCCTAACAAGCTCTTCTCATGCTCTGCATGGCTGTCAGAGCTTGAGAAGCACTGGCCTCTACCACCTGGCAAGTATAGAAATCATTGCCCAAAAATAGCCAAATCACTATACCCAAAGGTCTTAAAAACAGCAGCCACATCAATGTTTATAGCAGCACAATTCACAATAGCTAAATTGTGGAACCAACCTAGATGCCGTTCATTAGATGAAAGGATAAAGAAAATGTGGTGATACACAATGGAATATTACTCAGCAATAAAAGAGAATAAAATCATGGCATTTTCAGGTAAATGGATGGAGTTGGAGAAGAAAATGCTAAGTGAAGTAAGCCCATCCCAAAAAACTAAAGGCCAAATATTTTCTCTGATAAGTGAATGCTGATTCATATTGGGGGGTGAGGTGGATGGGAGAAATGGAGGGACTTTGGATAAGGCAAAGGGGAGGGTTGGGAATGGAGGGGGCATGGAGGTAGAAAAGATGGTAGAATGAGATGGACATCATTACCCTAGGTACATGTACGATGACACGAATTGTATACAACTAGAGAAATGAAAACTTGTGCTCCATTTGTGTACTGTAAATCAGAATGCATTCTGCTCTCATGTATAACTAATTAGAACAAATAAATAAATAATTTTTTAAAATGACTAAATCAACACTAAAACCAGTATGTAAATGGGAAGGATGACTGTGCAGGGTACATGGTGGCAAAGAAGATGCTTGAAGGATGGATACTGTGCAAGATGATGCAGGGAAGGTGGAAAGCAGAACAGGAGTCGTGTGCATTGTTATCGTCAGCTGCATTTAATGAGATGTCACCAGGAAGAGATGCTAGGGACCTGCACAGGAGGAGGAGCCGCAATGAGGCAGCAGTTGACCCAGCAGGTGGAGGCCCTCCTCATTACCAAAGGAAACACGTAATTATTAAGATGGGAATTTCACGTTATGTACGTTGTATCATAAATAAAATAAATAAACCAATGAAATAGAATTCTTTAGTGATGATGCTATTGTGTCTTCAGGGAGAAGACTCAGGAAAATCCAGAGACCACCTTTTTTTTTTTTTTAAGAGAGAGAGAGAAAGAGAGAGAGAGAGAATTTTTTAATATTTATTTTTTAGTTTTCGGTGGACACAACATCTTTATTTTTTTTTATTTTTAGTGGTTTTGAGGATCAAACCCAGCACCCCGCGCATGCCAGGCAAGCATGCTACTGCTTGAGCCACATCCCCAGCCCCAAGAGATCACCCTTCTTAACCCAAAAAGCAGAAGATAAAACTAAGAAAGTTGAATAGCACAGGGCAATTAAAACTCAGATTGGGCACAAGGATCAAATCACACCATGCTCTCACAGATGCTCCTAACTCCTCCAAGGGGATGATGGAAGTGTCTCAGAGTCAAGTCCAAGGAGGATGCATTAGAAGCGTCCAGTGAACCCTCTCACTGGATAAAATGGCTGGGGAAAAATAAAATTTTTCCTCAAAGCCTGATAGACTCAGTGAATGCACAGTTGAGAGGCACGAAAAGTCTTGGGGACAATAAGAAAGACGCAGGATGCCTAGGAACAGGTCCAGATGGGCACTGTCCAGTGTGATTGCCATGGGCCACGCAATGTCGGTGAGCACCTGAACATGGCGCCGTGTGTCCCCACTCTTCCCCCCTCCTGAATGGGAGTGCCTTCGTGGTCCCTAGTCCAACATGGCCTTGGGATAATGGAACAGATAAGCCGTCCTTCTAGTTGATTGGTCTCCAGACATAGAGACAGCCTTGTTCAAAGTTACTCTCCCTCATCTCAGAACTCAGGTGGCACCCCCCTGCACCCAGCAGTGAGATTGCCATTACAGTATGCGAGAGCGTCTTTTTACAATATGTGCAGCATCAGCCCTCGTTGTATAACATATAATCTGTGGCCCATTGGTTTACATTTAATCCTATGTAGCATCTTGAATATGTGTTTCCACATGTCTTTGATAGTCATATCCTAGTTAACCCATGTTCCATAAGCTCCTGATGGCAGGGATTTTCTGATGGGCACCATTTTCTACTCCCATACTAAGCACATAGAACTTGATAAGCTCCAAATATTTGTTTTCTGAGACATAGACTTTTGGACAGTATATAAAGTCAAATGTGAAGTTTTCTTTCATTTGTTAAACCATTTTGAATGGAGAAATGGACATCCTATAGACAATAAATATTTTCAAGTAGTCTTGGTCATAATTTGCCCATCATTGTACCTACTTATTTTGCAGGAGCTGCCAACAAATTGATAGAGTTCATAACCCACTTGAATCTAATGTATAAAATATGATATGTCAAGAGCTTTGTAATGTTTTGAACAACCAATAAAAAAAAAAGAAAAGAAAGCACCCCAGCCAACTGTCAAACCGTTCAACCATTTAAAAAAAAAAAGATTGATAGAAAGACCAAAAGCCTTCCAAATCCCACACACATGGGCCCATGATCAGTTCAGATGGGCACTCTTGTCCTTCCATTTTTAAAAAATATTTTTTTTAGTTATACATGGACACAATATCTTTATTTTGTTTATTTATTTTTATGTGGTGCTGAGGATCGAACTCAGCGTCTCTCACATGCGAGGCGAGCGCTCTACTGCTGAGCCACAACCCTAGCCCCATTGTTAGCATATTTTTTAAAAATTGATATGTCCTTCCATTTCTTTGAACATATATTTTTACACCAAATAGATTTCCTACAGAAAAGGAAATTTAACCTACAACACCCTTCAATATTTAAGAGTTACATGTATTTTTATTTTTGTTCTTTTTTCTTTTTTTTTTTTTTTTTTTGTGGGGCAGGGGTCGGTTGGGTACCAGGAGTTGGCTCATTTACAGATATTGACCAAGTCGCTACATACATGTATTCCTTCCAACTGGAGACACATCTAAATACATGGCCTATTACTGTAGTACTTAAATGTGGTTTAAAAGACATTGGAGCATTTCCTTAAGACCTTCACATAAAAGGTCGGACCTTGTACCGAGTCATGAAGCACCAGAACCGAGAATTAGCCCAATAAGAACCGAGTTCCCAAATGAGCCAGTGTGAACTATGAGAGTCAGTTTCATCCCACTTATGGAACTGAAATCCCAGTGATGTCATTTAGCACTCAGGGCTATTAGAAGATTTGACACATTTACTTAGCCACCTAACAAACATTAAATGAGTGCCTACTCTGTACAAGACGGGAGGCCACTGCCACAGAACACAGGGCTGGGGTTGCCATAATCACATTGTGATCACCTGCTTCTTGTTCGTGATTACACACAGGAATTTTCAGCAAAGAGGAACAGAGAACATTTGAAGGGCTATATGCCCCTTCAAATTCCAATTGTTAATAACTTACTAATTTGCCAGTTTCCAAAGATCTGGGTGTCTTACGCACTTTCTTATTGATGCCAGCACGATTTTACCTCAACTCTGCACTCCCCAGGGTGAGCGTCATACCCACAGGTGATTTCTGTGACTACACCCGGGGTTCCTCTGCCCCAACGGACTTCAGCAGGAAGGGCCCTCTTTGTTCTAGTAGCTCACTGTTGTATGCCCCTGATGATCTACTGCTTTATTTTACATATTTCCTTCTAGGTGTGAATGTCCAAACCAAAGAGATAAACAAACTCCAAGAAGCCATTAAGAGATTGGAATGTATACTTCACTTCAGATGAGGACCCTGGGATCCAGAGGCCACACAGCAGGTCTGCTGGTGTCCAGGTCACTACTCTGACCACTAACCCCTGCATTCTTCCTTAGTTTTTCTCCCATCTGGTTCATTTTTTAAAAAGAAAAAGAAAATCCTCCTAGAGCTTTACTGTTTACTGGAAGTTCTCATTTTCCTCAATAACATCCTGGGAGAGGTCAGCACAGACACAGAGAGTGAAATAAGATGTTTCATCCCACTTATGGAACTGAAATTCCAGTGATGTCATTTAGCACTCAGGGCTATTAGAAGATTTGACACATTTACTTAGCCACACAGCCAGGGATAGCTGAGCTAGGGCCTGAACTGGGGTATTCTCACTCCACTCTAGGTTAGAGAAGATGGGGCTCCCTGGGTACCAGATTGGGCCCCCAACCTTCAACAGCTGCTAGAGTCAGGTTGAGATAGTGCAAAGTATCCACACACACAGGGTTTCAGACACCAAGACTGACCCTGGGTGAGAAGGTTAGAAACAGCTCAGCCAGGGGCACACGCTCCATGCAGCAGGAGAGGGGAGGGCCCTGACACACCCCCAAGTACTTGGGAACCCTGGATTGAGTCAGATAAGACAGTACGGAGTCATCACAGAGACTTTCACAACACACGAGGCAAGGTTTGCAGCATCTAGTTTTATGTGTGGGTAAGTGCAAAACCATGACTGACAGAAGCATAGTTAAGGAAATTCCATTTTCAGACAATTATAAATACAAGCCATGAAGCCAGAAGTTCAGGAAAAGAGAGCTGTAGAGACAACCATACAAGTGAACAGGACATTTCAAATGGAAAGAATTCGACCGTCTATTCTTTCCTGGAAAGCATACGTTACTCTTCAGTGAACCGGGCAAAGGATGAACCTGCTTCTGGGGCAAAAGAAAACAAGCAATCATATTTAATCTAGATAGTCATACATTTTTAAACTTTTTTTAGTTGCAGATGAACACAATATCTTTATTTTTATTTATTTATTTTTTTTATGTAGTGCTGAGGATCTTGAACCCAGGGCCTCACGCAGCAGGGCAAGTGCTCTACCACTGAGCCTCAGCCCCAGCCCCTAGATATTCATGCTTTTTCTTCCAATAGCAGCCTGTTCTGCAGGCTTAGATTCACACGCACTCTCTGTGTTGAGCATTCCCTAAGTCCACACAGAGGGAGGTTGGACTTGAGAAATAGCAAGATGAAAAGAGACAGTGAGAAATTGTCACAGGCCACTTCCAAAATGGAGAAGCAACATGGACACATTTGACATGACAGTGACCACAGGAGAAAAGGCCCACACATCTGAGCCGGAGAAGAGATAAGGGGATCGCAGTTCCGATTCCTCGTGATCCTCCCTGCTCCTTGGCTGGACCTCACCGGCTCTGTCAGAGGAGAATTGAGAGCCAGAGAGAGGGTGGCGTTGGGATTAATACCTGCTAGGGAACCTACAGCTCATTCTGAAGCCATGGCAACAAATGATCTCTTTAAAGGTCTTCCGCATTTCTTGGCTGCGGAAGGCATAGATCAGAGGGTCGATCACGGAGTTACACATGATGAGGATCAGGTACATGTTGAAGTGGGACATGAAGCAGGAGCAATAGATGTTCTGCGGGCACGAGATCATTAAGATGAGATGGAGGAAGAAGGGGGCCCAGCACACGATGAAAACCCCCAGCAGCATGGTGAGCGTGACGGCTCCCTTCATGCTGGTCCTCGGCCGCACAGAGCTGTACCCGGGCGCGGCGGCGATCCGCTTGACGTGGGTCCGCGCCAGGAGGAACATGTGTATGTACAGGGACACCATGAGGAACAGCATGGTGAAGAACATGGAGATGAGGCACACGATGACGTACGTGGATTCGTAGTAAAGGATGAAGACGATGCCGCAGCCCGTGCAGCAGGCCCAGATGCACGCGATGATGGCCCCCGAGCGCTTGGCCGTCATGATGTGGTGGTAGCGCAGCGCGTAGAAGATGGTGACGTACCTGTCCACCGCGATGGCCAGCAAACTGCACATGGAGGCCACCACGGAAATACAGATCATGGAGTCAAACACATTGTCAATGTGGCGCACAAAGGCGTCTGCCATCACCAGGTGCTTGTTATTTATCAGGTAGATGGTGATGGTCTCCCAGGCGTTGGACATGCTCACCAGCATGTCGGCCACCGCTAAGCTGCACACGAAGAAGTACATGGGCGAGTGCAAGTTCTTGTTCTTCACGATGGCGCCAATGACTAAGATGTTCTCCAAGAGGCTGATGAGACCCAGCGTCAGGAACACCTCCACCGCGATGCCCATGTCCTCGCAGGGAGACGACTTGTTCTTGACATTGAGTCCTGAAATGTTGCCCTCAGTGGAGTTCAGGCCGAGGTCCAAGAAATGCAGGTGAAATGAGGAATTCATAGCTGGGGGAAAACACCACCTCTTCTTGCCAGTAAATGTACTGCAAAACAGGATTTTTCATAATCCAAAAGGTTAAGGAGAGAGAGAGAGAGAGAGAGAGAGAGGCAAAGAAAAACATCCCAAAGCAATCACAACGCAGGAAAGGGGGTGAATGAATGAACATTCTGACTTACATTCCTGATCCCCGGGATACTGCCCCTCTAACACCCAGACCTAGAATTTTCACAGCATTTTCTGATCTCCTTCCTGTAAATTGACATTTTTTCACCTACCTAAATAGAGTGGCGTTCATCTCTGTGTATCCAGGGTGGTTTCACTTTTTATGCCTGTTGCCCTGGTCCCAAGTTTACTCTCAAAAGTGAGGTCCCCTCTAGCCTACAAAAATCCCATAAAACTCCAACCTCTCTCCAGATTTTCACATTCCTAAGGCGACTACGCCACATGCTCCTCCAGTGAGCACAGATTTCTCAAGACAGACATTTGCATTCTTCACATTGGCCCTGACTGTCTTCAAAACCCCTGCAACTCAGACTGCACAGCTACACCTCCAGAACCAAGACTAAGTGATAGTGTTACCTTGAGCATGATCTCACGTAGAAGTTACTGCCTCCAGCTCCTAAGCTTCCCAGGTACAAACAGGTTAAAGTTGAGAAAAAATGAGGCTGTTTTCCTCTCAATCAATATCCCCCCCCCCATTCTGCATTATTTGAAATTCCCGGAAAGTCTGAATAATAGCTTTGTAAGTTCCACGGGAGCACAGTATGAAGAACCCAGCCATTTACATGTATCAAGGACTAGAGTCAGACACTTCAGTCCCTTTTTATTCTATTTGCCAGTCTTGATTTATATTCAAAAAATCCTTTTGCCCTCCAAACTAGAGCACACCTGGGGACAGAGAATTTCCGTCCTCATTCATACTGACAATCATAAGCATTTATGGAACCGGAATCATTTTTTATATATTTATGTCCAGTTCCATCCCAGAGTTATCGACCAAGTATACTATGATATCACATCACATCCAGCTGTTTTAAAAATTCGCCCAGTGACCTAGCCGCCTCCACCCTGCCCTCCTCCACCTGTGGGGTAGGCACGATTTTGCATCCGTTTCCAAATAATTTCAAGGAAATAGAAAGTTGTGGCTATTTACCGGCGCTCTCCCTGGGCTCCGATCTTGCTCCGCGCTCAGCCTGGGCACCCGGCGTCCACGCGCAGGGACCGCCTCTGCGAGCTCAGGGCCATCACTGGGACGCGTCCTCCTCCTGCGGAGCGCCGGCGGCGTTTATGCAGCCGGCCCGCCCCTGTCGCCGCCCCTCGGACCTGAGCGTCCCTCCTCTCCACAACCTGTTCTCACCCGGGCAGAGCCCAGGAGTCTCTGACTTTTCGGTACCACCTAGCGGTCCAGCGCTGTAGAGCAGCACCTGCTCCCGCAGCACCGCGCTGGGCCAGCCTTGGGAACCTCACCTGCAAGCAGCAGCCGCTGCTCCTGCCCCAAGTGCATCCGCCCACATGCTTTTTGTTGTTGTTGTTGTTGTTGTTCTTGCCTTTACTCTTCTCCCTCCTCCTCTAATGCACTGATTAAAATGCTGTCCAGCTCAAAGATCGTCCTGCCGTATGTTTCTCCGGGACAGACGTGACTGGTGTACCCTGGTGCTCATTCTCTGGGGAAAGCCTGGAAGCCCTCGACGTGACACTGCCTCACACACCCCTGGCAATGTAAGTACAGGACACCAGGATCTGGGCCATCTAAAGGCACTGGGAGTTCTCATGCCAGGGCAGAGCCACAGAAGGGAATCTGCAGATTTCCTCTGTGGAGCTCTGTGCTGTGAGTGCAGAGAGGAAAGAGCTGACAGAAGACATCGGAAGACTTGAGTTCCTTTATTTACTTCTTTTTGAAAGATCTGAGAGGGCTCTCTGGAAGTTCCTGATTGCCCAATAATATGCAAAAAGCAGAGATTCCTGTGAAAGCAGTTTTCTGAATTATAGACACAGGGCCTTGGGTGCTGGCAAGTGGCATGCATCATTGTTCCCAACGTGCAGATGTGATCCTAGTGCTGTGCCCAAAAGTCCCAGGAAGTGGCTACTATTGTCATTCCATCTCACAAAGGAGGGAACCTACACTTACATAGGTCACACAGCAAACCTACCTTCCCAGCCTTGCACAGATGGGACTTAGAATTCCAGCAGCCTGGCCGGGAGCTCAGGCATATTACCTGGGGAGACACTGCCTCCCGAAGGAACCCTGGTGGCTGTCAGGCATTGTTTCTTCAAAATCTTGCTGGGTCTATTTGCAGTTTTCTTATTTTCATAGTGTCTTTATCAGATCTTGGTATTTAGGTTACCCTGACTTTGCTAAACAGACTGGACAGAGATTTCAGTGACTTTTTGTCCTGAAACAGTTTAAGTGGAGGACTGACCAGTTTCTTGCAGAAAAATAATCAGATCAAGGTCAATAAAGCTAAAAAGATGTAGACAAAGCTCTCCAGTTGTCCCTGTCGTTGGAAACTTTCTAGCTCCCAAATAGCACCCTAAACACCATGCGTAGCACACACAGTAGCATGGTGCTGATGAGCCCCCCAAATTTCACGGGACGCACCGCTTTCCCCCAGGGAGGCCGGAACAACCACACAACAGACCCAGTGTTCATTATGCTTTACTTCTGTCTTACTTAGCTTTTCATCTCTGTGACCAGAAAAACTGGACACAAACAACTCAGAAGAGGGAAAGTTTATTTGGGGCTCATGGTTTCAGAGGTCTCAGTCCATAGACCACGGAATCCTTTGCTCTACAAGGTAAAGCAGTGCATCATGAAGGAAAGGCCAAGCAGAGGGAAACTGTCACCTGTGCTAGCAAGGAAACTAGAGTGGTGGAGGGAGAAGCACAGGGAAGGTGTACCCTTCTGGTGGTGCCCCTGGTGACACACCTCCTCCAGCCATGCCCCAGCTGCTTACAGTTACTACCCAGTCCACCCATTAAACTAAGATGGGCTGAGTAGGTCACAGCTCTCATAATCATTTCACCTCTGAATATTCCTGCATTCAGAGGAGCTTTGTGGGGGGCATCTCACATCTAAACCATGACTTCTTCTCGAACAATGACAACAGGGACTCTCCTCATTCACATTCACAGAGAATACCCATGGTGTCCTATCTATGGAGGTTTATTAGGGCACAATCCACTGGGGCACCATGAGGCACCAGGTTAGGGTCACTGGGAGGCAGGCTGTGAGATGCTGTGGGGAAGCCCTTGTTGACGGAACATTTGTCAGAAGCCCACAGCACACAGTACTGTGGTCTGCACATCCATCGTCTCAGCCAATTCTCCCAGCAACCCTATAAAGTCAATATTCTTCAAACTATCTTTTGCATGAGGAAGTCAAGGCTTAGAGCAGCCACGTGACTTCGGAGTTGCTGAGGAGAACAAGATCCAGATCAGAATCCAAGCCTTCCAGGAACACCTCTGCCTAATCCAGAGTCCAGGGAGCTCAATCTTGTGCCCTGGCCACATGGCCACAGAGGAGAAGATGGCTGTTTCAGGTTCCCAAGGAGGGTTGGGGAGGAGCAGACGGGATGGGAAGCAAAGGGGTGAGCTAAGCTGGCAGAGAGGCAAGACAGCCGGGGGACATGTGACTGAGAACCTTAGGAGGAATGTGGAGGGCTGGGGGGGACAAAGGTAACAAGATGGGATGGGGCATGGGAGAGTGTCCAGCTTAGGATGCCCAGATCAGAGGGAGCTGGATTCTTGCCAGAAAGGAAAGAGTGCCAGGGACTTGGCGAAGGAGCCAGGGCAGGGTCACACAACGCCTCCCTCTCCAGCACACTGCAGTCAAGACTGAGCAAACAGGGCGTGGTTTGGACAGTAAGATGACCATCATGCCAACTAGTTTATGTCCCTTCCTAGTAAGAAAGAGAGAACCTGAAGTTTAGGGACTCGCTCTGGGGTTTGGGAGCTTTTCAATGGTTCACTATGCTTTTTTGTTTGTGTTTAATGCTTTGTTGTGACCACCAGAAAGATGTGACCTTTATAATGTCGTGCCACATCCAGCTAGGTAAACCAAACTTCTCTCCGTCCCAGGGGAGGATTACTTGCTAAATGCCATCTATGCACCTCTGTGAAGAGGACTCCATCAGCATCTTTTGCACTCAGTGTGAAGCTAAGAATGTCAGAGAGAAAGCTGACTAGAGAGGGTCCTTTCCTTCTAGAAGCACACAAGTCTAATCAGCAAGCTGAACTCACCATGTTCCTCTTGCAGGGTATTGTGTCACTCATTGGAGGGACTCTGAGATTTCTTAGCCCAGGAAGCAGATGATCTTTGGAAAGTTCACCACCACATCTGGAGAGAAAGGTAAGGTACTGACCTCACCTCTTTTATTTAAGACATTTCTTCTAGACTAGTTGCTACTTCAGACTTCCCCAAACAACTGCTGTTTTAATAATATGATGTTCTTAAATTCTCTCCTTCTCCTTTGATCATTAAACTCCTGCTCATTCTTTTTTTTAATATTTATTTTTTAGTTATAGGTGAACACAATGTCTTTATTTTACTTTATATGGTGTTAAGGATTGAACCCAGGACTTCACACATGCTAGGCGTGCACTCTACCTCAGAGCACTGGGCAAAGACAGGCAATGCTTCGGTGTGTGCACGGCCACCTCCGCGCACGTCCTCTCTGGACGGCAACCTCACCTCCGGGGATTCTTCAGTCCTTGGTGGCCAACCACTCCAGTGGCTGATTCCAGCCCATCCCAACCAGGTTCCATAAATGACTCACACTGTTCCTCGTGGTCTGGTTTTTCTTATCTCTGCGCCCTCACATCTTGCTTCTTGGTTCCCGGTGCCAGGGACTTGCTTTTGCTCCCTACAGAACTGGAATCGTGTTCTTGGTCTTCAGCCTCCAGGCCTTGCCTCTGTCTAGAAGAACCTGTGTTCCTTTTCCTTTTCCTCAAGGCTACTCCTGCGTATTCATTGACACAGTTCCCTTTGGGAGCAGAATCTCAGCCTAAATGGCCCTTCTCTGGGTTCCCCAGTACCCTGTGCTTCCCTTACCTAAGCACTTGTCACTCAGCATTGGCATTGCTTGTTTTATTGTCTCCATCAAGCGCTAGATTCTTGGCTGCCAGAGGGAGCAGGGGTGTCTTCCTCTATTTACTTATTCAGTGGATAGTGCGTGATGACCAAGCGCTGGGTAGGGTGCTAGGTGTTAGGTGCTACACAGCCATAAACTTGCCTATCTTCAAAGATTTGCCTTTATTTCTCCACTCTGCCCCAGAATAGCAAGCCTTTGATGGATACTTGTGGATTGAAGGAGCAGATTTCCCCCAGCCAAGCTAAAAAGGCTGTACTTCAGGGGCTTCAATATAGAAGATGGTTCCATATTTATGCTTTGATTCATGAATGACCAGCAAAAACCAAAACTCACAAACCTTTTGCCAAGTCACAGTATCTAGCACAGCCATCAACAAATACCCAGTGTTAAGAGGCCCATGGAATATAACTTACCCAGGAAACTGACTGCAGTTCTCAATCATGAGATCGTTTCCTAGGGAACGGAATGCCTCTGTACAAATCCAGGAACCTCCCATCCCAGCCTTCAGGGTGAGATGTCATGAAGAGTTCTCAGGGGCTTGGTGGAAAGAAGCACAGAAGCCAGTCTAGCACCCAGTCAGGGTGGAGTGTGCAGGCTGATTTCATTTGATTTTACTTCCCATCTCCCCTATTCTCAGGTAGCTGGGATGTTTTTGTTCCCATGGTGACAGGACCTTTTCTGTAATCTCTCTGGATTGTCCACATGAACACCAGAGTTTGTAGTTTCAGTTCAACTATGTTGGTTAGCATCCATACCTAAAAGATGGCGTCTTTCTAAGTTTGACACAAAGTGGGACTGCGTTCCCCCATCACTGAGAGCACGGGTTAGCACTGGGTGCAATCCATCTCCTGTGGATCCCCAATAAGCACTAGCTATAGCAGTAACTGAAAAAGTAGTAATAACTAAATAACAACCACCACCTAGTGTGGGGCAGAAGGAAGCCAAGTGGGAAGGTGTTTGGTGCTTGGTGGATTTTTTTAAACCTTTATTTATTTATTTTTTTTTTATGTGGTGCTGAGGATCAAACCCAGTGCTTCACACCTGCTAGGCAAGCAGTACCACTGAGCCACAACCCCAGCACCCCCCGGAGGTGAGTGGCTTTGAAACAGGGGACAGAGTTCAGTCAGGCACAACTGCCCCCGTTGTGAGGATGCATCACAGCAGCCCTCAGCAGAGAGTGCTCAAGTTCTGAAGCAAGGCAGTGGGGGGGGACACCAGGAAGGTAGGGCCTGTGCAGCAGCTGTTGAGAACAAAATCAGCCCAGGCTGGAGCACCGTGTGCAAACTTCTAGACTTCTCAAACAGAACTCTGCTCAGAACTCTGGCCCCGAGAGGAGAGTAGCCTGAGTGGGTATGAAACCTCACGGTGGAATTGTTCCTAATGGTTCCAGAACAGTGAGAAGCGTCATAATGGAAGAGCAGGTATCAGCACGCAAAGGGAGACCCTGTCCATCCAGAGCTCTTCTGGCCGTGGGCATCATCCTTTGGGAGGAGAGATGGGTGGTCCACACCTGAATTATACCCTAGTTATGTCCACTTGCAATTTCTAACCTATGCGTGTGTGCAAAGATTCATTCTCCATTTATAATTACTCTCACCTGCTGCTGGGTTCCGTGGAGGAAGCCTCATATCCCAGGCCCCACAGATGGCTGTGCAGGTGCGTGTGGTCTTTCTAAGCACCCTGCCACTTGGGTACCAGTGTTGTCACCACAGCAGACATGAGCACAAGGAGGCAGAGAGAAGTTAAGCACTCAGCTGCTATGTGGCAGACCCGGGGTTTGCATGCAGGTCCTGTGTTCTTGATCATCATGCATGTGTCACGCTACATGTCAAACTGCTCATGAACTCTGTAGGGTCCATTCCATTTTGGATGATTGTTTTCTTCTAACCTAATCTTGTTGACTTGAAGAAACACTGAGTCAGAAAAGCCACTAGCTCTCTGGTGCAGTGGGACCCAACCAACATTTGCAATCGCCACTATTAAAATTAATTGAAGGTTGTTAGACTGAGGTGAGTTCAGCTTTTTGAGTAAACAAACTAAGCCCGAGGAAAAGCAAACAGAAAGCAGAGATTTCACCCACCAGAAACCACCAACTAACCAACGAGGGACCTGACACTCTGGTCAGATGTCCCCTTGTCTTGCCTCTGTGAATGTCTCAGGAAAGCCCCTGCCCCACCCAGAGGTGTGCGGGACCATTTAGACAAGTTACTGCACAATCCACGAATCTTCGTCTGCCCAAATAAACTCTTTGAAATTTTAATGTGCCTTCACTGATCTCTGAAGAGTTCTGGGGTCAGAAGTGAGGGTCCACAGGAGACCTAAGTGGCCCCAGGGACACTGAGTGACAAGATATGGAGGGAGCCCATCGTGCTTCCTCTTCTCTCATTTATAACTGGAGGTCAGGGTGAGTCTGATCATCTTCCATGGCTTGCATTTATTTTGGGGCTCTCTGAGTCTATTTATTTATTTGGTGGTTCCAGGAATTGAACCTGGGGCCTTGTGCATACCAGGCAAGTGTCCTACCACTGAGCTACATCCCCTGCCCTCTCTGAGTTTCATTTGAGCATTTTTCATCCAAACTAGGTCTGCAAGTCAAGCCTGGCTTTGTCATTGGATTGGGTCTGGTAATCTGGGCAGGCCCAGGGAGAGGCCTCAGGCAGGTAAGATTTTGGAACGACAGGGAATCATGGGTGCCTCCGAAGCCAGGGGGTCAAGAAAACTCTATCTGGGACTCCAGCAGATTTTATGGTTAAGAGTTATGGACCCAGAACTCATGTTTACCTAAAGAAAGGGATGAAATTTACCAAAGAGGATTTAGTGTTAGAGTGGCCACGGTGGGGACACGTTTTCCCAGGTGAACTTGGATAAGAAGGGATCTGAATGCCCTGGAGACAACGGGCTGCACCGTTCGCCTCTCCACGACTTCTCCAAAGACTAACGGGAAGTTAGACAACTACTGGGTGAAACATACGGCATGTTGGTGGCCTCCAATCCAGCTCTCCTTCCCCCGTCCTCTCCTGTCTACCTAGTTACTCTGAATTTAGAGACCCTTCTTCTCAGTTATCTTTCCACTCTAAAGGTGAAAATGAAGTTAGTCAAATGCCTTAGAAAGCTGAACCCTCCAATCAACCGGGTCACCCCCTTTCACCTCATTTTTATCCCTTTTTACTCTGGTTAAAATCCAAGTTCAGAGTAACAGTCCAAAACAAGAAATCCCCCGAAACAACAAAACAAAACAAAACAACAACAACAAAACAACCAGAAAGTTGCTGAATTTGGAATCCTTACTGAGCATATGACCTAGGACATCTCTATCATCTTCTAATTTTTGTGGTGCTAGGGGCTGAATCCAGGGCCCGCAGGTGCTAGGCAGGAGCTCTACCACTGAGCGGCATCCCAGAGGGACTCCCTGATATTCATCAGCTTAGTCATATGATGTCACGACCTGGTGAGGCCCTCAGAAAGGAGTGACTGCAGCTTAACGGTGAATATCTGGAAACCATAGTAAGGATCCTCTGTCTCAGGCACCTGTGCACCTTTCAAAATCCATCCCTAAGGTATTTCCCTCCAAAACGGACGGATCTGTTGTATTATCTTATAAATAAAAGTAACAACTGGTCTCGAATCATACAGCTGATTGCTGGTCTTCACAAACAGTCTGAATTTCCCATGGAAAATGCCTTGCCTTGGGGTGCGGCTGGGGCTCAGTGGTAGAGCACTTGCCCAGCATGTGCAAGGCACTGGGTTTGATTTTCAGCACCACATATAAAGAAATTTAAAAGAAAAAATAAAGGTCCATTGAAACTAAAAAATATTAAAGAAGAAATGCCTTGCCTGCCCAGCATGGTGACACAGGCCTGTAGTCCCAGTGACTTGGGAGGCTGAGACAGAAGGACTACAAGTTGAAGGCCAGCCTCACCAACTTAGCAAGACTATCAGCAACTGGGCGAGACCCATCTCAAGATAAAAATGTCTGGGAAAGTAGCTTAGTGGTAAAGCTCCCTTGGGTTCAACTCCAAACAAAAGCCCTGTCTGCTTTATTAAATAGCAGGTTTCCCTAGAAACAATCTAGTTAAAAATCATGAACTAGGCTTGGAAACCTCTGAACTGGTTGCCTTAGTAGGCTCAACTGAACATTCTGAAGGGGCCCTAGAACAAGAGAAAGATCAAAGGCAGATGAGTGCATGTTCTTATACCTATGATGGCTACAAGGACCAGGAAGACCTCCTCATTTTGATTTTAAAGCATCACCAGGAGGCCCAGATTAACACCCCTGTGCCTCGAGGTGTCTGCCTGCACTGTGGACAGCCAGGTGTCCCGAAAGACGTCGTCTACTTCTCTGCAGCCATCGGTTGGGCCCACTTCCTGTAGCCCAGGCCATTTCTCCACTAGAGGAAGTCCCTGAGGGCTTGACTCCCAGGATGGTCAGCATGAATGGGGCTCTGCTGAACCGCTTCCCATAACACCTTGAAATGAACAAGAGGGAACTAAGACAAAGATTCATGGGAAATATCCTACAGGATTGGTAGATACCAGAGCCATGCTTAAATCTGACCCTCACACATCTATCAAAGGAATATTTCCATGTTGGGGCGTTCAACTCAAGTCCAAAAGCCACCATGGCCAAAACTGTCCCATGGACACTTGGACCATTTTCAGAAAAATATGTCTTACTAGGGGATACTGCGCCAGGTGAAACTTCTGGACCCAGACTTGTTCTCTAAGTAAAGAGTTCACATAAAATTCTCCTTAGAGGGAAGATACATCTGAGAATTTCCCGACTCACCCAACCCTGAGTGACTGTTCCCTACAGGCTGATGTTGATAGCTCAAACCCACGAAACCCCTACACTTGCTGAAGTATCTGAGTATTTGTGAGCTTTCTCCTCAACTAATAGGAAAACCAAATGTGCTGAACTTGTGTGGACCTTTCTAAGTGGTTCCTAAGTTGCTTCTATTCCCAGTAAATCCAGTGGCCATCCAGGGCCTCTCACCAACTGTAGTGGACTTATAATTCCTGCTCCGGCTCTTCTAACACACCAATTCTACCTTTCAAAAAGCCCAACAGGTGAGGCTGGAGATGAGTTTAAACCCTTTGTGCAGTGACCACACTGGCCATCCGAGGGTGTCTAGATGCTCCCAAAGCTAATGAGTTGTTTTCTAACAGACACACAAATCCAAAATGGTTCACAAGAGTGGAACTTTGCTCGGCTTTCCTAAGTATTCCAATGGATTAAAGGAGTGAATACCGACTTGCTTTGAGTAGAAAAAATCCAGGATGTACTTGGCCTATAATGCCGCAGGGCTTTCCCAAGACCCTGTCTTATTTTCCTCAGATGTTGCACCAAGATTTGGAAAACTTACAATGCCCTAGGAATTCTGCTCTTATTCAACATGCAGATGATGGACGGCCATGTTCTTCTAAGCAATATTGAGAAACAAATTTGATTTACTTCTGACAAAATTAGCTTGCAAAGGCTATAAGGCCTTCATTGGAAAATCTCCAATTTTTCAGAGAAAAGATTGCATTATTTGGAACATAAATCTGACTGCAGAAGAAATTTCTCTCTCATTAGAAAGAATAAAAGCATTTAAAATTTCTCCAGACTCAGGATTAACAGAAAATTAAGAGGTCTCCTTGGGCCTTTGGGTTTGTAGGATCTTGTATGTCTTGGGTCCTAAATTCTTCCTTGCTGGTATCTTCCTTGAATGAATTTAAAAAAAAAAAAGTCTCTGTCCCAAAGTCTTTACTTGGGAAGAATAATCACAAAGAGGCCTTCAGCCGGCTAAAACTGGCTGTGCAGCAACCTTCAGCCCCAGGACTCCTGAAGTATACCAACCCTTCACCTTGTTCGTTCATGAATGTGACAACCAGGGTTTACGAGTTCTTACTCAAGAACTCCTAAGTGTAGGCCCATCCCTTATTTTAGCCTGTAATTGGAAGCAGTGGTGAGAACACATCCAGATTGTCTGAAAGCAGTAGCAGCCAAATGGGTAGAAATCTCATCTGCACCAGTGTTAGGAAATCACAGGATCTAAACACTGTTGAAAGTTGGTTGAATTTTGACCACGTCCAACATTTTTCAGTGAATGGACCATCGTCTTATGAAATCCTCTTCCTGCCACCTTGTAATCTCTACCTCAGATGTGGAAATCTACTTGACCCTAAAGCCTCGTTCTCCTGCATGCCCAGGGTGAGCACCAACGGTGAGCATGACCCTAGCACTCATGCACGGTCCTGCACTAAGACTTTCTGTTGACTGATGTTATGCCAAAGATGAAGAAGGAACCTCCCCCTTGGCTTCATCCTTTGATTTATCTGATTTTCGTGGGTTTGACTTGTGGGCACTTGGCTGAGGTGCATCCTCCAGTCTCTTGATATCGTCCTCCTGAGATTAACCACTTGTGTTCTGTTTTCTCTCAAGGGCTTTAAATGCACCCATCCCTGACATACCAGATGGTCTCGCCACAATTAGAGCAACGAAAATGAGAACATCTTTCTTTAATGAGCCTGATGTTGTGTCTCAATGAGCTCCATGCTGATACAAAGATGTCCCAGTTGTGATGGTGACAGGGACAGGTGCTTAGGTCTAATTTTTGGTCGATCTCTCATAAATAAGAGGTTGACCAAAATTGGAGGCAATCATTGAAAACACTTTTTTTTTTTCTAATGAGGAAATTTCCCTATGGGAGTTGGTATCTGTTGCTTCTCAGAGCTTGGGCAAGATTTGCTGAGAGCTTGACAGCCTCTTCCAACTTGGGTGTTGGTAAAGTGCTGAAGATTGACCTCATCCCCTGCCTTTAGGAACACACCTTGACTTTGGTGGACATGGGCATTGGCATGATCAAGGAAGGCTGATCTCAAAAATAACTTGGGAGCCATGGTCAAGTCCTGTACTTCAGCATTTGCGGGGGGGGGCCTGCAGGCCAGTGCTGACATCTCCATGATTGGGCAATTTGGCTTTGGGTTTTACTCTCTTCCCTGGTGGTAGCTAAAGTGGTTGTAACCATAGGCACCATGACAAGGACCAGAATGCTTAGGGTCTTCTGTTGGTATTTTATTTTCTCTATGTGCTAGCCAGGCTGATCCCCTTGGTTGGGTGCCAAAGTGATCTCCCTGCCTTAAAGAAGCCTAGATAGAGCATGCACAGGAGAAGTGGGTCGAAGAAATGGTGGAGAAGCACTCACAGTTGCTGGGTTTAACTTCCCTTAAACTGGAGAAGGAAAAAGAGAAGGAAATCAGTGACCAGAAAGCAGAGGAAGAGATAAGGGGGGAAAATGTTGAGAAAGAAGAGGGAGATAAGGATGATGAGGACTAGCCCAAGAAGTCCATCTATAATCTCACTGGTAAGAGCAAAGAGCAGGTGGCTTGTTCTGCTTCTGTGGAGCAAGTGGGCTTGGAGGTGGTGTATGGGGCTGAGCCTGTTGGTATCTTCCTTGAATGAATCTAAAAAAAAAATCTCTGTCCCAAAGTCTTCACTTGGGAAGAATAATCACAAAGAGGCTTTCAGCCGGCTAAAACTGGCTGTGCAGCAACATTCGGCCCCAAAACAAAACAACAAAAACCCAGTATCTGAATGTATAAAAGTGCATCCTAAATGAGTATAAGTTGTACCTAAGTTGGTACTGCTTGCAGAAGTTCCAGGAGCTTGATGGGAAGATCCTGGTCCCTGTTACCAAGGAAGTCCTGGAACTAGCTGAGGATGAGAAAAAGAAGGTGGAGGAGGTGTGGTGGAGGTTTGAGAACCTCCACAAGCTTATGAAGGAAATCTTGGCTGAGAAGGTTGAGGAGGTGATGATTTCCAATAGGCTTGTGTCTTCACCCTGCCGCAGAATGACCAGCCGACATGGAGTGAGTGCGAAAGCCCCAGGCACTTGGAGACAACTCTACAGTGGGTTGTCACATTTTGGAGATGGCCTCAGCAGAAGGCCGAGGAGGACAAGGTGTCAAGGACCTGGTGGTGCTGTTCTTTGAAACTGCGCTGCTCTCCTCTGGTGGCTCCCTGGGGGAGCCCAGGTTCACTCCAGCTGCATCAGCCCACGATCAAGTTCAGGCCAGATGAAGAGGAAGGACGCCAAGAGAGACCAAAGAGATCCCACTCCCAGCTCCAGGGTGGTGAGGCCGCATCTCACGTGGAAGAGGTAGGGTAGGAGTTCCCACCTGGGCACCTCGGACCCTCTGCGTATGGTCCCCAGGACTCCACAGCCGCCTGGAGTGGCCCTGCTCCCTTTGCCCGCACCTCCCTCTGCTGATGTGCAGTGGCTTCTTTCTCTCCTCTCCTGTGTCAAAGGCAGGAAATCCCTTCCCTCCCAAATTTGACAACAGCACTGGATCTTGTGCATCATGTATTTTTGTTTGTTTTGTTCTGAAGTTAAAGTATGAAAAATAAAGAAGCAGCCTTGCCTTTTCTTCCTCTCTCTCTCTCTCTCTCTCTCTCATGTCTTGCTATACTGCCCAGGCTGCCTGGTCACAAAGCAGTCCCCCTGCCTCACTCAGCCTCCCCCAAACCCAGGACTACAGGCCTGAGCCACTATACTCGCTTAGGATGCACTTTTATACTTTCAGATACTGTTTTTTTTTTTTTTTGTTTTGTTTTGTTTTGCAGATCTGGGGGTGTTGAACCCAGAGCTTTGCAGGCACTAGGCAAGTGCTCTACCGCTGAGCTATATCCCCAGCCCAGTTTTATATATTTTTAAAAAAGTAATATAAATAAATATTTATGAAAAAAATGGATATCTGTATGCATATCCATGCCCAAAGCCCACATCCACACTGATGGCTCTATCCATCCCCACAACTATACCCCGACACTCATTTCCATAGCCAGAATTCACGCCCATGTCTAGACCCATTTACTTCCATACCCACGTCTGTATCTATTTATGCACCAGGTATCAGCTTGGTCTTCATCAAGCCTCCCCTCCTTGGGCGCATGTATTTTCCAGTCCTTGTGAGGTCAGATGCAGCCATGAATCCCTTATGGCCAATGGAACATGGCAGATCGCCTGTGTCTGAGCTCTCCAAACCTTTTACTCACTCCTTAGATACCAAATAGTAGGAAGCCAGGGTAGCATCCCAAGCCCAGGGGACCCTAACTCCAGGCTGGGTTCCTGGAGGGCCCTCCTGCTCTCTCCATCCCTCAATACTGGACAGGGGTGTGGTACAGGAATAAAGCTTCAGTCTTACATCACCAAGATTTAGGAGCAATTTGTTATGTTAGATAGACTATCCTGACCGCTAAATATTTAATAAGGACACTATAAAATACTGATAGTATTTGTCTGGATTGTGGGTTATGAATGATTCTTTGACTTCTCTTGAAGTTTAACATATTTTAAAATGCACCCAAAATTAGTGTTAGTTTTTCTAGTAAGAAAAACCACAAGTTATTTTGTTATTAAAATAGTTTAATTTTTAACCAAAATCTCTTTTGCTCATTTAATTGTGTTTGTTCTCAAAGATTTCACTTAAAGTTCAGGGGAAATTCAGCACCTCATGCTTACATCTGCATTATTCCCAGCTCCACGGGGACATAAATTAACTCTCCATTGGAGCCGAGAGTGTCTGCAGGAACCCAGCTGCCCAAGGGGGCTGAGCTCAGAGGCTGTGCCCTGGTTCTGAACACCTGGGAGAAAACCAGTGAATTATGCTGATTAGTATGGAGATTTAAAGATGTTTGGATTGCTGTGATGTGGAAAACACAGTTTGTATGCTTGATCATTCTCAGTTTCCAACAGTGGCAGATAAACCACAGGGAATTTCCTCTTTTTTGTGGTTGAATTAAATCGTTAGTCAATGTTCTGTGACTCATGAGCTAGTTATGCAAGTGTTTTGCTTTTCTTCTGCTCCCTCTTTCTTCTTGTTTGTATAATCTCTGCTAGAGTTGAGACTAGAGATAGAGGTATTACAAAATGATGATTTTTAGGCAATTTTATTGGTTCAATCCTAGGCTTTGAGATAAAGTAGAATACATAGATGGAAATGAAGATTTTTAATCACCCATGGATTTCTTTCATTTCTATTATCCCTGACTTTTCTTTCAAGTAGTGAACTCTTTTCTCATTTGAAACAGGTGGAAATTCAGGGGCTAGGTCAGGTTCAAGAGCACCCTGGTTGAACGGGACTGTCTGCCTCTGGGGCTCCATCCTCTCAAAATCCCAGGGCCGAGTGGAACTCAGATGTTAAAACACAGCACAGAACATCGGAAATTAACTCTGCTTCCTTGAATATATAAGGAGAAAATAAACAAGCAAAAAAGTGACCAGGGAAACCTGGTTTCTTTGTAGTCTAAAGGCTGTGGTGGAGAGGGCATGGCTGGATGGTCAGTCCTGAGTTCAGATCCTGCCCTGCTGCCTGCGGGCCCACAGACTCACACACGTGGCAACAGTTCTTGAGCTTCAGTTTTCTCATGTGCAAAATAAATAGTTTCTTAAACTGTAAAACAATCCCTCATCTGTCATTGCAGGTGTTAAAAACAAGTAACATATGCAAGGATTTGACACACAGTTGCAATTTTCAACTAACAGAATCGCAACATGGATTGCAGACGTAGTGGCTCAGTTGCCAAGAGTTGGTTCAGGTTCTGTCATTTCAGGCTTTTGCATCAAAATGGCAATGAAGAGAGGGCACGGCGGGTTCCAGGCACAGCCAGCTACTTGAGCTTCTAGGTCGTAAGTGTTCTGCTAGGATTCTATCTGGATGAACATTTGTCCCCACGGATCCCATGAGACAGGTAGGGGCAAGGGCTTGGGCGATGCTCCCCGCAGTGCAGAGCAGGAGTGTAGGATTGCCAGCATACCTGCCACGGACTCACACTGAGGCTGGGAATGAATGCAGCATTCATCCTGGTGAGTCACTGGAGTGGCGAAGCCATCTAGATAAAAGGCACTGAGGACAGCAAGTGTCCCCGGAAACCTTGCTGCAAATGTCAGCCAGAACATTGTATCAGATCAATAATGGTGGTAATAATAGCATTTGGAAGGAATGTGGAGAGATTCCATCACCAGATGAGGCTTGCTATTGTCTGGTAGCCACCCTTGTCACCAGAGACCTTGAGGCCCAGAGAGACTAGGGGAAGGGGCATCTGTGGGCGGGAAGCTCAGCTTCTGCCCTGCTGCTCCTGTGTACACTGAGTGAGGGAGACTGCAAGGGGTGTGGGAGTTTATGTCATCTGGGGTCACTCTCCAGGGACAGAACAGAAAATAAGTATGATTCTCAGTGACAGCAAGCAGCTGAGCAGGAGCAGAATCCGACAGGAGCCTTCCTCCTGGCCCTGGCAAAGGAAGGCATGTGGGTATGGTGACAGAGACCGAGGCAGGGATGTCAGTTGGCATCAGCTGATGGCTGTGAAGATGTCCGCTCTTAACTGACTCCTTGGTAGCTCTTAGATGCCACTCTGGGAGGACATGGTGATGAGCACCACTGAGTTTGAAGCTAAAATAGTGACATCAGTGAGTTGGCCAAACCAGTCTGCAAAGACCCACGTTGAATTCTTGCATCTGATGACAAAAGCATGTATCTGAAAATGAAGCTTGACTGGAAGAGATAACATCACAATGTCAACATCTGAGTGGCATGAAACATCACTTCTGTGAAATATTAGATCCGTTAAACAGCCTGTGAACTGTTGGGTTCAACAAAGTGAAGGAATTACCTCAAAAAGCCCAAAAATGGTGAGGGGAGGGGTGAGCTGACCTGAGAGAAGAGGAAGAAGAGTGAATTCCCACCTTATCCCTAGCATGACAGGGCACCAAATAAGACGCAGGCAGGGTGGGTGGCTTTGGCTGGGCGGCGATTGATGGTGAAATCTCGGGATGTGGGTCACTGGGAGCTTCTTGTGTCTGTCTCGACTGGAATTCCACAGTCTGTGCAGGTTCTAGGGTTGGGGATGTGGCTCGGTGGTAGAGTTGACTTAGCATGAGCCAGGTCCTGGGTGCAATCCCAGCACCGCCAAAAAAAAAAAAAAAAAAAAAAAAGTCAGAAAGAAAAATTGTCCAGATTCTGGCATCTTCCTTGAGTAATGCTCAAGTCTAAGCTTGGCTCAACCACGTGTTTCTCTCCCACCTGTTTTCCAGGCAGAATCACAGAGGTGAAGGGGATTTGGGGACATTTGGTGGGAGGCCCTGGAGCAGCTCTGACTGGTAGGTGGGAGAGGAGGGCCAAGCTCAGGGCCAGGTCCCTCCCCTGCAGATCATTCTCTGAGACCAACCACCAGGGCCTCAGGGAGCTTCTCTAACTGTCCACTTCCTCCCGCACCAAAAAAAAAAAAATATATATATATCGTGATAATAAATGCATGGGGCAGTTCAGAGGGTCAAGTTAAACTAAATAAAATCACAAAAGGGAAAGTGTCTAGCTTATAGTAAGTTACCCGCGAAGAGATAACCATCCCCACTCCAGGATCCTTTCAATGGAAAATCAATCTCAACTATTTTTTCTCTACTGTTATCTAAAAACTCCATTATTTATATGAACCAACATAGAAATCTTGGTCTTCCAGGATGCCTATAGCTTCAGAAATGATAGCTGGGTATTTCATTGTAGTCCATCTACTTGGAAGCACATTTGAAAATGAAGGTTTTGGTGGGTGCTTGATGTTTGCTCAGTTCATGGGAACACTGAAGATTCGTAGTGAAAATCAGCTGACAGGAAATGAACCCTGTATTTCCTCATTATCTTACCTGACATTCAGTAATGAAAGCCATTGGGCTGACTTCACCTAAGGACTGTCCCATCACCTAAGGACACTGAAATGAAAGAGGACAGTCCCAGTCCTTAGGAGCTTGAGTCTAGCAGGGACAGAGCTATGCCTAGGGCATAGCTTATGGGGGGACCCTGATTTGTAGAACTGTCTTAAACAGAGATGTCATTTCTGGCCCATATGTTATAAAAAAAGGAAATAAAAAACAAAATGAAAGAAAACAACAAAAAACACGTAGTAGGGAAAAATAACATCTAGAAGATATAATTGTTTCTGCTTCTAAAAAGAACATATTTCCTAAATCAATCTGTAATGACTCACAAGGTTGTATAATACAAGGTTTGAAGGTTTCTCGGTTGACATCTCCTCGGCCCTCGTGAGAGGCCCAGTTGCTCAGTCTATACCTGGATGGTTCTTTAAAGCTGAATGAGGAGCATGAGGAACTGGGTTTGGTCCCCAGCACCACCAAAAGGAAAAAAAAAAAGATCAATGAGAAATTATTATATTGAAAGTATAAAAGTGAGACCAAGGTCCTCCATTTCTCAAAACTAACATGTGGTCAAATTCAGTCCCTTTTGGCCTTGAGTGAGCATGACATGCTAGGGTTCAAGTTAAAACCCTTACATTTAAATAATCATAGGATCATTGGGGAATCCTCGAGATTATTTCAAAGAATCTTCAAAATTTACAATGAGAAACCCTCTCCTGCAGGCCCCCAACGGCTTCATGGACCACAGGCCTGGTTCCCATGGAAGTGCTGCTGCAAGCCTCTAGCAGGCAGGGGGCCCTTTGCACAGGAGTCCGGACTGCCATTGTCTGTCCCCTGCAAGGTGCTGGGGGTTCTCGGTGTTGAGACTGGTCAGTGGTGACGACACTATTCATGTTCACCAGAGAGTTCAGAATTATGGCTTTTTAACATGATTTAATGATTTCATTTGGTAATTTTAATTTTTGTTTTGGTTTTGGTATTTTTGATACTTTTATGCTGTCATTACATATGTGTAAAAAACGTTTTTGAAGATGTATTTTAAACATATCGTACACTCTAATTCTGGATAAATTTGTAATTTCGTTCTGTTCTTTGGTACTTGGGATTGAACTCAGGGCGCTTCACCACTGAGATGCACTCCCAGTCCTTTTGATTTTTTTTAAAAAAATATTTATTTTATTTATTTATATGTGGTGCTGAGGATTGAACCCAGAGACTTGAACATGCGAGGCCAGCCCTCTACTGCTGAGCCATATCCCCAACCCCAGTCCTTTTGATTTTTTTTTTTATTTTGGAACAGAGGCTGGTGAAGTTGAGGCTGGCCTCAAGTTTATAATCCTCCTGCCTCAGCCTCCTGAGCTGCTGGGATTACAGGCATGTGCTACCATGCCCTGCTTTAAAGTGTACTTTTAAGTGCCATTAAGGTCTTGATGTTTTCAAAGAGATTCAAGATTTCTGTGACTTTTCTTTTGGCAATCAGACAGACCTGCATTCATGGCCAGACTCTGTTGCTTATTAGATCCTGTAATCTTTGGTGTGGAATGTAACTCTCTCAGCCTTGAACACCTCTTCTCTAAGTGGGTCAATATGTGTCCTGTGTGAGATCTCAATAAAATAGTGGGGATAACTTGGTGTGGTGTGCACGCCTATAATCCCAGCAACTTGGGAGATGGAGAGAGGAAGGAAAATCTCAAGTTCAAAGGTGAGTATGGACAACTTAGTGAGATCCTGTCTCAAAAATGAGAAGGGCTGGGAGTGTACTTGTGGGTAGAGTGCCCTTGGTTTCAATTCCAGTACCAAACAACAACAATAACACAAATGGGGGGGGGGCGGCAGGGACACTATCATGTAGCCCGTTGCCCAGCAAGTGGTCCCCGTGACTCAGTGGTAACAGGTAACCATAGAAAGTAATGATTTAAAGAACTGTATAAAAGCAGTTTGTTTTTGTTATTTGTAGCTTCTGGTATAGAATAGAAAAAAGGATTTCTAGTAACTAGTAAGCAAAAAGGCATCCTTCTGGCCCTTCATGTTGGAGAACCATCGTACGTGGTAATATGTGGAGGTATCACGACCCCTCCCTAACTGCCACTACTGGGAATTTACTTATGGATTGTGAAACGCCTCTGTTAGGTGGGAGTGGCAGGAAACCACCATTTGCATCTTCTTATAGATCACAGGATGCGTCCATTGATCCCCCCATATGCCTTATTATCATTAATTTATTCATCAAACAATACTGAGCACGTACCACTAACCAGCACCGAGGGGAAGGCGGGGGACACTGAAATGAAAGAGGACAGTCCCAGTCCTTAATAGCTTGAGTCTAGCAGGGACAGAGCTATGTCTAGGGCATAGCTTATGGGGGGACACAGAAAAGGAGGGGTTGAGGACCATGAGAGATTCCCAGAGTAGGCGCCTGAACACAGTCTTCCAGAAAACGTAGGTGGCAGGGAGAGGAGGGAGGGACTGTCCAGGGAGAAGTGACGTGAGAGCAGACGCTTGGAGAGGAGGATGGTGAGGTGTGCGGGTGGAGGCCAAGGGATCTGGTGGTTGGGTGTGAGTGGCAGGCGAGGGAGGCTGGGAGCTGAGCTGCAGAGGTGGGCAGATCTTGGAGGCCACCAGCATCCTGCTGAGAACCCTGCATGTTCTGTCTTTAGGCACCGGGAGTCTGAAGGGTATAAAATAGAAAACTGATCAGGTGCAAGGCCTTGTCTGAGGATGTCTCTGGCTAATCTGGGAGGCAGAGGCTGGAGGAAGCCTGGCTGCCAAGCGGGAGGGCAGACCCAGAGTGACAGGGATTGGTGCCTGGTGGGCCGTGGGGTGAGGAGGTGGCAGAGAAGGAGGAGGCTTGTATCACCAGGAAGGTGATCAGGGGATGTTTTCATGCTGAGAGTCACAGAGGAGGATGACAAACTTAGAGAAGTGTATGGGGTCCACCCGAGGCTGACCCAGTGTGTGGGACTTCATGAGGACGCACACTGGGTGCTGGTGCATTTGAGAACAAATTCAGTGGGAAGGACTGGGTTTCAGATATGTGGTTGTGAGTATAGAGCATCAAGGGAGATAGGAAACAAAAGACTTGGTCTCGTCACTCAAGGGGATTGTGTAGGGTGAAAAGATAGGCCAAGGACTTAGCTCAGAGGTGAGGTGTCACTTCCACCACATTCTGTAGGGCTGAGCAGGCCCAGAGTCAAACAGAAGGGACAGTCCCTGTGGAGGTGGGCAGGTCTTGGAGACCACCTCCGAGGAAACATTAATTGCAAAAGACTTAATTTCCTTCTCCAAATTGCAGAGAATTTTGCTGAGTTCTCTGCATATTTATTTCTTTAATGGCATAAAATGTTGAGTACTCTGCAAGAATACAAACTATGAACCCACTTGCCAGCTAGCTTTTTGATGAATAGGTACACAAAAATGTCTAGGCCGGACATGGCAGTAGTTATACATTCTGTACCCTGCCACGTTCTGTAAGACAACTTCGGAAAGCTCTCTTCACGGTCAGTTTTTGAGATCAGCTGATTTCTGCTATTGAGTCATCCTGTAACTGTTGGAAAAACCTATTTTCCTTTCCCCGAAGCATCTTCTCACAAGGCATTTCTGTTAACTGCTCAAAATTGCTTTGTTGATGACAAGTGTCTAGAGCCCCGATTAAGAGAGACTGTCAAAGCTCTAAGCCTTTGAGCCTTCTCTTAGCTGGAAGGAATCTACTTTGGAGATGAAAGTGAGTCTGATTTATTCCAAAGTGATGATGGCATTGTCTGCATTTTTGAGTGACTACTGTGTACAGGGATTCTTTGCCTTCGTGATACCCTACCCATTGAGGTGCTGTGTAGGCCAACAGTCAGGAGAGTTCTTGGAAAAAGCACTGGGTTTGTATAAAACTGATAAGAGCCCCAGGTCATCAGAGTTGAGCACCTAGTTAGTACAGGAGCCTGTGGCCCCGGGGTTCTGAGTTTATTATCTCAGATGTGTGAGTCAAACCCGAGACTGTAGATCTTTCCAGAAAATTCTAGTTCACTGTGAATGTTTCCTTGCATATTCTTCCTTTTATATTACCATAAGAAATTTAGACTTAAAACCCTTAGCAACTATGGTTATATTTTTTACCAAGAGATTTATTTCTAACAGAAGTGTGGCTGAGAGGTAAATACGACGTGTTGGGGTGCAGCCGGGGTTAGAAACCTGGGATGGGAGAACCACTGTGGATACGGGCGATTCTGAACAGTAGTTGTTCATGTCCCAGTGGTTAGTGCTCAGAAGCAAGTATTACTTGCCTTAAAAAATTCAATGGAAATAAAGTTTTCTTTTCACAGCTCTATCTTCGGGGATGATGTGCAATGAACAATTGGGTAGTTCCCATGACGAAAATGGTACTCACATTTTAAAAACATTTGGTCTTTGTCATCATTATGTTATATTGTTTCAAAGACCTTTCCAAGAGAATTGTTTCCTGTAAGATTTATGTTCTTATAAACTGTGTTCTGAATTTCTCCAGCTTTGAGGGAACAGCTTTTAAAAAAATTTTTTTTTTTAGTTGTAGATGGATACAATATCTTTATTTATTTTTATGTGGTGCTGAGGATAGAACCCAGTGCCCCACACATGCAAGGCAAGCACTTCACCACTGAGACACAACCCCAGCCCGGGAACAGCTTTTTTTTAGCACTGAACAGGACAGCTCTCATTTCCCATCCCATATTCCATTGAAAGCCCAACACATTATAAATCTTCTGAGGAATATTATTATTAGTTATTAGTAATTATAGTGATTATTATTATTATTATTATTTGTTTTAAGCAGTTACCTTCTTACTTGGCTTTTCATTATAACTTTTCATCTTGAAAGATATGACACATGAGAAATTTTGAAAGAAATACCAAGAGCTTCCATGGACCCTTCCCCCAGCTCAAGGCAATGAGAACATCTTATATAACTGTGTTGTCAAAACCAGGAAGTTGACCTTGGCATGATAGCATCAACTCAGATATAGACCTCATTCAGATTTTATTTATTTATTTATTTATTTATTTATTTAGGTGTACAGTTTTATGAAATTTTATCACATGTGCAGATTTGTGTAATTCTGAACACAATCAGAGCACAGTTGTTCCATCCCCACGAGCTCCTTATTTTATCTTTCCTAGGCCCTGCATCACCCCTGGCCACCACAGATCTGGGCATTCTGGTTTCTACACGGTCATGTGGCTTGTCACCCCTTGGATTTCCTGTCCTGCATTCCGGGGGGCTCTTGAGATCCGTCCACGCTGCTGCCTGTGCCCATGGCTGGCTCTCGATTGCTGGGTTGTATTCCAGTACACGGGCGGCTCTGTTTCCAGAAATCCACTCACCCACTCCAGGGCATTTGTGCCGTTTCCAAGTTGGACTGTTATAAGTAAAGCCGTGATCACTCCTGGCCATGGTTGAGTGGCTGCACTTTCTCTTCTGCAACTGTGGCCTCGCAGAAGGAGTATTACCCAAGCAGGCTTCCTGGTGTAAAGAACTTTGCAGAGCGAGCTGGTCCTTGACACACCCACCCACCCCCATGCAGGAGGGACCTGGTCCCCGGGTCCTGTTCAGCGCCTGCCTCGCAGAGTTCCTGATTTCGGTTCTCCAGCGGGGCTTGGTCAGAACCTGCACTTGCATTTCACCATGGATGCTGTTGTCAGCAGCTCTCCTGTCTCCATAGCAAGGCATTTAAAGTCAGGAACTGTGCGTGTTCATTCCATGCCCAGTTGGACTGCCCTCAGTGCTCCTTGTTTCCTGTGGGTAGACATGACTTTCTATCTGGGATCTTGCTGCTTTCCTGGGGGAGATATGTATTTGTTCATGTATTTGTAGTGCCTGTTCACCGTTGGTGGATGCTTGAAAGGGCTGTTTCCTGAAAATGTTTTTATTTCACCCTCACTTTGGCATGGTATTCTCACCTGTATATGTTTTCTTTCAGTAGGTTAAGGCTATCATACAGTTGTCACTTGGTGTGTGTCTACGTAGTTTCACTTCTTTTGCTCTCTCTCTCTCTCTCTCTTGTTACAAGAGGTTGAACCCAGCCCTACCATGGAGCTATATCCTCAGTCTTTTTTATTTTGAGACCAAGTCTTGCTAAGCCACTAAGGCTGGCCTCTGGCTTCTGATCCTCCCACCTCAGCCTCCCGAGTGGCTGGGATTATGGGAGAGCACCGCAGCACCTGGGTTGGTGGGAATGATTTCTGGCAAAGCAATCCTCTGTGACCCATTTCCTTGTTCCTCTCTATGTAATGTCTATTTTCTTCTTTGGCTGCTTTTAGCATTTTCTTTTTAATCTTTGTTTTGCCTTGACATGTTACTTTGGTGTGTCCAGGTGGCTTATAAAATCATTTTATAAAAATGATTTTGTTTGCTATCTTTTGGTAATTTGGGATAATTCTTGTCTATTATCCTTTAAGATGCTTCTTCTGCCCCCTTTTCCTTCTGGGCCTCTTAGAATATTTTGATTTTTATTTTCATCCTGGCCCCAATTGTACATATATTAGACTTTTGGTTACTAGTTTTGTTGTTGACATAGTTGCACGATTTCTCTGCTCTATTTTTCCACTTATTCTTCTCTCAAGGTGTCAGTTTGGATAATTTTCACCAGGCCTATGTTCTTGTTCACTAATTCTTCAACAATTTCCAGTCTGCTGGCAAACTTGCTAAAGATCTGATTATACCTATTTTATTTCTAACATTTTCATCCAACTCAGTGGTTCTTTCTGTTCTGAATTCACTCAAGTGTTCATCCACGTCATCTCTGTTTTCCTCACTTCATATGCTATGACACTTCTATTGTGGTCATTTGAAACTCCTATTGTTCCAACTTTGCAATCATCTTTGAGTCTGGTTTTGTTGGTGGCTTTACATCAACAGTGCTTGTTTCATCTGTCTACCTTTTGGGGTGTTTCATAATTTTTGATTGAGTGATGGATAATAGATATTGAGGAATAGTGAGGACTGAAGTCAAACGGTATTTATATCCAGAAATGGGAATGCACTTCTTCCACAGAAGAATCTTTATCAATCTCTTGAGGGATGGAGCTGTGTTTGAATTTTGTTCTTCATATCATCACCTCCTCCAGCATATTGATATAATCATTCTGTGCTCAGTTGAGCCTGGGTGCTAGGGGGGTCTTTGCTCAGTCTTCTTCTTCTGTGCTCAACCCTTGGCCATTCCACATGCCCATGTGTGTCCTGCAGAGCTCTTGTGTCCTCTTCTGAGGGAGACTAGTCCTCGGGGCCTGGCTTGGTGGGTGGAGGAGGTTTCTCCTGGTCCAGGCTCAGCCTGAGGGTCTGTGAGTCCGAGCTTTAGAAGAGGACTTGTTTCTTCCTCCTCCTGCCTGGGCAACCAAATGCTGCTTGCATTGACTCAGTTTTGGTGTGAAAGTGAATTTCCTTCTCCTTCCTCAGGAGGAGCTGGTCTCTGGTGTTGTACTCATACGGGATCCTGGTCTGAAGCACATTTCCTGCCCCTTCCTCCACTGAGCAGCTGACTTTGGTTTCTATTCCCCAACAATTGTGGACCTTGGGCTGAGGATGGAGGAGTACTCTCCCCTCACCCTGTGGCTTTAGCAGTTCCTTCTTTGGTACTCAGGGGTGCTTAACCACTGATCCACATCTCTAGCCCTTCCAATTTGTTAATTTATTTCATTTTGAGACAGGGTCTTTCTAAGTCCCTTAGAGCCTTGCTAAGTTGTTGAGGCTGGCTTGGAACTTGCCATCCTCCTGCCTCAGCTTCCCAAGCTGCTGGGATTACAGGCATGTGCCACCACACCCGGTGTGAGACTTCTCCTGTTTTAAATTTAATATTTATTTGTTTATTTTCTCAGTCCTGAGGCTGGACCCCAGGGCCTTGCACATGCTAAGTGACCCCAGTGCCACAGAACTATACCTCCTGCCTGTCTTGTTATTTTTAGCGTGCAGGTATTTTTATGTAGTCTGGGTACAAGTTCATTAGTGTGCGTTTTTCTTTAGAACATTTTCTTTTGGTCCATGGCTTGCATCTTCATTTATTTATTAGGGCTTCTTGATGAGCAGAAATTTTGAGTTTTAATGAAACATAATTTATCATTTTAAAATGTTTATTGCTTTCTGTCGAAGAGAACAGGCTTGTAAGACAGCGGCTGAACTCTTTCCTATCCTGCTGGTAGGAAAGACGGTGACTCATCTTCTTCATTGACTTTAGTGAGGCCTCAGCCCTAACTGCTTCTCCCCACCCACCTCACTAGTCTCCAAGGAACAGCTCCACTGCAGCCCCAGCCTTGCTGTCCCATGCTGTCCCTTGACCAGCGCCACCTCAGTGCCCAGGCCTTCCAAGAACTCCAGCAGTGAGCAGTACTTGGAACAAAACTCAACTTGGATGAGCCTTCTTTAGACCATCCCATAAAACCTTCAAGCTTCTTGGCTCCCCCAGGACACTCATCCTGAGCTGTCGATGGGGCTGCATTGTTTTTAATAAAGGCTGAAACTAGTGGCCTTTGGTTCCTTCTTTATTGGTTTTGCTCCTTCCACAATGCTCATGCGCTCTGGAGGCCCTACAGGCCTTGGGACCAGAAAGGGAGCACTGGCTTTCCTAGAAAGCAGGTCTGTTGTGCTGCAGAGGGACAGAGAGACAGAAAGCAGGATCACTCGGCCCCTGTTGAGTCACGGGTCACTTTCAGAACCTGAGTGTTCCCACCCTTCCCTGGAAAATGTGCAGATGCCCCTCCTCCCCCAGGTTTGCATCTCTTCTTAAACATGAATCCCTCCCTTCCCTCTCCCCCGTGCTTCTCCAGGTTCATGAACACGACCTAGAGACACGATTGGTAGCTGTGCAAATAGTGATATGATGAATCTGAGGAGGGTTGAAAGGCTTGTGAGTATTTCATATTAAGAAAATAATGAGATCCCCAATATCAGTGGGGAAAAGTCTTTCAGAGAGCAATGGGGGTTAGATTTAAGGAATTAGGTCTGACAGGCTTCTCAGAGTACAGAACTTGAACTACTGCCTGCTGTCAATATTTCTGAAACTGTTCAAACAGCACCCTAAGTGTGTGTATTTTGTTTGTTTTTTGAAGTTTGGCTTTGAAAGTTACTTTGCAAATGCCTGCATATGTATCATCGGGGGGTCACCCACGCAGCCACTCCTCCGGGCTCACTGGGGGTGAGATGGGCAGATTAATTGGTGTGTTACTTGGCGAGCCCCTGACAAAGGTCATGAGGTACTAACCATGTGTTTTGGCTTCAGAATACTAATTCTTTTAAGTAACAATATTAGGAAACTCTTGGTTTTCCCTTGAGACCTTAATCTGTCCCCAATACGTCAGTAAGAACAGAGTGCTTACTTTGAGTGTTGATCTACATGATTAGCATCAGGACATCTCAGAGAAGTGTTTTCCGTAGACTGAACAGCACTTGTGCCCTGAGGTTTCAGTGGGTGCCCGGAGACTCTGATTTTATCAGACCACAAACAGAAGTGAGAGTGAGACTGTCTGAGAAATCTGGAAATGGTGACAGGAAGTCGTGGAGTAATCCTAGACCCTGTTGTTCTCAGCCTCATCTCTGAGGGCTGTGGTAAGCACCTGTGTCCACCTGCCACAGGCCTCTAGGAGGAAGTTGCTTCCTGATCCCTCCCAACTGGCCCCGGCTGTCTTCGGGCACAGGTTTATATTATTAAGTTGTCTTTTACCTTCCACCTTTTTATGTCTTAGGGTAGACCAATGGGGTACCTTAGGATGTAGATCTTTGGGATTTTGTGAAAGTGGACACATTGGATTTTCAGTTTTATAGTATTTAAAGAGATCCGTCCCATACAGAGTGAAAACTGTCATTTTGAAACCTGTGGCCCAGGGAGGGATGTGCTTTCCGGTCCCGAGAAGTCACATGAGAATGTTGTCTGTGTTGTGGTCTGCAATGTCCCCCAAAGGCTTGTGTGTTGACAGCATGGTCCCCAGAGTGGCAAGATTCAGAGATGGGGCTTTTATGAACGGATCCTAGGGGCTCTGACCTCTTCAGTGGATTAATCCATTTGATGGATTGACCCACCAGTAGCTGAATAGACTAGTGGGAGGTGGGGCCTGGCTGGAGGAAGTGGGGAGCCCTGGGAGGACCGACCTTCTCCTGGCCCCGTTACCACACCACTCTGCTTCCTGGCTGCCATGAGCTGAGCACCTTTCATCCAGCACATCCTTCAGCCGGTCACTTCTGCAACAGAGCCAGACGACCGTGGATGGAACCTCTGAAACCGGGGGCCAAAATGGATCTTTCCTCCTCTGCACCATTCTTTTCAGGCATTTTGGTCACAGGATGAAAGCTGACTAATGCAATATGTAACATTTAGGGGCGACTCTTCTAACATTTTGTCACGACAGATCCAAAACATACAGAAAACCTGAAAGAATTCTACCGTGAGCGCCTGTGAATGCTCACCATGGAGTGCCTCCAGGGTTCATTTTTCTTTCTCTGCTCTATCACACGTGTGCACACCTACCTTCCATCTCTCTTTCCACCAATACACTTTTTGTCGCCATGTACTTCAACGTGAAGGGAAGAGTCCAGGCAGCGTCCCCCAAACACTGAAGCAGCATGTCATGAACTATCGTTTGATATTTGTGCTCCTTTTTTTCTTATGGATCTCGCCACTGAAACTCTTAGTAAGGGATACCCTAGTAAGTTCTTCCTGTTCCTTCCAAGAAAAACCTCTCCCTCGTCCTCAAGAGGCAAACAGCATTATGATTTTTAAAAGATTACTATCAGGCAATGAACGGATCCTATTCTAGAATTTCTGGTAAGTGGAACAATAGAAAGGTATCCTCTTGTTCTGTCTGGCCTCTTTCACTCACTGTGTGGGGGCTCACCCAGTGCATTTAGGTAAACTGGTGGCTGGTTACTGTGTCTTACTTAGAAGCCCATGTACAAAGGTCTTGTAGTTTGTGTCCCCATTCACCTCCTCATGGACACCTGGTCTGTTTCCACTTGTAGAATGGTTTGGATGTGGTTTGGGTTCAGGTGCTGGAAGTTTGGCCCCCTTGTGTGGCAGTATGAAGAGGTGGTAGGACATGAAGTCATGGGATCCAGTGGGAGGTGATTAGGTCATGGGGCACCAACCTCAAAGGATCGATGCATGACTTCTAGGAGCATGTGGGGTCTTGTGGGCCTGGATGAGTTGCCACGAGAGCAGGTTGGTATAAATTTGGCCGTTCTTCACTTGCTCTCCGGTGCATATGCTCCTTCCTCTTTCTGCTTCTCTGCCATGACTTGACACAGCATGAAGCCCTCACCAGCAATAGACAGAAGTTGGGTAGAACCATGAGCGAATGTAAACTGTATTTCTTTATAATGTACCCAGCCTCAGGTATTTCGTTTTGGCAACAGAAAATAGACTAAAACAAAAATATCAAGTCATAGTGCTGGTGTATTTTTAATTCTGTAAGAAACTGTCTGAAATTTTCTGAAAGTGGTTGTAACTTTTGATGTTTCCACCAAAAATACATGAACCTGATTGTTTCAAATTCTTGGCAACATTTGGAATCATCAGTCTTCCTAGTTTTAGCTAAACTTGTGGTGGATATGTACTGGTATCTCACTGAAATTTTTAATTTATACTTCTCTAATGACATTAATGATGTTGAGCTCTTTTTCCTATGTTTTTAGGATATTCATGTATTTTCCTTTGTAAACCATCTGTTTCAATCTTTTACCTAATTTTGAGTTGTTCACCTATTTCTTAATGAATTGTAGCAATTACTTTTTTTGGTAGGAATTATTTATTCTCATAAAACTCCTTTGTCAGACAGGTTTCTGAAACATTTCTTCCCAATCTGTGTCTTGACTATTCATTTTAATGATATGTTATGGTTTGGATGTGAGGTGTCCTCCAAAAGCTCACGTGTGAGACAATGCAAGAGGGTTGGAGGAGAAATAATTGGGTCATAGCTTTAAATTAATCAGTGAATTAATCCCCGATGGTATTAACTGAGTGGTAACTGGAGGCAGGTGGGCTGTGGCTGGAGGAAGTGGTTAATTGGGGACATGGCTTTGGGTGTTTATTTGTATCTGGAGAGTGGAGTCTCTCTGCTTCCTGTTGGTCCTGTGAGCTGCTTCCCTCTGCCACACTCTTCCGCCATGATGTCCATGATACCTCAAGCCCTGAGGAATGGAGCAGCCTTTTATGGACTAAGACCTCTGAAACCGTGAGCCCTCAAATAAACTGTTCCTCTTCTACAGTTGTTCGGGTCAGGTCTTTTAGTTAGCTGACTAACACAATAACTTTGATAAAAACATGGTGTGAGGACTCATTGAACTTTTAGTCACAATGTCAATATCCTGAAAGGACAAAGTCATGATTAAAAGCATGAAATCCAGAGTTCCTTCCTTTCCTCCTCTTTTCTGTCTGCTGTGCGAGGGAGCAAACCCAGGGCCATGAGCATGTAGGCAAGCACTCTGTCACTGAGCTACACCCTGACCCCACTTTCCCTAGTCCTGCTCTGCAGCTCCGCCTTTACTAAGAAAGCCATGGGGAGGCACAGCTGGGTAATGTCACCTGAACTCATGTGAGACTGCATGCGTGGGAGCTCAGGGGCCAAAGGCCAGGCAGCCACAGCCCTGCTCGGGCCCTGATCCGAGCTCTCCGCCCCTGTTGCTCTGCTTTGCACCTTCAGTATCACACAGAGGCACAGCTTTTGTCAAAACAGAAGACAGAAAAAGCCATGATGAGCAGCAGATTATCTCATCAACAGACTTTGCCTGCTGTAATCTACAGTTAGAATTGAATAGCAGGTCAGAATCGGGGGCAGCCACAGCAGGAGGAAACCCCAAAGCAGAGGTTCCACAGTCCAGATTGCATTCTATGCCCTCAACAAGGGCTCAGCTCATTTTGCTTGCTCTGCTCAATTCTGGGGTGGATGCAGGGCACTGTTCCTGCAGGCTGAGGATATTGAGGTGCAGAGACTTAACCCTCCTGGTACTGGAAGCTAACAACTGGCTTGTGGGCTGTCTTTGAAAGACAGGAAACACAAAGCAGCAGATAAAAAAGCATGGGGTCTGCTCCGTACAATAAAAATTACAGAACACCAAAGAAAGAAGTGGAAGGAGACCTTAGAAGATGAACAGACCTCCCATGTTCCTCAATGGGCAGAATTAGTATCAAAATGGCCACACTAACAAAACTAATATACAGATTCAATGCAATCCCCATCAAAATACCAAGGACATTCTTCATAGAACTAGAAAAAACCATCATGAAATTCATTTCAAAAAATAAGAGACCCAGAATAGCCAAAGCAATCTTAGCAATAAGAATGAAGCAGGAGGCATCATAATACTGGACCTCAAATTATACCACAGAGCTACAGTAACACAAACAGAATGGTACTGGTCCAAAAGAGGTACGAAGACCAATGGAATAGAATAGAATACAGAGAGAAAAGCCCATGTAGCTATCTGATCAGACAAAGGTGCCAAAAACAAATATAGCCTCTTCAACAAATGGTGCTGGGAAAACTGGAAATCCATATGTAGAAGAATGAAATCTAACCCTCATCTCTCACTCTGCACAAAAAACAACCCAGAGTGGACACAAAACCTAGGAATTAGATTTAAAACTGCTAAAGAAAATGTAGGACCAACATTACATGGACTTCTTTAACAAGATTTCTAAAATGCAAGAAAAAATAAACTCAAAAATTAACAAGTGGGGTGGCATCAAATTAAAAAGCTTCTGCAGAGCAAAAGAAATGACAGCCTACAAAATGGGATAAAATCTTCACCCCCGGCACCTTATTTAGGACAAGAATACCCAGAATATACCAAGAACTCAAAAAATTTAACTCCAAAAATCAAATAACCCAAGCAATAAGTGGGCCATAGACTAAACAGACACTTCTCTAAAGAGGAAATACAGTCACAAATATAGGAAAAGATGTTCAACATCTCTAGCAATTAGGGAAATGCAAGTTAAAATTACACTAGATTTCCCCTCACTCCAGTCAGAATGGCGATTACCAAGAATACAAGTAACAGTAAATGCTGGCGCGGATGTGACTGCTGGTGGGACTGCAAATTGTTGCGACCACTCTGGAAAAACAGTGTGGAGATTCCTCACTAGGAATGGAAGCACCATATGACTTGGCTGTGCTACTCCTTGGCGTAGATCCAAAAGATCTAAAATCAGCACACTACAGTGACACAGCCATATCGATATTTATACCAGGACAAATCACAATAAGCTATGAAACAAACCTAGGTGCCCTTCAACAGATGAATGGATAAAGAAAATGTGCTGTATATACATAATGGAGTATTACCCAGACATAAAGAAAATGACATTATGGCATTTGCCAGTAAATGGATGGAACTGGAGACCATCATGCTAAGTGAAATAAGCCAGACCAGAAAGTTAAAAGTTGGGTTTTTCTCTGATATGTGAAAGCTAATCCAAGGGAGAGGAGATTAAAAAAAATAGAAGAAAGAGAAGTAGAGCAGATGAGGAGGATTGAAAGGGAGGGAGGACCGATAAGAAAAGAACAGGGGAATGAAAATGAGTCTGACCTGGCTTTCCTGTGTACATATGTGAATACACCACAGTGAATCTCACCATCATGCACATCCACAAGACACTGACTAACAAACAAACAAAAAACTATGAGTAAATAGCAGAAAGATCAGTAGAGTAGAGGGAAAGGAACAGGGGAGAGAAGAGGGGAGAAAAAGGGAAGTGCTAGGGACTGAAGTAGAACAAATTATGACCCATGCCTTTATAATCACATCAAAACAAATCTTAGCCAGGCGCAGTGGTGCAGCCTGTCATCCCAGCAACTTGGGAGGCTGAAGCAGGAGGATCCCGAGTTCAAAGCCAGCCTCAGCAACTCAGCGAGGCACCAAGCAACTCAGTGAGACCCTGTCTGTAAATAAAATATAAAAAGGGCTGGGGATGTGGCTCAGTGGCTAAGTGTCCTTGGGTTCAATCCATGGTACCAGAAAAAAAAAAAAAAAACCAAACCAAACCAAAGAATCCTAATGATATGTATAACTAAATAGAACCAATAAAAATCAGACTAAAAAGATGGGGCCTTATATAGGAACAATGGAAATTGCTAGCCCTTAAACTGTTTTTAACTATTTTTTCATCGTTCATATTTACACTGAGTGTCAAGATTGATAAGTGAGGGCTTAAGCCTGACATTTTGTTGTTATTTGCTTTTATGTTTCTGTTTCTTGCCTACTTGCTAGATTCTTCAACAGTTTTTTTTTGTTGTTTGTAATTTAATTTTGATTTATCTACAGCCTTTTTCTAAAAAATATTTTTTTAGTTATCCACGGACCTTTATTTTACTTATTTACATGTGGTCCTGAAGATCAAACCCAGGGCCTCACACATGCTAGGCAAGCTCTCTACCATTGAGCACCAACCTCAGCCCATGATTTATCTACAGCCTTTTGACTCAGTCTCTGTATCTAATTTTTTTAGTGGTGGCTCTAGGTATTAAATGACTTCTATGTACCAACATCATGCCAGCTAGAGTGAAATGTAGAAATCTTATTTCAGCTTACATTTCTTTACTTCCTTCCTTAACATTATGATTGTTTTAATATTTCCTCTATATACATTTGGAACCATGGTCCGTGTTATAATTTGTGTTTCAAACATAAACATCTCTACAACTCTAGAGAAGAAGGAAGTCATCTTGCTTTATCCACACAGACTTTTTATATATATATATTGGGGATTGAACGCAGGAGCATTTAACCACTGAGCCATATCTCCAATGCTTTTTTGTGTTTTATTTAGAGACAGGGTCTCTCTGAATTGCTTAGGGCTTCCCTAAGTTGCTGAGGCTGGCTTTGAACTCACAATCCTCCTGCTTCAGCCTCCTGAGCTGCTGGGATGACAGGCGTGAGCCACCGTACCTGACACTTATACTCTTCTTCTTGTTATTTTCCTTGCTTCCCCTTGGACATAGTTAATCATTATTTGGCCCATATTTTAACTTTAATGGCATTGGGACAATTTTTTATCTGTCCCAACTCTCCTGGGATGTAGATCATCGCAGAGTCAGGCTGGTGTCAGAGGAAAACGTTTGGGCCATGCTGTAGCCAAGGTCTAGGTAACATCACAACTTTGTTCAGCAACCCCCCCCCCCCCAACTTAAAACTTTGACAACTGAAAGGGATCACCCAGGGACAGACAGAATGAAGACATCTAACAGGTGACGTATAGGCTCTTAGAATTTGTGACCTCAAGACGTGGAATGGCTTCTACTGCTCTAAAAGCCCTTAAAGAATTAAGTCAGGCCAATTTATGAAAAACCCAAACAAAAGAGGAGAGGCTTCTGTTCCGGGAGGAGCTTTGGGTCTGTGTAGAACCCTCCTGTACCTGGCAGCAACCTGGGGAGGTGGCCAGAGATTGGGGTGTCAGGAGGGAGGTGCTTTCCTAACCTCACGTGCCCTGGGAGTCCAGCTTTGAACACAAGTGTAGATTCCTCCTTGACACAGTTTCCAGTTCTGCATCACAGCTGAATGGCTCAAGCCCAGGGCCAGAATAAGGGTGAGAAGCCTCTGTCCAACAAGCCTTCCTTCAGGTGGATCATTAGGCCTTTGACGGCCACCTTAAAGGGACTGCACCCCATTCACATATACCACTGCTAGGTGCCACACCCCTGACTCCTATCTGAACCCCCTCACCTCTGTGTGTGGCCTCTGGGGCATGCTGTGGTCTCCCCAGGATCTCCAGGCACTAAAAACTCTGAAATATTCACGTCATCATTGTGAATATGAGGGCCACCCACGCAGGCTGACGCTGATGCCCTGCTGAGGCTCTTCTGTTCCTGCTGGAGGCAGTGGGGACACTAACTACCAGCAAAGCTGATAGAGAAATTTCAGGAGTTTCATTCAAAACAGAGGGTACGCATATTGGCATTGAAAGACTCTCAAAGACTTGTTAAAAAAGCTATCAAAAATTTCAATTGTAATACAAACTATATGAATAAAGGAGCATACATGCAGATTTGCAGATGGAATAACTGGATTGTTTTGCAAATGGTTATATTATATCTCCATCTATTAGCTAAATGTGATTTGCCCCTTCTTTAATGACTAGCAGTGCTGTCAGCAGGAGGTGGAACCTTAGTGTAGAGTCTCAAGCTGATGCCAATAGCTCCAAGTAGATGAGAACCCTATTATTAAATATAGGCATGGGGTTCTTTTTCTTTTCTTTTCTCTATTTTAAAAGGCATATCTATGGGGACCATATATCTTGAATTTCAACTTTTCTGCTATTGTTCTCTTTCTCCAAATTCATTAAAGGTCATTTATAAATACATATTAAGTTATGTCAGTATAACTAACTTTTAATATGTAAAAGTATAATTCAGAATAAGTCTTGTCAAACAACTTATTTTTGCTTTAAAACAATGCCACAGTTGGTATAATACATATTAGTTTTCATTTATAGTTTGTGAAGATAGTTCAACATAAAAAAACTATTAAGGGCTGGGGATGTGGTTCAAGCAGTAGTACGCTCGCCTGGCATGCGTGCAGCCCGGGGTTCGATCCTCAGAACCACATACAAAAGATGTTGTGTCCGCCGAAAACTAAAAAATAAATATTAAAAAAATTCTCTCTCTCTTTAAAAAAAATCTATTAATATAAACTACCACATTAATAAAGAAAAAAGAAAAAAAGATCAGTTAATAAATGCTGGAAAGCATTGAGTAAAATTTAACATTATTTATGATAAAGAATATTGTAGGAAACTATGTAGGAAAAGAATGTCTTTATTTTGATAAAAGTTTACTTTCAAAAAATAAACACATGGGTAAAATTTTAAAAGGCATTTCCTAAAATTAAGGAAAGCATAAAGAATCCCTCAATATTTGTTTCTTCTCCCCATGGGTCCCAGAGACCTATCCAGAGAAATAAGAGGAAAAAAAGAATCAGAGCTATATTTGAAACTATTATCAGAGTCCAACAGAATATTTCAAAGAATTCAAAGATAAACCAAGGAAATTAGCAAATGTCCTCAGAAAGCTTTCACAAATGGTCAGCAGACTTGAGAGTCCGCTCAACCTCCCTGGAGGTCAAGGACGGGCACTAGATACCCGTGAGATTGACATCCGAGGATTTCATGACTGGGCGAGGAGATAGTGAGCCGCAGGTCCACACAGTGGGGCTGAGAATGTGAATTGCCACAACCAGTTTGGAAAATCCTTTTGTGTTCTCCAGGTAAATTGAAGTGTGCCCACCTGGTAGATATATTCTGAAGAATTTCTTCAACATGTTCACAGCCAACAGGTACCAGAATGTTCCTGGAAGCATTGCTCATAGTAATGGACAATCTGGGACAAACTAAATAGCAAACAACAGAAGAGACAAGGAATTATGAATTTAGATAACAGAGGAAAAGAATCACAACTGTTGGGATCAATATGCATAGCTTTCAGGAACACAAGCGAAGCAAAAAATCACAAAAATGTATTCACTATGTGACCATCAATGTAAAACTTCAAAAAAAATGCAAAACAATATCATGTCTGCTCACGCGGATACAAAAATGCAAATATGATGAAAGTCTGCACTACTTCCAAAACTCCAGGTGCCCATGCACTCAGCTTTACTCCATCTGATGGCACAGATGTGGCCTCTGGGTGGAGCCCTGTGGGACCCCTGGGACCTGCTCAGGGGGAGGAGGACGGGAGCAGGGAGGGGCTCCATGGGCCCGAGTCCGCCTGTTGTTTTATAGACAAGGATTGATTGCAAGTTGTTAAAGTTGAGTGATATCGAGGATCAGCTTTGTGTTCTTGGAACTGTGAAATATTTAATTAATGTAAAAATAAAAAAAGGAAAAGGAGCCAATACCAGATTAAGTTCCATGGTCACAGAGATCTGATCCTACCTCTTTTGCATTTTTGCTCCAAGAAAATATCATTTGTAGCAAACAAACAGACAAACAAACAAACAACTTCAATTTAGTCACACTCAGAGAGGGGACTACCTAGCTGGGCTGGAATAAAACCTCACGACATATTCTGATGTCAAATGTAGATATTTGCACTGATGAGTTCTCTGTGCCATAGTATTTTCCCTTCGAGGTACTTGGTATGAAACCACTAAACTACAAAATATTACTTTGTATGTTTCAGTTAAGGTGAGGTGGCTGAGGAGCAATGGAACACCAGACTCTCCTGGTAGGATTTTCACCAATCTCCTGGAGAGGAGGGGTTAATGAGTAACCCCAGGTCCTGCTAGGTATGCATCCGGATTATTTGTCAAGTGTCATTTGGCCACTAATATGAGATGTGAAAACGTGTTGATAACATGAACAGACAAAGCTCGAGTGCCTGGGCATCTGAAGTCATTAAGTCCAGCGCTCGAGTAGATGGCTTCGGCGAGTGCACTTCTACACACTGGTACACGGGCCGGGTCCACCTATAGAGATACTCCACAATAGTCATAGAAGGATTTGTATTTACCTAGGCATTTTTCTTACTTTGACGTGTATGAACACTAAGAGAATTTATCCAAGTATCTTTCTAGACCTCAGCTTGACTTCTCCGCACCTGGGATTCTTCTGTGAAGACAGGAGGAAGTGCACTTTCCCTAAATCCCTGAATGAATTCAGGGACACCATTAACGGGATCCCTTTGAAGTTAAGTTTAGGTCATTTTTAACCAAAAAGAATAAAAGAAAACTTAACCGCTGTTGAAATTGTGCCTCCCAGGTCACTCATTTTTTTTTTTAAAGTCAGAATTGGGAGAGGGTCTTGATGAAGCTCACTGGATCACTCACGGCACCCCTAGATCCCCCTAGCAGGACCTGGGGTTACATGGGGTTATGATCTAGTGGGCTTGAGCTGGTGCCAGGGATGCAAAACTTTTGGGTCTTGTCCCCAACAGCAATAGACCTTTGCCTGAGTTTATGGTTCGGCCCCTAGAAAACTGTGCAGAATGCCCTCAGCTACCTTCTGGTTGGTGGGACAGCATCAAGATTTTTGACTGTGAACGGTGGCCAGGGCCAGCAGTCATATATGTGGCTTCTTCTGTACATCGCCTCTGCTCTGGTTCCTTCTTCCCACCTGTGTGCCCTCAGCTTCGGCCACACATCTCTGCTGTGAGGAAAGGCTGCACCCTGTCCTGGACACCCTGGCCACTGTGCCTTCATGCCACTCTTGTGGGTGCTGCCTCATGGTGTGGGAAGGTCTGCAGTTCTTGCTGTGTGAACCTGAGCCTGAGGTGTGGGCGCTGCTTGGCAAAGCCTTCTTCTCTCTGTGTTTAGTAGCCATGAGGACCTGTCCATTGCCTGTCTATATACTCAGACTCTGCTTGAATCCAGCAGGGATTATAATGAAGAAAAGAAAAGCCATGCCCTCCAGAACTCGCAGGACCTCAGCAATCCATAGTCCAACTGGCCTTTTGCTGCCCACGGTGCGGCTGTGGTTCTGAAGGGAGAGAGCGAGGAGTCCAGGGTGCCAACCAGGTCCCTGGGGCTCAGAGGACTGCACTCAGCTAGGAGAAGCACTGGCCGGTCCAACTCCTGCCAGAGCAGGGAAAGGAAGGGTGCCCAGTGTGTCAGCGCTCAGTGTGGTAATTAGGAGGAGGAGCCAGGCCCCGGCCCCAGGGCTGAGAAGAGTCTCTCCTGCACCAGCTTGTCACACCAGGGGTGGAATCCCAGGACCCCGGTGGATGATGGCCACCATGGAAGGCTTGGAACTCGGGCATGCGACCTTTTCCCTTGACGTACAAACGCACACTGAACTGTACTTCACAGAGGCCCGGTAAAAGATCAACAAAATAATAAATAAAATAGAAAAGTTATACGAATGTGGTGTAACGGAAGTCACATGAGTGTGCCCACTACCGTGCCATGCCCCCTTCATCATTGTGTGCTGACGTGACACGATGCAGGCCTGTGTGACCAGAAGAAGTGACATGATACTGATGTGGCACTGGGATGTGGCAGTGTGGTGTGTTGCTGTGACGTGGCAGTGTAGTGCTGCACTTTGATGTGACCCTGTGACATGGCAATGTGACACAGCAGTGTGATATGGCACTGTGATGTGACTCTGTGATGTGACATTGTGGTGTGGCACTGTGGTGTGGCACTGTGATGTGACTGTGACAAGGCAGTGTGACAGCAGTATGACGTGACACTGTGACATGGCATTGTGATGTGACACTGACATGACAGTGTGACATGGCAATGCAATGTGACTCTGTGACATGGCAGTGTGGCATAGCAGTGTGACATGGCATTTGATGTGACACTGTGACATGTGTTGTGATGTGACTCTGTGATATGGCAGTGTGACAAAGCAGTATGACATGGCATTATGATGACACACTCTGATGTTACACTGTGACGTGGCATAGTGACGTCACACTGTGATGTGGCAGTGTGCTGGAGCCTTAGGCTGCCGTGAGCTGAGCACGTGTCACGAGGAGGACTATCTCCATTTTGGGGGTAGCAGGATGTGATATTTCATCATTCTTCTAAGAGCATGCATTAAATAAGTATATGATTTGTTCATTTCTGGAATTTTCCACGTAATGGCTTTGTATCTCTGTTGATTGTGGGTAACTGAAACTGGGAATGAGTGTGGCGCACCTCACGTTATTGCTTTGCTGCTGCAGTGAGTGACAGCAAAGGGCAGGTCTGGCCGGTGACCCGTAGTACAGGGGCCATGTTTCCTGCCGAGGAGCATGAACTAAGCCTCCACCAGAGCTGAACCTGCACCTGGGTTCCCTGCAGAGCATGTGGGCCCAGGAGTTCCTGAGAGGGTGCAGTTCTATCGTGTGTGTTCATGGGGGCTTCTCTTGGGGGTTGAAGAGAAGGAGGAACTTTGTGTTAACAAGAATGAGAGAAAGGGGACACGGGGGGCAGATGCAGGATGGCCTCTGCCAGCTCCTCCGGCCAGGTTGAGTGCTGCATCTTCCTGGAGGGGACTGAAGAGGCGCGTGGGAGGGAGGCTTCACAGCCTCCTGGGGACGCTCAGCAGGAGTCAGAGTGTCACCCACTCCTGCAGGGAAGAGATCTCTTCCTCGCAGCTGCAAGCAGGTGGCCTTGGAGCTTCCTCACAGACCCAGCAGCTGGCAAGCCTGACTTCACCCTGGGGCTGCAGCACTGCCCACTCTGTGCCCTCGCTCTGGTGCTCCACACCCAGACGGCCTCCTGCGCGCTGGAGATGGCCCCTCTGTCTCCTGGGCACCTCACAGGTTCCTCATCTCCACACACCATGCCTCAGCTCGAGTCAGATGCTGGCATCTCCGACTGATTCCTTTCTGGCCCTTCCCTAATGTGTCCATTGTGCCCCCAGGGTCCCACCTCCAGTCCCTGCTCCCCTTCATAGGGCTCTGGGCCACCATCCCCTCTGTCCCAGAGTCAAAAAATAGTACCTGGACATCTCTCGACTCAGGTTAATTCCAGCCACACAAAAGCTAGAGATGTTTCTAATATGAAAAGTTGCTAATGACTCTCCTCCTGGGGACAGACCCTTCAATATCACCCCATTAACTTAAGATGAAGTCGGATTTCCTTAACACGGCAGGCTAAGGCTCCCTGTTAATTGTCTGGCTCCGTTTTTGACCTGACGCTCTTTCTCTCCATCTCGGCACACTTGCCCCTGATGCTCTGATTCTCTTGATCATGAACTCTTATCAGTAGGATGCAGCCCTCCCCTGGTATCCATGTGTGATTGGCTCCAGCACTTCCAGTGAGAACCAAAATGCTCCAGAATGTCCAGCGGGGACCAGAATACTCAGATGTTCAAGTCCTGTGTGTAAAAATGGTGCAGTGTCTGCATATAAACTAAGAATGTCCTCCTGGGTACTTAAAGTCATCTCTAGATTGTTTATAATATCTAATACAATGGAAATAGTATGTAAGTTGTTGTTTACTGTTTTGTTCAAGGAATCACAAGAAAAAAAGTCTACGAGTTCCTTACAGACATGACCATTGCAGGTGTAACTGCATTCTAAGCTGCCTATGGGTGACTCCTTGGGTGTGGATGGCCAACCGTGACGTTTTGTATGCTTTATCAGTTGTATATTTTGAATATGTATTTGCCAATTATATATGGACATCTTATTATTCATTCTGCTTTTGGCTTAATAAAGTATTTTAGAGAACAGATAATACTCCTTAGTGGAAGCCCTGTTTCCTTCATGGTCCTGCACACCTGTGGGTGGAGTGCTCCCCTCTGGCCATGGGGGTGGGGTCACCTCTAGACCTCTGCACCTGCTCTGCTCCTTCCTCTCCAGGGCCACATTCACCTCACCTGTACCTGGGCTGCTCCTACTCATCAGGAAACGTGGATATTTATTAAGCCAGGATATTTATTAGGCACTAAACAGCCATCACTGCTTAGAGAGAATGAGCTAATTTAGGCTCCACAATTAGAGTTATGTTCATGGTCTTCAAGTAGGTGCTAGGGTTGCTGGTATCAGTTCCAAAACATACAGAGTCAGAGGTAGCTGACTGTGGCCAGGTGTGGTGGTACATGCCTGTAATCCCTGTGGCTGGGAGGCTAGGCTGGAGAATCACGAGTTCAAAGCCACCCTAAGCAACCGCAAGGCGCTAAATAACTCAGTGAGACCCTGTCTCTAAATAAAAAAACAAAATAGGGCTGGGGAGGTGGCTCAGTGGCCAGGTACCCCTGAATTCAATCCTCTGTGACTTCAGTCCTAACCCTGCACAGGAGTGAGGTGTCGTGAGAAATCTGTCAATGCATCTGCTCTTGGCAACTGGCTAACCTAGGGCTAAAAGACCTTCATCTTTATAAGGGTTACTTAGGCTGGCATTTAGACAAAGATCAGAAAACATGTGACGGGTATTCGGGTTGTTTCCATGTGGCATGAACCATCATTGACATCTATATCACCTGTTTTATCTATTTCACATTTGGAGCATGAATTCCAAAAGGGTAATGCCAATTCCCAGGGCATGTGTTTGTGATTTTTGTAACTATAGACATCAGCATGTCCTGCTTTAGGGATTGGGCCAGTTTGCACTTCTAGCAACACCAAGGGCACTGGTCTTCTGCAGCGGCTTCCTGGGGGCAATGCGGTAAATAACCTTGCAGTTCTGGCTGTCTGATAGGAGAAAAATGGGATTGCAAGGTCATTTGAATTAGCATCTTTCTTATCATAAGAGATGTGTGAGTTTTCACGTGCTTAGGAATCATTTGCATTGGATGCTTGTGGATTATTTGTTCAAAGCATTTTGTTTGAATGACCATTAATAGTTAAATGAACTGCGGCACATTTATTTCTACCAAAGGGTATTACGGCACCACAAAGGAGCAGGAGAACAGCCTCCAAAGTGGCTGGGAAGCGGGAAAACAAGGTGAAGAATGTGTTTTGAGTAAAAAGCAGTACGGTAAGAATAAATATCAATATTTTTCTCCATGTGCATGAAGAGTCTGGAAGGATAGAAAAGACACAAATATCCTTGCCTGTGGAGAGGGCAAGGACAGACGGGGACTTGTGGATGGGACAGACTTCACAGGGTCTCTTTTATAAACAGGGTTCCCCATTTAAAGAATCAAAACAAACAACACAAAACATTTGTCTTGAAAATAATCAGAATGTTGAGAGTCCTGCTCTGAACCCTAGGGCACGGCAGGATTCTTGAGGACCCCGGTCCTCCCTGCTCCTCAGGGAGGGGGCTGTGCAGATGACCGGGGTCCTGGAGATGGAGACCTAGCTTTGAGGTCCTTTGCCAGAAGGATGGAAAGGGCCTCCAGTTGGAGTGTGTTTGGATGGAGCCTTGTTTGAGGACGTCAAGAGAAGCACCTGGCACGTACCCAGTGTTTACACCTGCAGTTGACTCTGAGGTCCATCCTTAGAGTCAACAGAAGAGGCAGGTTCTGGGCAACCTCGATTTTGTATAGAGGAAGCCGGACCTCGAGCCTTTGCCCAGGACTTGGAGATGTCGGCTAAGGCTGGTATCTGGCTGCCGCCTGGCTGCCACCTCCCACTTTGCACTTCCTTCTCCTCCGAGAAGCTGGTGCAGGAAAAGCACCTGGGCCTGTCTCCAAACAAGAAGAGACACGCGTCCCGCCCACGACTCCGCTCCCCTTCTTAGAAGGCCAAGTGGAAGCCAGGCTGAGATCCGAGGCTAGCTCATCAGCAAACTGAGCACGTACTCAGGGCATCTGCCAAGCGTTTAAAGATTTAACAGGCTGCTGAAAAGAATTGAAGTCCTCGTCGAGGGAAATCCTGGATCCCTACTGACCCTCCCCACACACGAATATGTGCCGCTCGGGCTGTCTTTGTTGTGAATTATGCATGCGCTGAGAGGTCCAAGTCCCTGCTCTGGATTGAGCAGAGCCACCAAGCAGTGAAAGGCCTCTCTCTGGTGCTGGTACCTCTTGCTGTCTGGACAGCCTTCTCCATTTTGCTTCCTGTAGACACAGCATAGGGAGGGCAGTGGGAGCTGGAGGAGCTCCCAGGGGTTCTCCTCAGACCACATTCGTAAGTGGTGACAGCCGCGAGCCTGGGAGGCACAGGGACCAGCAAAGCTCTTACCAGGAGTACAGCCCTACAGGCCACGTGGCTGGAGCATTCCTGACGGTGCTGAGTTGTCCCTCGCCTCTGTGGTGTCCCAGAGCTGTGCGACCTCAGACCAGGTCCCTCTCCCTGGGAACATTCAGTTTAATCCCAGGGGATAAGTGCTCTGTGTGGTTCTCTCAGGGGTAGAAACCGCACTGAAATGTGACTCCCAGGGCTGTGCTTTAAATTGAGTGTGGAAAATACTTACATGTAGTTTTATATACATTAATAAACTCAGGCTAATGTTAGAAGACTGATCCTTAACGGATGTCGGACCTGTTTTAGAGAAAAGCCTCTGGCCTGCTGTGCGGGGTCCTCCTTCAGTCCCACAAGCTGAGTCCCTAGTAAGTCCCTAGGACTGCAGTCCTGGGTCTGCCTGCTTCTTTTTTTCTGTCTCTGGACACTTACTTCCTTGCTCAACTGAATGGCAGGGCTGGGTCTTTCTGAGAGGGCCAAGGGTTGCCTGCTCCTGTGGACACTGTCCCTCCCTCCAGGCTCCTGCACCCAAGCCCGCCCTCCCCCAAGCTGTCCCCTCCCTCTCTCCTCAGTTGGTTACTCTCCAACAGCAATGGCTCCTCATCCAGTCTGTGCTTCTGGAAGCTTTCTCTTTCACTGTTAAAAAACGGGTGAACTTATGCTTCCTTAATTCCTCCTTGGGATGCCGCTGTTCAACATGGGGCATCTTTTCTGTGGCTGACGGTAGGATGAGATTTTCTGGTGATTGGATCCTCCTGCCAGACTCATCGGTGGGGAAGGCAAAATTCTTTTCATCAGATCTTTGGCTTCCATCTCTAGAAAGAGCCAGTTGCTTGAGTCGTTGTTTTGCTCTTGGTTTTGCCGTAGTTCAAAGGCAGGATCCTTGTTTTAGTCAGCCTTGTTGCTGCTGTGACTAAAGGACTGACCAGAACCCTTGTAGGAGAGGAAAAGTTTTTTGGGGGGCTCACAGTTTCAGAGGTCGCAGTCCCCAGAAGGCCAGGTGCATTCCTGGGGCTTGAGATGAGGCAGAACATCGTGGCTGAGAGGGTGCCAGGGGGAAGCAGCTCAGAGAGACTCCACTCACCAGATACAAAATGTACACCCCAAAGCCACACCCCAATTCCCACCTCCTCCAGCACACCCCACCCACCTCTAGCTAACACTCAGTTAATCCCATCAGGGATTAGTTCACTGATGAGGTTAAAGATGTAACCCAATCATTTCTCCTCTGAACCTTCTTGCATTGTCTCACATATTAGCTTCTGCAGGGGGCGGGGGGGGGGACCACATCTAAACCATAACAATACCCCCCTCTCTCTTTCTCTCTCTTTATTTCACAAAATACATACTGGGACCTGTTGCCTTTATCTTACATTTGGACAAGCACACAAAAGTTGGACATGCCTTCTTCAAATCCTAAATTTTATGTATTCCGGCATAGGATTAAGTAGATTACATTTTTATTTCCTCCTTTGAAATGTTGCTTCTAATGAATGAGGAGATTTAACCAGGAATAGATTTTTAGGGCCAGTGGGATACCAAGCAAGCAAAGAAGATTCCTAGGTAAAATAGATACTCTTATTATTGGAAATACAGTTGAGTTATTTGACATTTATAATTGAGACTCTGGCTGCTTCCAAGATTTGAAGTGGCTTACAATATATCAGGCAGGTGGAGGAGTGGGAGGCAGGGTGGGATTCTGAATGGCTGTGGGAGATAAGCAAATTCAGCCACAGCAATTATTGGGCACCTTTGGCTTACAAAGACACTAAACTTTCCGCCCTGAGTGAATGCTGCTGCTGTTTGGATATGTGGCCCTCAGAAGCCTACCTGTGAAAGGTTGGGTTCCTAGTTTGATGCCATTATGTGGTGGTGGAACCTTTAAGAGATAGCCCCTAGAGGGAGTTTTGAGGTCATGGAGATTTTGTCCTAAAGGGCACTGTGAGGTGCTGGTCTCTTTCTGTCTTTCTTCTTATTTTCTGGCATGATATGTTGTTTCACCACAGGCCCAAAGCACTGGAACCAACGGATCATGAACATTTCCTCTAAAATAAGCCTTTCCTCTTTTTAAGCTGATTAATCTCATACTGTTTGTCACAGTAATAGAAAGCAGACCAACACACTTGCCCAGGTAAGTTCTTGAACTTCTAGAGTTCAGTTGCAATGGTCCTCAGCTTAGACAAACTGGATTTTTAGATATCCAGACATGAAAGAGTTTTTGTTTTATGGCCCAAAGCCCTCACATTTGTATTGCTGTGTGTGCTTTTGCATTCTAACCTTTATTTTAGTGCGTAATTTTCTAGTTATATAATTTGTGCCTGTTGTTATATAATTTATTGTTATATAATCTGTTCTGTCATTCTGTCCTAATAGGATAATCCTCATGGATATCCTAAAATCAGGGATCAGCACTTCCACTGGCACCTGCTGCAGAAGAGCATGTTTTTGAAGGCATGCCTGAGCTCTGGGCTCCGGAAGGCGTAGATGAGGGGGTCGATGACCGCGTTGCACATGATCAGCATGCCGTTCACCTGGAAGAGAGACATGTAGCAGGCACAGTAGGGGTTGTTTGGGCAGAATGTCATTAAGAGGATGTGGAGGACAAAGGGCGCCCAACAGAAGATGAAGACTCCCAGCAGAATGGTCAGCGTGAGGGCCCCCTTCATGTTGGTCCTGGGAATCCTGGAGATCTTCCTGGCGTGGGAGCGGGCCAGCAGGAACATGTGCACGTAGAGGCCCAGGATGAAGAGCAGCATCAGGGGGAACAGGGAGGCGAAGGTGAGCACCGTGGGGACGTGGTGGGAGAAGATGACCATGGTGATGCCGCTCCCCGTGCAGAAGGTCCAGACGACCCCCAGGATGACCACGGTGCGGCGCATGGTCATGATGCTGTGGTACTGCAGGGCGTGGAAGATGGTGAGGTAGCGGTCGGCCGCAATGACGGACAGGCTGGAGATGGAGCCGAGCAGGGAGAGGACGAACAGGGAGTCGATGATGTCATCCGCGGTGGTTTCAAAAGTGCCGCGTGGCTCGAGGTACCCCGTGTTCCTGAACATGATCAGGATGTTTTCCAAGATCTTATACAGGCTGCCCAGCATGTCAGAAACGGCCAAGCTGCAGATGAAGAGGTACATGGGGGACTGGAGGTTCTTATTCCTGATCACGGCCAGAAGGACCAGCAGGTTCTCCAAAACCCCCACGATGGAGATGGTGAAGAACACCTCCTCTGGCAGCACCACGTGAGGACAGTCTGAATTGTTCCTGGCGCTGTCGTTGGTGGGTCCGTGTACATTGATGAGGGGCTTCATTTCTCCTGCTTGTGGGGAGCACAGGGATGTTTTCTGGATGTCGCAGAAAACCCCACTCTTTCTTTAGACTGTTTTCTTCTTCGTGGCTCTTGCTAGAGATCTGAGGTTGAAACCACTTGACTACCTACAAAAGAACATAAAGAAATATCCACTGAAGGATGGACTACAGAACAAGACCCAGGCACATCCACTGTAGGGAAACTCTTTTACCAAATATCGGAAATATTTTTAGTGGGATTTTGAGCCCTGAGATAATAGTAAAGATCACTCTTTGTCATCTTTCCCTCCCTGTCCTTGTGAATGCCTCTGAGTGTGACAGAGTTGGGTGAACCCCAATGGCACCCTTGAAAGAGAGGTTAAGGAACCATAGGCATTTAGTCTGTTTTCTCAGCTTTTTCAACACTGTGACCAAAAGGCCAGTCAACACAGAGGAAGAAAACTTTATTTGGGGCTCACGGTTTCCGAGGTCTGAGACCATGGATGGCTGACTCCATGGCTCCGGGCCCAAGGTGAGGCAGAGCATCATGGCGGAGCAAAGCAGCTCAGGACATGGCATCAGGAAGCAGAGAGAGCTCTGCTCACCAGGAAAAAAGAGGAAACCCCAAGGCACACCCCAGTGACCCACCTCCTCCAGCCACACCCTACCTGCCTTCAGTTACCACCCAGTCAATCAGCCTCAGTGGATTAATCTACTCTCTTTCTGGCTCACCGCTGCCCCACAACTTGTGGCATGACTCAGAGGTGCCGATGCCCGTGTGATGTGTCATTCCTTCTGTTTCAAAGACTTCTAGGAGTGGTACTTCTGAGCCTCCTAATATTTTTCAAAGTGTCTGTGGGTTGGAGTTGAATTGTGGCTGGAGAAACATCCAGTTTCCCTCAGGCAGAGAAAACCAGTGACGTCGGTTGGTAGGCCTCTCCTGGTGAGGGATGTGGAACTTCAACTGGTTCAGTCTCCAGATGGTGGTGTTGATGGCTGAACACGGGTGGTTTCAGGGCGTGTTTTGAATTCACTCCTGGAGAGTGTAGCTTTGGATCCAAAGCCAGCTGGGAGCTCAGCACTGTCTAACACTAAGGATTTTCCTGGAAAAGAACTGGTCCCCTGGTAAAGATGGGCAGAGGTCAAAGCATTAGGGGGCAGTTCCTGAGCTAAGGAGGTAGATGATTAGGGAAGGACTAGCTGGGCAGACAGCAGCTGCTGGTAGTGTTCTGCCGAGGGGCCTCCTCCTGCCTGACTGTTTGAGCAGAGCTGGTCTTTCTCGCCTTCAGACTAGACTTGACACACGCTTTCCTTGGGTCGCGAGTCCTGCAGCTTTCAGACTGGAGCTGCCTCGGCTCTCCTGGGCCTCCAGCGTGGTGACGCAGATGTTGCGATTAGCTTCCCCAATTGTGTGAGCCAGTTCCTTGCAATGACTCTCTTTATGTGTTTTCAGCTACAGCTTGTGCAAAGGCTGTGCTCAGCATGCACCACCTATGCTGTCTCTGTTTGGACAGACACTCCCATCTTGGAATTCATTAACTATGAACCCATTTGATGGGAAAGTTGGTAAAGAGGAAAACAAAGGAGAGATTTTGGCACTTGGAAACAGGTGATTTGGAAACCCAGCTTTAGTCCCTGTGCACTGCTGATCTCCAGCTGCCAATTCTATACGTCCGTGGAAGGGTCCCAAACCCGACAGAAATGAGCATGACCATGGGGTCCACCATCAATAGGCCATCAGCCAACCACCATTTCTGTTGTCAATTTGGAGGCTGGGGATGGTGTGCAGCCCCGTTCTTGGTTGAAGGGGGTAGTGACACCAACTGGTAGCCTCTGTGAATGCCTATTATGTGCTGGGACCATTCTAAGGCTGCACATGTTTAACTAATTAGTCCTCAGGACTCCACGAGGTAGGTGTTATTCCAGATGGATGGTTGAGGAAGACCTCCCAGAGAGGCGAGGTCAACAGTGTGCTAAGCAGAGTCCTTCTCTCAACTGCCACACCACTGCCCTCTGAGTAACAAGGGGGCAACTGAGACATATACACAAGAGACCAGACAAAGCCTCCCCACCCCAGTCCAAACTGCAACAAAAATTGACATGTGTAATTTCCTTCTTGACCCAGTGCCGTCCTTATTGTGAGGCAGGATTGGTGAATTCTATCATATGGCGAAATCCCTGTTTTCCCCACTTAGGTGTTGCCTGCAGAAGGCATTAAGTGACAACTCGAATTGTTCTAATTTTGCCATGATGCTGTGTTAACAGGTGTTATATTTTGGATGTGAGGTGTCCCCCAGAAGCTCACGTGTGAGACAATGCAAGAAGGCTTGGAGGTGAAATGACTGGGTTGAGAGTCTTAACCTAATCAACGCATCAATCCCTGGTAGGGATGAACTGAGTGGTGACTGCAGGCAGGGTGTGGCTAGAGGAGGGGTCATGGGGGCGTGGCTTTGGGCATATATTTTGTCCCAGGGTGAGGGGAGTCTCTCTCTCTGCTTGCTGGTGGCCATGTCCTGAGTCACTTCTCTCCACCACACCTTTCCACACCTTTCCAGCACAGAGCAATGGGGCCAGCCGTCTATGGACTGAGACCTCTGAATAAGCACCCAAATAAACTTGTCCTTCTCTAAAATTGTTTTTGTTGGGTCCTCTGATCAGAACAGGGACAAACCTGACTGAAACAACTGGCTCAGTGATCTGATACTGCAAGTGGAAGTGTCCTTGCCTTAAAACCTGCCCCTGCTGACCCTGTGGAGTGTCCGGCTCTCGCCCCCCCAGATGCTCACGCTATTCGCACATGTGCTTTTTTTGTGTCTTGAAACCCAGTTCCTGAATACTTTTGCTCCTTTCTGGCTTTGCAGTTTCCTGGGCAATAAATATTCCCCCTACAAATCCTGCCCAATGTTCTACTTAAAAAAAAAATGGGCCAGAACCCAACCTCTGCTAACCCCTGGTCTCTTCCACTGTGATCTTTCCTGCTACAAAACATTGTATCAATGTGATACATTTATAGTCATATTCTCTATTTAGGGTCCAGAAATTTACTCAGTTTAGAAACACTGTGTCTGTAAATTTGTTTTATTTTAATTTGGCAGAGCCACAGGATATTATGGATGCTCAAATACTGATAAGAGACTATCCAAGTTTAATACTCTTACAATAAAAGAGGCCAAGATAAACTCTTCATCATAGTAGGACAATCTAATGGGGGTTCAAAAATTTTGATTACTTCTTTTTTAAAAAACAATGAATTTTGTGAACTTAAAAAGCAAGACATCATTAATCGATCACTGGGTATTTAGTAGAAAATGAAAAAACTCAGCTGTGTTCTTTGTCAGCTGCCTGACAAAATGTTAGGACAAGGTTAGTTGATACAAGTTAATAACTGGCAGACTTATATTCCTTGCAATAATAGCTTTCTTTACAAACATTAGTTTTTGTTTTTACACTTTTTTTTTGTATATTAGTGCACTTTGGTTACACATATAGTTGGGTTCCTTTTGACAAAGTCATATGCGTGGAACATGATTCACTCCATTCCAGCCCCCAGTGGTCACTTCTCCTCCCCTCTTCCCTCCCCTAGTCTCCTTCCTCTGCCTGCTGGTCTTCCTTTTACTCTTCCTTTTGCTTTATTTATTTTTGATTGGTACTTTATAGATATACATAAAGGTGGATTCCTTGTGGTATTTGTATGTGCACATAAGGGATTTTGTTAAATTCATTCTGCATTTCCTCCCTTTTCTCATCCTCCCTCCCTCTCTCTCTTCCTCTACTCCACTGATCTTCCCTATGTTTTTGTGATTCCTGTCCCCATTTCCCCCTTATTTTGCTCTAGCTTTTGCATATGAGAGAAAATATTGCACCCTTGACTTTCTGAGACTGGTTTATTTCACTTAGCACAATGTTCTCCAGCTCCACCCATTCACAGCAAATGCCATAAGTTCATTCTTCTTTATGGCTGAATAAAACTGCATTGGGTATATACATCATATTTTCTTAATCCATTCATCTATTGATGGACATAGGTTCCATAACATAGCTACGGTGAGTTGTGCTGCTACAGACATTGGAATGCATGTGTATCTCTGTAGGAGGCTGATTTTAGTTCTGTTGGATAAATATCAAGGAGATGGATAGCTGGGTTATATAGTGGTTCCATTCCCATTTTGATGGTAGTGGTGGTGGTGGCGGGGGGGGGGGGGGAGTCTTCACGCTGCTTTCCAGAGGTGTTGCACTGATTTCCAGTCCCACCAACAACATGAGTGTACCTTTCTCCCACATCCTCGCCAGCATTTATTATTATTTGTGTCCTTGATAATTTGCACTTAATTTAAAGTGCTTTTCAGAGTACTGTGGACCTATTCTTGAGTGTATTCTGAATGATACACCATGACTTTCCAAATCTCTCTGCAGCAGTCACTCTGCCCAGTGATGATCCCCAGATGCTCTCAGGCAATTGAAACACTTGCTAGAATGAACCAAACCAAGCTTGTTAGAAAATGACACCGGGGTCAACATACTTTATATACAAACAGAGATATGAAAAATTGTGGTATCTATGTGTGATAAGAATTGTAATGCATTCTGCTGTCATTTTTTTAATCAATAAAAAAAAGAAGAAAGAAAGACAAGGGGAAAGAAAATTGAAAAAGAAAAGAAAATGACACCAGTAATTATCAGCTTACAATAAAGACATCTATAAATCAATTTATAGATGAATTGGCAAGTGCTCTCCCTTCCCCTGACTCTGGCTGGTGCCTACCAGCCGGGATCTCACACTCTGGCCTTATCCCAGAGCGAAGTTACTCTGCCCAGATGTTACACACATCCCCTGGGGAGCAGAGGTGGTCACACAAAGTCTGACCGGCCAGGCTACTACGGTTCTGACCTGGTTTACTTTAAAGCTGTGTCTTAAGGGTTTTTTCACCTCTGGGGCCTGGAGGCCAAGCTCCCAGTCTTGAGCTTTCAGCCTCCAAGATCTTGTTTTCTGTTTTGGTGCCGGGGACTGAACCCAGGGCCCTGAACATGTTAAACACACAGTCTGCCACTGAGCTACACCCCACCCCAGCATCCCAGATCTTAGAGGCTCCAACTCCACAGTCTTTCCCTAAGAGGCAGACACGGGAGGGTTAATGGGGTAGGGGGAAAGAGAGAAGTCTTTCACGGCTTTAACATCTGCATTCAGAAGCAAACTTTGCTGATTCATTTGCCCTGCGTGGCAAAGCAGAGAACTGGGGCGATGATACTTGTAGAGAGATGATAGGAAAAAGCCAAAGAAAAGCTTAGGTTTCGGCAGAGTTTGGGGAGATACAAAACCATCAGCTCTAGTGGCATCATGAGGCAAAAGAATGTGGCCCCCAAAACTCAAATGTGTCCCCAAGGGCAGCTTGACCTGGAAGCTGCTCTTTACAAAAGATCTAGGAACACAAACAACTTCAACAGGAGTTTTTTTCTCTTGATTATTGTGTTTGACCAACATTGAAAAATTATGATTTTTATATTTTGTAAAGTTCCTAAAAGGAAAAGAGAAGGCTGTATCTTCTGTTAAACCCTGTGACGTGCTCTACCGTACTATGTCTGTCGTGGGCTGCACGTGGTGTGCCTCATTTTGATCCCTGTGTTAGTTAGCTTTTTGGCACTGGGGTAAAATACCTGAGAAAATCAGTGTAGAGGAGGGAAGATGTATTTTGGCTCAGGATTTCAGAGGTTTCAGTCTAGGGATGGTTGGTTTCAGGGCTTATCTGTGGTGAGGCAGATACAACATGGCGGAAGGGCATGGCCTAGGAAAGCTGTTCACCTCATGGCAGCCCCGAAGTAGAGAGAGGAAGGAGCCAAGGACAAGCTAGAGTCCCCCAGGACACATCCCCAGGGACCCACTTTCTACAATGAGGCCCTACCTGAATTCAGTTTTGACCACCTCCCAATAATCCTATCAGGTTATTAACCCACTCTTAAGATCAGACCCCTCATGATCCCACCATTTCCCCAAGACCCCCTCTGAACACTGCTGCTCTGGGGACCAAACCTTCCACATGGGACTCTCTGGGGGACATTTCAGTCCCAAACCATAACAACACTCTTGTCATTAATATGAGATAATCACATTCTTCCCAAGTCGGAGCTGAGGAGTTGAAGAGAGAGTCCAAGGCACTGCATCACAGGCTTTGAGTTGCACAGTTGGGATTTAAACCAGAGTCTGTCTGGCTCTGGAAATGAAGAGCTGATTCGGGAAATCAGTTCACCTCAGAGCTTCCGTGAGTATCCACCTAATAAGAACTTGTATGGCCTCCAGTAGGAAATGAAAATCAAATATCTCAAAAATCATAAGCTTCTATCTGACCAAATCAGGATGTTTTTCCAACTCTCTCAAGGATTACTGAAGAAATTGAGAGAACGGAAATGCCTGGTTGTCCTCACTGTGATCTAGCTTTTTGGCACTGGGATAAAATACCTCTCTTCACAGCCCTGCTGTGAAGGCCGTGAGCAGAGAGGCCCAGGTGTCCTGGGGACCTGGGCCCCCTTGAGTCTTCGTGGAGATAAGTTAGCCACACGACAGCTTTTCTCTGCAGCTGAAGGCTGTGACCTGTCAGCCTTCTGGAGGTCAGCTGGGTCAGGAACACTGGGCTGTCTGTGGAATGATGAGTGGGCTTTCTCCCAGGCTCTCAGGCTCCCGGTGGGCAGTGCTGTCCTGCAGGTGCAGGAAGAGCCAGTGTTGGCACCGAGCTCCTGGGTCGGGTGCTCTGTGCAGGCTGTCAAGTGTGCCGGGACTGGGGTGGGTGGGGCGTGCACCTGGGTAGAGACCTGGGATGACATTCTGAGAACCAGAGTCCTTCTCTCTGCATGCAGCTGCCACACTGCCTGCCTTCCTTTTCACTAGAAGTATTAACAGTGTTGTCTCATTCTTTGCACAGCTACTACGATCATATGGTCATGTGTCATTTAATGTCATTTAATAACCACATACGGTGGTCACACTTTGAGAAATATGTCAGGGGATTTTGGGCTACCATGTCCCTAGGGTGCAGGAATTTTCGATTCTATTATATAATCTTATGGGACTACTGTCATTTATGCCGTCTGTTGTTGACTGAAACGTTGTGTGCCTGCCTGTGTTTACATGGAGGTATGTGTATGTGCGTGAGGTGCCTGGCTGTGTGTATGTATGGATATGTGTGTGCATGTGTGTGCACGGGTGTGTGGTGCAGGACTGCAGATTTGTATGAACAGTAAAACGTTTCCCTCCTGATCTTTAATCCCACAGGCCCACTACCACCATGACACAGGTTCCCATCTTCTTCTGGAGTCTCTACGCCTTTCCAAGTAAATATGATATACACACCTTCTCCCTGTTGTTACTTAGGGTCTCCAGAAAGCCAATGCCAATGGCATTAAAAAGGCCAAGGATGAAGAAGCTGCAGGCAGAGGGGCGTCTGGCCTCAGGGCGAAAGGAGAGAAAGGAAGGTTGAGTGGTTCTAGGCTGCAGCTCAGATCTAGGAAAGTTGTGACCTGCCAAAGCTGCCCTGTGGAGGAATCTGATGTCTTCTAGGAACAGATGGGGCTGGTAGAACTGCTGGGCTGTGTCATGGGCTGGGGCAGCCTGGGGGAAACGGCCTTGGCATGGATGTGGTGGGAGACAGAGGTCAGAGGAGAGCTGAACGCTCACTTAACTCTGATCCTAATGCAGGAGATCCAAGCAGCTCATTCCATGGAGACCAGACCTCCACCCAGTCTGGATTCCAAAAGTAGCGTATTATACATTGTGTTCTGTACTTTGTTCTTATCTTGGAGACTTTTCCGAACAGTAGGTAAATGGCTTTCTCTTTCTTTCCCCCTCCTTCCCTTTCTCTCCCTCCTGCTGTCCCCCTCCTTTCTCTCCCACCCTCTCTCTCTTTCTACCACTACATGGTGCTCCACTGTAAAGATCTATCCTAAGTTATTAAATCTTTTCTTGCGTTGATAGTTATTTGGGTTTTTTTCCAATATTTTGCTGTATGAAAGTGCCATGATGCACAATCATCTAAGTACACCCAAGGTCTTGTGCGTACCAGGGAAGTGCCCTGGGCCACAGCCCCTATCCTGGGCCTGTTGAGTGAACACGTGCATGCACTGGCAGTTTTGACAACTCCTGCCTTCCCTAGGACCTGTGCCACTTCACGTCCTCCTTGGTATGTTCTAGAGGGCTGCTTCCCCCCAAAGTCTCCTTAGTGCAGCATGCCATCAAACTTGGATTATGACCAAGGAAACACCTGGCAGGAGTTTGACCATCAGTTTTGGTCTGTGCACAAGCCATGAGCTCTGTTCTCCCCTGTCTTGTGGCTCTGAGATCAAGATGAGCACTTGAAGGCAGGTGCAAGGCATCTCAGCCTTTCGGGCCTCAGCTTCCTGCTCTGTGCCAGTGGCCACCAGACCTGTCCCGCTTCAGCACGTGGTTGAGGGAAAGCATCCTGCATGTCCTCTTTGTGTCTGACCTCTCTGTGTAACTAACTGATTCGTGTCCTCTGTCTTGGTTTGGAACTCAAAGAGAAAAGGCAAAGAGTGGAAAAGTTGAGCAGCAAGATATACTACAGCAGACCTAATAAAAGAGACGAAAAATAGGAAACAATAATAAAATAAAATAAAATAAAAATAAAAATAATGCAGAGGGCCAGGTTTTTACATAAGTGAAAAGTAACCACATGGTAGACTTTGTCTTGGGTGGACCAGAGTCTCAGCTGGATCTGGGGCTACCTGGCACAGTAGAAGGTGGGCGCTGGGCCCGGGGCTCTCATGACTGCCTCCTGAGAGCTCATTGACTCTGTATGTCTTTAACTATTACTACTGTACCTTTTAACCATTACTCTGGTTGTAGGTCAGTTGAAGCTCATCTAACTGCTGAAAGCCACTCTTTGGAAGGGGAAGAGTTATTTCGACTTTCACTAGAAGTTAATGGCTTTGATAGAAATTTCAACAATGGAGGGGGTGAAGAAGGGGCGAGGGGTGGGCTGGGAGATGTGGCTCTGTCCAGACACAGTTTCTATGCTGTCACTCCCTGCAGGGACACCTGAGGCCTGCCAGCTTGCCCCTTCACCCCTGGATGTCTGACTTGAATAGAGTAGAATAGTTTGAAGGACTTGTAACAACAGTGATTGAACAAACTGAAAAGATGCCTGTGTGCATCATGAGGCACTTCATAAGAGATCTCAATCTTCACCCCATGAGAAGCCTAATAGCCTCCCCTCCAGGAACCCCCCATCAGTGTCCAAGTCTACTTCTGGCCTTTAATGGATGCTTTTTAGATAGGAAAACGATTGATGGCTGTGAATTGGTGTGTGAAGGCTTCCTTCCTCCTGCTGTTTCTTTGGTCTTATTCTGTATGGCCTTCTGGAGTTGATGTTTTTGTGGGATGGCCGGAGGGCCCCAAAGCAAGCCTGCATATCGACTGTTCTCCACTGTGCTGAGTGGGGTGGGTGGTGGAGTCCAATTTGGAAGAGCACTAGTATGGGCAGGAAAGTCAGGGGAGTGATTTCCTACCATAGCGCCTTTTGCCTTCTTAGAATTGACTGCAGTGAAGAGCTTCGGCTGTGCAGCTCATGGATCTGTGTATTTCACGGGCATATTCATATTTACATACAGCAGCTGAACTGAGTAGTGGAAGTTAAGGGGCATTGGAGACAAGGCAGGCATGTTCCCGAGAATTTTTTCACTAAGGGATTTTTTTCTTGTCTTTCTCACCACATTAAAAAACCCATCATGTTAATTTCTACAGCTTTTGCTTCCCTTTCAAAGTATAATAATTTCAACTAGTGTCACCGGTCACCTGTGGTGGGTTTCATATTTTTATTTACTTAGGTTTTGACATAAATGCATTGCCTTGCCGGCTAGAGCAAACTCAAGTGAAACTACTCAAAAAAGAGAAAATTTAAAATTTCTGCATACAACTAAATGGGTACTGATTTTCCTCAAATGATATTGAACCATGCAAATGAAGATAGAAGACTGAAACGCAGAAGGTGAGCTGCGTCTAGGGGTCTTGAGGTCTGCTGGCTTGTCTGACTGTGTCAGAGAAGGGACTCCTTTTCTGGGAAAGGAACTGGTGATCTCCTAGGGACAGAGTTGCTCGTTGGAAGGATTACCTGAAAGATGTTAAATCTAGTCCCAGCCACCAGACCCTGTGATGGTTAGTCTCTGGGAGCGTTTGTAGTTTTAGTTATGATAAGCCATTGTGATATATCATTATGACTGCTTATTAATTTCTCTTTAAAAAGTTTCTAATATTGGAAATAGTTCAGTATTCTTGGAAGAGAAATCTAAGAAACAGGCAAATGATGTGTGTGTGTATGTGTGTGTGTGTGTGTGTGTGTATGCACATACGATAGACAGAGAAATAATGTATTAAGACATTTGACGGGCTGGGGATGTGGCTCAAGTGGTAGCGCACTCACCTGGCATGTGCACGGCACTGGGTTCGATCCTCAGCACCACATACAAATAAAGATTTTGTGTCCACCGGAAACTAAAAAATAAATATTAAAAAATTCTCTCTCTCTCTCTTTAAAATATATATATAAAAAGACATTTGACCTCAGGAAACAGGTAGCCTTCTGGGCATTACTAGAGAGTCCCACATCTAATTTATCCTATAAATACAAAAGTTTTTTTATGAAAATTAATTTTTGTGTTGATCTAATAGAAACAAGTTGAAATCAAGAAAGCAATCAAAGAATAGGTACTCTTAAACTTTGCCATCTTCATATACATGTAGAGATAGAGGTTACTCTTTCTTTCTTTTCTTTTTTTTTTTTTTTTTTTTGGTATCAGGGATTGAACCCAGGGGCACTTAACCACTGAGCCCACATCACCATTCTATTTTATTTTTTTATTTTGAGACAGGGTCTCACTAAGTTACTTAAGGCCTCGCTTAAGTTGCTGAGGCTGGCTTTGAACTCACCATCTTCCTGCCTCAGTCTCCCCAACTGCTCGGATTAAAGGCATGTGCCACCATGTCCAGCCCAGTGATTCTTAATTCATAATGTTCTTACTTTATTTTGAAGGGAAGTCACCACACATAGCTCCTGCTTGAATGGTACAGCATTAGGTCTACCTCCCTGAGGGTGGAATAGCTCCAATAAGCAATTTGGAATTCTCCTGCATGAGAGATTATCTGTCTTCCCCCATTTGTTTATTTGTTGGATCATTTGTTTATGTCATGATGGATGCACAGATGGAAGGACGTGTATGGGTTTCTTGCATACAATATCATTTTATATAAGGGACTGGACTTCTGTGATTTTTGCTCTCTGTAGGGATTCCTGGAACTTCTCCCCTTGCCCCTCAGTAGACACGGAGGGACGATTCTGATTTCTTAGGATAAGACCTCCCACAAATCCTTAGATGTGAGTACTAGCTTATTCACTGCCACAGTCCCTTTCTGTCCCATCCCTGAAGCAGCTCCAAATTTCCCCTCTTTTGAAAAAGCATGAAATATTTTGTAACTGGTTCAGTTACATCAAAGGACTATATGAACATCTGTCTTGTTCTTCCAGAGAAAGCATTTCAAGCTTACTTCATTTCTCTGGATGAGCACCAAAGCTTCCTTGCCTTACCTGGTTGCAGTCCTCACTACCCAAGTGGCAGCATGAACCAGCCCCACGGGGCATCAGGGTGCCCTGAGTACTGTGGGCAGCTATGACTTCCGGGTCATGCTCTGGAGTGTCCAGGAAGTGATGGTCACTACTTTGCACTCTCCCTGTGGGCTCTCAGTCCTGGAGGGTGGGGGTGCTAACACGGGGCATGTGGGGGTGGGTGCATCGAGAGGAAGAGAAGGGAAGCTTTCAATTCTTTGATCAAATTGGCAAACATTGAAAACATTTTGGAGTATCTTTAGGATCCAATTTTAGGTTATGTGTCATTGGGAATCAGAAAGATATAGGAAGCACGGTACTGTCCTTGTCCTCTCAGGTCTGGCTAAGGAGAGGTGACAGGCACATCTGGGAAGAACACAGGTGATTGCTAGTTGGAGAACTGTCTACTACCTCCGGGTGATGAGGGGGCTTCCAGCTTTCAAGAGAATGATATTCTTCTTCAATACTCTAGTGAAATAGAGTGGTAGGGCTAGTCCTCGTTCGCCTCCTACCATTACAAATTGAGGCTCGGAGAGGTTAAGTAGCTGGCCAGGGTCACCCAGCTGCTAGGTCTGCCTAGCTGCAGGCTTCCATCCCCTGCTGTTCACAGCAGCCCCATCCGCTGAGCATTCACCAGCAGGAGAAGCAGGATTTCAGTCCACTGGCCCAGCTCTGAAGCCTGTGTGGGTTAAGAGGGGGCTGTTTGGGCACAGAGCTATGGAAGGAGCTGGAACTGAGGGGCTGGGACCCTGAGGCTGTTTTGGTGCAAAAGAATAAAGTAAAATAATAGCCTCATAAGAGTTATGGTCATTATGAATCAATTCTCTGTTGAAAGAAGTCCAACCCGGGATGAATTTCTAGTGGCTTTACTGCTTCCTTTGCTAGTTACCAGCTCCTGTCAACTTTTTTTGATCTTACAGAAAAGACATTTATGGCTCCAAGGACCCGCGGTGCATGTGCGCTCACCCAGGAAGCCTGAATCCGGGGGGCTGCTCGGCCTTGGGGGGATCCCGCGCAGAGGCCCCCACGCAGGCCTGGGAGGGCGCCTCCTTCAGGCGGCAGGTAGAGGAACCCACCGCAGATCGGTAGGCTGGACAACCCTTCAGAGCACGCAGCTTACCCTAAACTTCTGGCTTGACATCACAAGGAGATGGGGAATTAGGAAGGAAGGAGAAGGGGCAAATAAAGGTCGCGATAAGCGGCAGCCCCTCCAGGATGCTAAGAGGTGCGGAGGGCGGAGGCTCCCTCCAGGTCGCCCACGGAGGAAGTTCCCGGTGGGTAGCCCCTCCCCTCGCGCCCCTTCTCCCGACCTTGACCTTGGCCAACTGGAAGCTCCACCGCCCCTCAGCACCCGCCTGCCCGGGGTCTCCGCCCTGACCTCGGCCGCCTGCCCGGGCTTAGCAGCTTCGCCAGCACTTGCTGGCTCCACGTTTTGCCCCCAGAACTGCCCACCACGCAGGGCTCCGCGTCTTCCACGAGCTGCTGGCCTTTTGCTTAACGCAGGCGTGTGCGGAGTTGAGCACGCACTTTAAAACCAGATTAAAATGTACATTCTAACACTCTGCCTCATCACAGCCAGGATAAAAACGTAGTTTTCAGATGCGATTGCACCCTTTCCTGCACCAGCCTTTCCCATCTGTCCCCTCTGACACCCCAGGTCCCTGTTCCCTTCTCCTCCAGAGTCTCGCTGTCCCTCTGCACAGCACCTTCCGCACTTCCGAGGCTCAGCCCTTGCTTGGCCTCAGCGCAAACTTCCCTAAACTGCCTCCCCTGTCCCAAAGAGTTCATGCTGGGTTTCCGTGCATGGCCCTCTAGCCCTTGGTCCTTGTATCTAGGATGGCATCACTGGCATTGGAACACTCGTGGAAGGATTCTGATTTCTTAGGATAAGACCTGCCCCCTCCAAGGGGTTACCCAGAGCAGAGAATCTGGCCAGGGGCAATTATTTTTGTGCAAGGAATGAAAAGGAAGGCTGTCTGCACTGGGTAGAAAGATCTCATTAAAAGGTAACGAGGCATGGAATATTTAGGTGAAAATCTACCCTCAAAAATTGATGAGATGACTAGATGGTTTTTTAAGAAAGGGAAGCACTGCCTTAAGGCTGAGAGAGGACTGTTTGCTGCTGGAGCAAACCTGTTTCTCTACCAGCAGATCCAGCATCCACCAAACTGCAAAGCTGCTGGAAGGAAACTCCCCTCCTTCCTGCCATCTCCACCCCCACTTCCAGAGCAGGGTTCCAAAAGGCAGAGTGAGGGCTCCCATCTCTCTGCTCCCTCACATACCTAGCCCTCACCCAGGAGTCGGTGCCACGTGGTCTCAGCGGGGTACAGGTGTATGTCCTCAGCTCCTGTGATTTCTGGATAATGCATGTCCCCATAGCCAGATAAGCAAAGATAGTGGCCTTTGAAGTTTGCAGTGACTGTACTCTTCCCGGGTGGTGGACACTTTGGAGGAGTGGGTGAAATTATAGATATTTAATCCTTATTGACCCCACACCCACCTTGCTGCCAGGAAGTCAGAGGACTACAGAACAAATGAGAAAGGCATAGAAAGCGTCCATTGCCTGGAACATGTCACATATACATTCCATGGTAGAGTTGCTCAGACACTAATGCTAGAGCTGCAGGGAGCCAGTTACCTACCAGAGGCCCTGGACCTCAGGCAGCAAAACCCCTGTGTTCTTAAACACAGAAACGTGAATTAGCAGAAAGGTTGATTTCAGGAAGGGGTGAAAGACACATGATTTTTTTTTTTTTTTTTTTTTTTTTACTCCTTATTCCATTGAGAAAAACTGGCTGTAGTCTTTGAATAGAGTTTGGATGCTAATGTAAAGACTAATATAGAAGCTGATAAATTCATTAGTAGGGAAAATTGCTTTAGCTAGACAAAAATGCCATAGACATTTTGTTATAGTTTAATTAGGAAAATAATGTATTCCTTCAGGCTAGATAAAAGGCCATAATTAAAAAGATGAGCTATTAGGAGGAATTCTGATTATAACCTTTTTTTCAAATTTGTTCCTAGCTTCTCTATTCATGGTCCAAAAGCACTTAAGAAGCTGAGAAATTAGTAGAAAATGTACTTACCTTCGGCTCTGCCGCAGGAACTTTCTGGCCAAGATGACTGAGGGCAAATGAGCTTTGAAGAGAAGCAAGCAGTGGGCCTTGGACCAGAAAGGACCGGAACATATGCATCACTGGGAGAGACAGTTAGTTGTTATCATAACCTTGGACAAATGTCATAGGGAATGAGCTGCATGTTTCTGGTAACGTGGAGTTGGAGAAGTGAAAAGCCACTGTCTGAATAAGACATGGCTTTCCTGGATTCAGTCAGGCAAGGCTCTAGTCTAATGATTCTGACAACGTCCATGGCAAATCATGCAGCTGTAATCTTGTTCTTTTCTAAATGTCATTTTAGGGTTGCTTTTAGTTTTAGAATGAAAGAATTAAATAAACTGGGGTTTTGAGAAAATTATCTGGGGAGAATTTGTTTTAAAATTGCCAGCAAACTTCTCAAGACATTTTGTGAACATTTGGTTCATTAATTTCATTGAGAAGGAAATAATCCTATTATTCATATTTCATGAGACCAAACAATGAGACCGAGGGAGTCATGTGTTCAAAGGCACGTAACAACCCTTAGGCCAAAAGCCCATAACCTTCATGTCCTGCCAGTTTTCTCTCTAGAAATGTCATTTAAACCGCCGTCAATAGTTCCATCATTCAAAGAAAAATTTTAGTTTTGGGGTATGATGGGAAGGGCCCACTGTTGGAATCAGTCATCCAACCTTAATTTTTCTTTCTTTCTTTTTTTTTTTTATGCTGGAAATCATGGCCCCACCCATGGTAAGAACCTGCTCTACCCCAGGGATACACCTCCAGCCCAACCTGAAGGTTTAAATGTACCATGGGCCAAGTTCGGGGATAGATTTGGGTCTTTGGTGCTGAAGCCAAACCAGTGGCTATTTCTGAAAACATGAGCTCCAGCCCAAGCTAAAAAATGTTCACATGTGGGTGGTCTGCAAAAGACTGAGGGCAGAGGTCTGTGTTCAGTTTGTCAGGAAGATAAATAGTTTTATACAGTGACTTTCCCTGGCCTTGCCTGAGCCAAGCATGTTCTGCCAGAGCTCCTGGACCTGGGTCATCCTAGGTTTCTGAGTACATTTATAAGGTCCATCAATCTGCCCTGCAACTTGAAATAGGTCTTATGGGGCTCTTTCCCCTTACAGAGCCAGAGAGAAAGGGTGGGGGTGGAGGAGAAGGAAGAGGAAATTTATATGAAAGTTCTGAGACTGTGCCTTCAGAAAGCTACCTTGTATTACCTAGAGAGGCAGAATCAACTCATCCTCAACCCTCATATTAACATCATTCCGAGGACCTTAGTCAAAGATCTGCAGGTCTGATGAGTAGTTATGAAAATTGGGGTCAGGACCCACGGAGTGGGAATCCATTAGCAGGATGACAGAGGGTATTTTCTGGAAAGGCAAGCTCAGAGACTTCCCTCTGTGTGGAGCCCTGGACAGTTCTGTTTAGGAGAGACAGAAAGATTTCAGGCAGGGGAAGTTTGCCTGAGGGTTTGGCTAAGCCTCACAGAACAGCTTTTGCTAATTTAGTTCTTCCTTTTCTTTTTGGCTCAGATCCCTCCAGTTTTGCAAGATAAGAATGCAGCAATCTCTCGGAAGAGTAGAAATGACATAAAACTTTAGAGCTACAGCAGTTTTCTGGATCTCTTTTTCTTCTTGTAAAGTAGGCTGTTAAGAGGATGAGTTGGGATCAGGTTTGGGACGACTTCCAGGGACCCGTGAACTTGCACACCAAGACCTGGCTTCTCATTATAAATGGTGCTGAAAGGTTATTGATGTAGTGGTCATTTAGAAAGAGATGCCTAGTTGTAGGGGAATTCATTCAGCTCCTGAGCATTTAAAAGCAAATTGTAAGGTGAAGTGTTGGTAGATAAATTCTATGATGGATGTTACAACTGCATCACATTCCATGTCTCCATTATGGAAAAGCCAAAGGGGCAGAGGTGAAGGGGAAATGGAGGAGGAGGGTCACAGCAGGGGCCTGGGAGAGGAAATGGGGAACAGGAAGGGGAAAGGGGGACAGACAGGGCTAAGGATCTGTTTCTCAGGTTGGAGGGGCTGTGCTTTTTTTTTGTACAAGGGATTGAACCTAGAGGTGCTTAACCACTGAGTCACATCCTCAACCATTTTTGTATTTTATTTAGAGATAACTGTTTAGACTGACTTTGAACTCATTATCCTCCTGCTTCAGACTCCTGAGCTGCTGGGTTTATAGGCGTGGGCCACTGCCAACAGCCGCCATGCCATTTTGACAACATGGAGTTGTGTCATAAGCTGGGGTGGGGTTGATCCTTTAGCAGGCACAAGTTCTTAAGAAGTTAAGCAGCTTTGCCCCAGAATCGAAACTTTGGAGCCTCTAGATAAAATGACTCCCAACCTTAAATGGTGACTCTGATGCCAACATGCTTTGATGCCAATAATGCTGGTGAAGCAATAAGAATAATCTACGTAGTACTTCCTATGTACCAGCCACGAGTGTTGTTCTGAGTGTCTCAGACATTTTGATATTTAATCTTCACCGCTTGTGTGTGACATAATTGTATTGACCCCTTTTACAAGGAGGCAGAGGCCACCGTAAGCATTTGAGATTGTATTCTAAGGATGAAGAAAAGCCACCAAGGTTTTAGAATGGGACTGTGTGGCCTGATTTCAGTTTTGAAGGCACCCCTGGACTGCCTCATGGAGAAGAGGGGAGACAGGGACCGTGGAGTAAGTGGAAGCCTGGAGATGCTGGAGGAGGGAATGGGAGTGAGAGGGTGGAGTGGGAGACATAGGTACACCTTTTTAAATTCAAATTTAACTTTTAAATAAAAAATTGTGTATATTTAATGAAAGTTAAGCAAGGAACCAGGAGATGGGCAAGTGAGAAATGGAAGATGGAGCCCAGGCAGAGATACACACAGAGTTTATGTGTCAGAGCTGACAAATAAAGGCCATCTCTCTATAGGGGAGAGAGGCAACACAGGCGTGGGGTTGAGATATTTATGGGGGAGGCTCCTGGATTAGAGCCAGCGGGTCCTAATGTGGGCAGTTAAGGGTTGGGTTGGTATAAGGGAGTGGTGAGCCCTTCTCAGAAAGGCCCTTGAGTGGTGTCGTGAGGGGGCAAAATTGCAACGTATGCAGTCGAGGGGAGAAATAAAGAATGTCCACACGCTTCTGCCCCTTTCAATGCTTTATTCACTCAAATTACTCAATACAATTTCACTCTATAGGTTCTTAATCAAGAAAATGAGAATCCTTAATGCTAGGCACTGCAATAGACATAATCAATTCACGGCAAACACTTCTAGATTAATTAATTCACAGCAAACAATTCTAGATTAATTCTAAGCACTGCAAAACACACTTAATCATGACTGGCTGATGACAGACATTCCCTCTGCATGCTAAGTTCAAAAGTCCCAAGCCTTAGGCTTCATGTCCAGCAGATGCACACTCACGTAGACTGTGGTGATCAGGTCCAGAACCAAGGCAGGCTTTTCCTGGCGTGGAGTAGATGACCAGTTGAGGAAAGGGTCCTAGGGAAAAGTTGCGGCTCTCACCAAGGTCCAGAGGAGGCGGTAGAGTTTGAGAGTGGTGAGGATCATGCAGAGTCTCAGGAAGGATGACAAGTGATGGGGTGTCAGGTCCTCATCAGGCTCCCCAGCTCGAGTGCACCCTTGTTTTTTCTGGCTGAATCCTTGTTCATTTGCTCTATTATTTATACTAAATTTTGGGGCTTTTGACCCCCCTTTCAGTCTTTATCAGCTACTTCAGGATTTCTCAGTCACATCATTTACCCTGGGGTCAGAAACATCTGGTCTGATGGTCTCCGTCCTGATTTTCATTTCACTCTCTTATCAAACATCCGAGATAGTAATTATTAATATCATTTTTTTTTTGCAGATAAGGAAGCTGAAATTTAAAGGGTCAAGTAATTTTCTGAGAGTCACCTAATTGGCAAGTCAAGGAAATAAGATGCAAATTTGGACCTGGCTGATTCCAGCAGGCCCAAGCCTGGTCCCCTGGCCTGGGACCTCTTGCCAAAGGCTGAGGATGTGTTTGGGCTTGGTAAACTTTTCATGAATGGTAGCTCTTATTTTTACCCTTCATTCATGCTCAAGTTCATGTGCATGGGAGAGTGGGGATCTGCATGCTGTGTATTCTTAGATAATGCTTGTGACAAATCTCCTGGTCCCCAAACACAATGAGGCTCGCCAGAGTGAAATAGCAACCACCTCAGGTTTATCAAATATTCTTTTTCTCACTGCCAGGGAAACATTCCTGCCTTGGACTCACGGCTAATCTTCTGACATTTGTGCTTCAGGGCCAGAGATATTTTTTTCTTTGACAATGATAACTTGATTCCAATAGTTAACACCTTCTTTTCCCTTTTCTGTTTGGCTGGGTTAAGTCCTCTTTCCTTCCCAGCGATTTTACGTGACATGAGGAGCTGCCTTGATGTCCTCTTGTCAGGAGTTCTGGTCTTCGGTACCATCCCCACTTTGACATTCTCTTTGGTCCTACTTGGTAGCACTTTAGAATCCAGACATTCTGTGCAGGCCACAGCTGTCTGCTCTTCTCTCAGTGTGGCCTTCCAAGTCTCACAGATATGTCATGAGACTAAGAGGAAATGCTGTGGACTTCAGTGAATGGAGAGGAAAAGGAAGGTGTAGCTCAGTTAGTGAAAGCTATGCTTGCCTCTAACTGTTGCATGAAAGAGAGATGATTTCCTACCTAATGTTTCAATTTTCCTCTCGAAGGCAATTTTTTGGACAATGAATCTTAAGAACTCTTTCCCAGACTGATCAAAGCTTAGGAGCATTTTCTATAGTTCACATAAAAAAGAGGAGACAAAGTAGTTTAAGAGAACACACTGGCTGGAAAGGAATATAAAAAGAACATCTCTGAGTTCGCAGGGAGGGGATTTAAGCCAAACACACTGACAGCTTTCAAACTGAGAGACTGCACTGTGGCGTTGGTGCTGAGAAGCAGGCAGCTCTTAGAATCTGAGAACCCAACATGTCCAGCAAGGAATCCTGGGGAGGGACAGACCACTCAAGGCGGGGGTGTTGTAAAAGCCTTAGAGAAGGATTGGGAATAGATGAGGGTTAGAAGGAGAGGAAGGAGAGCACCCATGTCTGTGAGAAGCCCCTGAGTAAGAGTGCTAGGAAGACATGTAGCCCTGAGAGTCCTCCAGGGTGGGGGCTTCCTGCTGGGGCTCTGTGGGTGTCTGTGAAGCCCTGGATTTTGCTTTCACAGGCTCCACAAACCGCAGAAGCTGTCAGATATCTTGCATCTATAAGTGCATGTTTCTGGAGAGAGTCCCTAGGGTTTGCCAGAGTACTCAGGGATCTTTCTGTGGTTCATGTGTGTTAAGAACCACAATTTAAAATTTTTCTGCTAATGTTCACAGGTGTTCAGTGATGGCGTGCTAATATTTATCAAAAACACTGAAGAATGAAAAACAAACTTCGTCCCTCTTATTTTCCCTCCCTGTGCCTTCCCTGTCTTTCTTCCGGCTCTCCTTTGCTAGTCCTCCCTGGTGAACGGGTCTGTTCGCCCTCAGTGCAGTCGTCGGTGGTCACCTCTCTGTTGATCTCCTACTAACTTCGGCTCCCACTCATTCCCAAGTTCAATTTGGATGGCCGCTGACATCTTAAGGTCCGTGCACTATGGACTGGAGTTCTTGGGGAGTGTCCTCCAGGCCAGCATCTTCCCCGTGCCATCAACTTAGGAAACTTGAACGAGCTTTGAGGTAGGTTAGTGGACAGAAAGCCACTCAGCTCATGTCACAGCCGCAGAGTGCGGGTCTTAAGCCCTCCAGGCCACGTCTGATGACCCATCACACCATGTGCTCACATGGCCAAGCAAGCCAAGGCTGAGCACCTGCTTACAGCCCGAGTGCAGGAGGCCATGGCTTCGTGGACCCCTTTGCCTCCATATCACCACGTCAGACTCCCTGCAGGGGCATGTGACTAGCCTTGCTCTCTAGCGACTGCATCTCATTGATGCACATCACTTAATCTGTCAGTGAGGTGCAGTTGCTTGCTCTGACACATGGTCACCAGCTGAATTCTGGGTAATCTTGGGTGGATTTTAGAAAACTCCTGACAATTCCTCACTTCAGTGTTGCAGGGGATTCACAAGTGCCTGAATCCTCACGTGTCCCCGAAGCTAGCAAAAGGGTCTCAGAATCAGTCATCAACCTTCCCTTTCTTCAGAATGTATTTTTCCCTTTGTTCTCATTGGTACTAGCATTGCTCAAATGCTTCTTATATAAAAATTATTTCAATAGCTTCTCTTCTTCCTAATCCATCTGTATGAGCCTGTATTCATTTGCTTTCTGTTGCTATAATAAAACATCAGAGGCTGGGTACTTCATAAGGAAAAGATGCTTATTTGGTTCATGGTAATGATGGCTGTATGGTCCAAATAGCATGGCTCTGACCCTGGTTGCATCACAACACAACAGAGAAATGGAAACAGAACCAGACATGGGTAAAAGGGGTCAAGTGTGTGGGGTGACCTCCACTTATAATGACTCACTCTCTCAAGAATTAACTCACTCTGTGAGACTAGTGTTAATCCCTTCCAAGGGTGGTGTCCCTGTGACCTGAACACTTTGCAGTGCTTAAAGATTCCAACACCTCTCAATGCCACCACCTTGGGGACTGACACATACCACTAGGGACATAGTCACATCATACCCAGATTGCACCACACCTGTGAATCACCTGGACCTCCCTGCTGCTGTTCTTTCTCTGTTTATGGTCTTCTGGCCAGGCCCTTAGCAATCTTACTCTAGCTCTGTGTGGGAATTGGGTGTCTGGCTTCTCTCTTGCGGTGTGTCTCCACAGCCCGGTCAGGACAGAATGTTCCACCCTGCACACGTTTCTGGGATAAAAGGACCAGAACAGGCAGAACAGGTGGAAGAACAGTTCATGCATCTTTTGACCTGCCTGAGGCATTTGGCTGCCCCCATCATGCTGCTGAGGGCCAGATACAGGTTTCCATGATCTTTGAGGCCGCTGTGCTGAGTGCGGGACTTGAGCCTTCTGAACAGAAAGGCTTTGAAGTAAAGAGGCCAAAATGTCTAAGACCTCAAACCAGCTCAGGCAGGGACTTTGGAGGACTCTAAGAAGTAAGCATTTTGAGACCCAGGTCTGAAGATTCAGCAGCAAGCAGCGAACGCACAGCCTATGGGGCGTGCGGCAGAAGGAGCATCTCACTGCTGGGCACAGGCTGGCTTTGGAGTCCGCCAAACACAGTTAATCTGGTCACGTTGAAACCTGGATGCACCCAGAGGAGAGCTGGCAGGAGGAGGCTCTGGAGAGGACTGAGGACTTGTACTTAGCTGAGATAGTGCCACCAACAAGATCAGCTCTGCCGAAAGTGCTCTTCAATTTTGTGAATTAGTTATCAACCTAAGTGATTATTTCTGAGTTCTCCGGGTACAGACTTTGGCTAGAGATCAAGTAGGAGCAGAAAGGGAGAGGAGACAGTCCCCGGGGACCTTGTGTCCTGTTGTCTTTCAATCCATGATTTCCTGCCATGGTTGAGTGTAGGCCTGAATCCTATCCCCTGTAACCTGTGATTTTGACCTTATTTGGAAAAACAGTCTTTGCAGCTATAATTAAGGATCCAGAGAGGAGGTCACCCTGGTTCAGGTTAGGCCCTCCCTAAATCCTGGGACAAGTGCCCTTGAAAGAGAAGATAGGCACAGAGGAGAAGGCCACGTGAAGGTGGGATTGGAGTGACTCAGGTGGGGCCAGGGGACACCAGGAACCACAGAAGCCGGGCAAGAACAGGAGGGCTTCTTCCCCGGGGCCTCAGAAGCATGGTCTTGCCGACACCATGATCTGGACCCCTGGCTCCCAGCTGCTGGGAACGCCTCTTGTTTTCAGCTCCCTGGTTGGTGGTACTTCACTAGAGGAGCCCGGAGACTCCTCCGTGTGCCATGAGCTGGTTCCCCCACCAGGGTATCTTGCCACCGGCAAGCTTACCAACATGTGACACGACCTTTCGTTTTCTCTTTAGAAATCTCCTTGCACTTTCAAGGATTAATGCTTTATATTTTGAAAAAGGCCTCCCTGTTAGGGAATTGTAAAAAAAAAAATAGATGTCAGAAAAGATGTCTGTGCTTTGAGATGACTTTGTCTCTCCGAGTCATCAATGATTTAGGGGAAAACCTTCAAGATGCTCGGCTGTGCCTCTCACTTACAAGATCCGTTCCAGAGCCATCTCATCTGTTTCTTCAGGGCATTTTAAAGTATGTTTGTGGGGTGAGCACGTTTGACTTCATGACCCCTAAACCTGTACTTACCCTCCTCCTCATTTGTGAGTCAGGCCTGTGCTCGGACCCGTCTCCACTCACACAGTGAATCTAGCCCAGTGTCCCTGCAGCTTCTGCTGTAATTGAACACGAGAGTCTTCAGAGACATTTAGGAAAGGTAAGGATAAAATGCTGGGTAGGGTCTACTTTTCTGACCATTTTAACTCTATGAAAAATTCTCTGAGATCAGTAAGACGTCTGGACTGTCCCACGTCCCCTTCTAACATGAGCAGCTATCTGCACACTGACCAGCTACTGTCCTTGTGGCAGTCTCCACCTGCCCGAACCAGAGATGTCTTAGCAGCTCGGTAGCAACGTCCTCTCCCACAGGAGAGGGGCCAGTCTGGCATTGTGCTGTCAAGGTCCCAGGCCTCGTCAACAGCCCCATGGCTGACCTCGTAGGCTCTCGGTCAGTCTACTATATAACTCTGCATGTCAAGGCCAGAAAGCAGGACTCAGCCCTTCTCTCTAAAAAGAGGCACCTGGACTCTCCCTTCCCAAGGCTCCTTGTGCCCAGAAGAGAGGTGGATTTGGCTCAGCTGGATACACCTCATCTTACCCTGGGACCATCACTGCCTACAGACTGTATGTTTGAAAACAACGTCACCCTAACAAAACCACACTCTGGCCTTTCAGGGTAGGTGATCTGCAAGATGTCACCCAGCTCAGTCCACTTGTCCTCATTCACGTGCACCTAAGCCTCCTTAGGTGGCCAGGACACAGTGACTCCCGGCTGAGGATGAAATATGGGCCATGAGGGGCTTTGCCTCTAGGTCCTGGGGAGACCATGGCTTCCCTCTTAAGGCCTCAGCTGCTCTCTTTCTCTCTCTCATTTGGTGTAAAAGGAACCAGCTGCCACATTGCTAGTACCCCTGAGGAGAGACCTGCATGCCAAGGGACTGAGGACCTCACCCAGTGGCCTACAAGGTCCCAGTCCTCGTCAATGGCCCCGTGAGTCAGCTGGAAGCTGGAGCCTCCTTCAGCTCAACCTTGAACCAGCCACAGCCTTGGCCAACCTGAACTGCAGCCTGTGAGGGGCTGGGAGTCAAGCCGCTGAGCCCCATCATTCCTGACCCACAGGAATCGTAAGACAACAAGCGCTCGTTTTAATCTGCTAAACCTGGGGGCCATTTACCATGTAGCGACCATTCCTCTAGGACTCCTGAGTCTCCAAAGGGAGGTGCAGCTGGTGGCTTCTCTGGACCCTCCCAGGTAAAGCATGTGATTGTGCACCGGAGTCTTAGCTTTCCTGGTGCCCCACTTCCAATTTATAAAGTGGTAAAATAATACCATCTTCCACATTTAGCCTGCTGGGGGTGCTAAGGAAGGAAATGGCCTCTGTCCTCCTTCCCCTTATCATATGCTATGACAAACCATCAATCAGAGAGTTACTAATGAGCCAGAACACATCTCTCAGGTGTTTAGGAGACGCCATGCCAAACGTTCTGGGTGTCAGTTTGGGCCATATGGACTCGCCATTTTGGCAGGTCAAGGATGTCACTGTTGCCTGCCCAGTGCCAACTGGAGAGCCTGGCATGGAGATGCCCAGGAACATACTTACAATTGCTTAAATCACTGACCGTCTAGTGGAAAATTCCTGTAGGTTCTTCAGGGACCAAACAGCACCGCACCTGTGCAGACTTCCCCGGCCTCGTCAGACAGTGCTCCAGGGCCTTGTCTGTGTTCCCTCCTGGTTTGTGACGTTCTACCCCTTTGGAGGTTGTCAGCCTCTTCCACCAGCCAGGCACCAAACTGGGCCACGTTTTGGCACCTGAACTCAACATAGAGATGGCACTCTGCTGGTGTTTACAAACTGGGGGGATGTCAGAACACACTCAAGGCCATTTTCCTCCCCAGCAAACAATATAAAATGGCCTTTTACATTCCTTGCTGACAATGCATTATGTTTTCATGGTCTGCCAGAGAAAATCCATGTCTATTTTACCTTGGTTAATTAATTATTTTTATTTATTTATTTTTCTTGATTTTTTTTTTTCCAGGGCTGAGGACTGAACTCAGGGCCTTGCTTGTGCTAGGCAAGTGCTCTGCCTCTGAGCTAAACCCCCAGCTCCTGTTTTTATTTGATTTATTTATTTATTGGTGCTGAGATTAAACTCTGGGCCTCACACATACCAACCGAGTACACGTTCTTCTGCAGAGTTATACCCATGACCTCGTTTTCATCTTTTTAATTACAAAATTCCTAACAAGAGTTTTTTTTCCCTACTGAATTCAGTAGCCTCCTTGGCTAGGAGAGGACAGAAGAACCCTCTTCACTGTCTCCTCTCAGATGCTGGCTCCTGCTGGCCTCTGAGCAGTTGTGTCCCATAGCGTTGGCATTGAAGCCGATACACCAGGAGCCTCAGGGAAACACGTCAGGAAAGACACACTTGAACTTGACTGGGAGCTAGCAAAATATGTTCTGAGTGGTGCTTCTTACTTTAAAACCACCTCTAAGATCAGCGTGGGCTTTGGACGAGGGGCTGATGCACCTGAGGAAACAGCCCTGACCTTAGAAACAGAAGATCTGGAAGCAAAGGAAACTCCCGCCGGCCTGGCCTTTTCCATATGCCAAGGATTGGGTTTGGGTCCTGCTCCTTAACTATCTCTCTTGAGCATAATCCCTCTGGGCCCTGCTTTTCTCATCTTCAGAATATATCTGCTAGCTATTTGGTGGGTTGTTGGAAGAATTAGACAATAAATGTCTAATTGCTGATTGAGGACTCCTGACAAATTTTTATTATTTTTTCTCAATTCAAATTATTAAATCAGTCAGGAGAAGGGGTGAAATCTATTGAAGAAAGAGCTCAAATGCTTATTTGTTAAATTTTGAAAATTCCCTCTAAGTGAGAGGTTGTGCCCTGCCTTACAGGCTGTAGTGTCCAGGGTCATTCAGTCCCCTGTGTGTAGCTGCCCTCCTGGCCAGGCTTTTGGCAGCTCAGCCAAGCGCCATCTCCTTCCATTTGTTGTTGTCTTGGCAGGGATAGGTCACTATATTATTTAGGTCAGGTGGCACATACTCCTTCTCTGGAGAATGCACTGGAACATCTCATCTGGGGCTGGTATAGAATATGTACTGGGCTGCGGAGGGAGGCCGGAACAGAGCAGTTGCTGTAGCCTCTTGAGTACAAAGGACTATGGTTATTTTCTGAGGGTCGATAATAATGCTGCAGACAGAAACCAGACCCCAGAGCCACAGGGGCCAGCACTGCAGCATGATGAACCTGCATGTCCCTGAGAGCGTGGTCAGAGGAAGTTAAGCCAGCCGACTGTGAACTGTGTTTTATGCAGTAGGAACCGTTTGGCAGTGGTGGAGAGCAGCGTCTTGACGCAGCATAGACCCTCCCTCCAGAAAAAGGTCGTGCATTTTGCCCACAGCCTGGGGGAGTCCATAGAACCGAGGGGCTCTGTCAGCGACCCCTGAGCAGCGGTTCTCAGCCTCAGAGCCACATTAGGAAGAGTCCAAGAGGTCTCTAGAAACACTGAATGCAAGTCCCTACCCTGGACTGCCTCATTACAGGGAGGCCGGGCACCGGTGCTCTGCAGAGTCTGTACCGAGAAGGGCTGTCCGAGGCAGAGCGTGCTGAGCAGCCATCTCGCCTGTCCCTGACCTTCGTGCTGTCTGTTGATTTCTTTAAAGATAATTTTGACTTTATGGAAGTTAAACAAGCCCAAGACTTCAGAAGTTGGTTAATAAAATCATCACCCAGCCGTCCCATGCTCCTCTTTTAGGCTGTTCCCTGTTAGTGACCTCCTGGCTGAATAACATGATACATGTCTTCGCCTTGTTCATTCTTTTTTTAGTTTTTTTTAAAATTTATTATTATTATTATTATTATTATTATTATTATTATTATTTGTTCATTCTTTTAGGCCTTATACCAGATTCCTTCCAGGCAGGTGAGAAGTCTAGTCTGCCACCCCTGCCCTCATGCCCTGCACCTTGCTAATGTTAGTTGGGTGACATTTTTTTGGTCACATTCACAAAATTCCGTTCTTTTCTGACCCTGACCTGGCTGCACACTCGCCGAGGAACCACAGCGTAAGCTGTTATGACATTTCTTTTCGTTTCACCACACTGTTTTCCAGGAATTAGTCAATGTCTCATTTTAGACTTGGGCTCTTGGAATCTAGGTTTAAGTGTCCCCGTGTCCTTCAGTGGTTCTGCACACGGTGTTGCATGCAGCTGGTGGGGGTCTCTGCCCTCTGGCTAGGTCACTCTCCAGGCTGCGGGGTGGCTGCTCTGCTGCTGCTTCCCCTCGTGAGGTCTAGAGTTGAAGGCCCCCTTTCCTGGACCCTGCTTGTTCCCCTCTTTAAGGCACTTTCTCATCGTGGTGGAGTAAGTGCACCCCGAGAGAACATTTTTTCTTTTTACACCTGCAAGTGCCTTTACGGCACTCTTACACTTGAGTCCCATTTCTAGATTAAAAACATTTTCCCTCAGAGACTAAGGCTGCTTCTTTTTTTCTTCTACCATCCTCAATGCTGACAAGAAGCCTGAGCTCACTTGATTCTCAGGCCTTTTAGAGAACGTTTCTTTCTTTTCAATAAATTGTGGGCTGCTTTTGGTGGATCATGTCTGAGAAGAGAAGATTTCACTTAAAGAAAAAATATTATTTTCTTCTTTTTTCTCTGTATGGATCTGCAATAAGGTTGACACTGGAGCCGGACACGGTGGTGCACACTGGGATCCCAGTGATTTGGGAGGCTGAGGCAGGAAGATTGCAAGTTCAAAGCCAGCCTGGGCAACTTGGTGAGGCCCTGTCTTAAAATAAAAATAAAAAGGAAGGGCATCGGGGTTGTGGCTCAGCAGGAGAGTGCCCCTGGGTTCAATCCACAGTACCAAAAGAAAAGAAAAGGTTGGCACTGATATTCTGGAATGATCCTCCAGGTTCACCTTCACACATTCTTGAAGGAAAGGATAGAGGAAGGTCCCTCTGCAATTCCACAATTGTCAAAGGGACAAGGCACCCAGCTGCCAACCAGGACAGTTGCCTTTCTAGCTTGGTAGAAAGCAGACTGAGGGAAGGGCCAGGTGGGCGGCTCTGGGCTCCTTCGCCTCACTCAGCTCCTGCCTTGCTCTGGGGCTTGAGCCACCAGGGGCCACAAACATTTCTCACATGGCACGTGACATTATGGGTGGACTGACAAGTTCCTATGTCAGAGCAGAGCAACTGGAATGTGGTTGGAGTTAAGGGGTGATACAGTGACCTCTCTGTAGGCCTGCTAAATAGGGGAAGAAATGGAGAACTTGTTTGGGAAAAGAAAGAAAACAATCCCTTTTCCTTGGATCAGACGTTAGTTCTCCCTGGTAAAAATATTTTCCCCTCTAAACCTAAGCAAAGCCTTCCCAATTCATGATGTTTTTCTACATGAGGAAAAAGCAAAAGCAAACCATAGCCAAGTGCTGAATCATGCCCTAGACCTGGGGTGCCCATCTGTTAGCAAGGACGTGCAGGTCAGCCAGGTCATTTCTTGAAGGTGACACAAAGGTGTGACAGCCTTTGAATGTTCTCAATGATCTTATCTCTAGTTAGCTTGAAGTGAGTCCTGTATTCTGAGTTAAGAGCATGAGTCAATTCCCTTTAACCGAGTAAAACTTCTCTCTTAAATACCTGACAACAATCTATCTCTTAACAAAATAAAATATGTTCCCCTGATCAAACCAGGAGCAGAAAAGAAGCCGGTATTTAGCCTGAAAGAAATTGTTAGAGGCTCTGAAAATCATCATGAATGTTGTGAATTTAATCTCTTGTAAAGTTAAAATAAATAAATAAATAAACAAATAAATAAATAAAAAGATTTGAGATTTTTTTTTTTTTTTGAGATGGGTCTAGAACAACTAGAGCATCAAAAGCAAATTGTACAACAACAGACACCGAAGTCACAGACCTCACAGGTGGAAATCCTTTCTGATGGAATGAAGTGGGTAACAGGTACATGGAGAGGTGAGGGGCGGATGAGGGGGAGGTTTGGGAGCTTCTGCAGGGAGCATCCCACACTTCTCACACCAGCCTGCTGTTGAGGCTCATGGGGGGCAGGACTCACTGTCCTTCCACATGCTTCCAGTTGCGACGTAGGTGTGGGAAGGAGACACAGAAGGCGAGACTCCCAGAGAGGTGCAGCTTAGTGCCCTCAGCTGAACCTGGCTCAGCGTGTGCGACACAGCCCCGTTGAGTTTCCATGGACGTGCATGTACACTGAGTGGCTCAGTCTTCAGCCTTTTCGAGAAGCAACACTTTATCTTTAGTTCTTTATCCAATTGGTATAAGGGTATTAATAGGGAGAAGACAATTATTAGTCCTTAAGTGGCCTTGTGAGCTGGCTTAATGAACCCAAGTGTGACTGGTTAATAATATTGATGGATGTGAAGCAAAGAATCCAAAAGATCTTTTCTAGGAACTCTCATTGCCAGTTAAGTAAGTTGAGGCACGCTATCATCAAACTCTTTAAATAAAATGTGTCACAGAAACTTGGTGTGGTTGTTTGGATGTGGTTTGTCCCCAGGTTTCATGTGCTGGAAGCTTGGTCTCCAGTGTGGTGATGTTGAAAGGGAGTGGAATCTCTGAGGTGGGGCCTAGTGGAAGGAGGTTAGGTCATTGGAAGTCCTGCCCTGCGAAGGGATTGAGTAGTTCTTGTGGGGCCCTGGTTCAGTCCTGTGAGAGTGGGTTGTTATAAAACAATAAGCCTTGTCTCTGAATCTGTCTTACTTCTCAATGTGAGATTTCTCTAAGCATGTGATCCTGCCCTTGGAATGTCATCACCATGAGGCCCTCACCAGAGACCTCAATGGAGCCACCCAATCTTGAACTTTAGCTTCCAAAACTGTGAGCTAAATGAACATCTTTTCTTTATAAGTACCTAACTTCAGGCATTTTGTTACAGCAACAGGAAACAGACTAATACATTTTATTAGGATATTTAAAATGAGACCCTATTATTTATTAAGATTATCTAAAGCATCTTTTACGGAAGATCAGGTTATATCTGTAGAAATTAACTTAGACATTTAACCATAGACCATTGTTTTATAAGTAACTCTTAGTTTTGTACTTGTGGTTTTAGAAATGGATACATTTAGGGTGAATAAAACTCCATTGTGTATATATACTACATTTTCTTTATCCATTCATCTGTTGATGGATATCTATGCTGGTTCCATTACTTGGCTATTGTGAATTGTGCTACTGTAAATACTGATGTTTCTCTAACACTATAGTATGATGATTTTAGTTCTTTTGCATTAATACTGAGCAGTGGGATAGCTGGGTCAGATGGTGGTTTTATTTCTGTTCGTTTTAAGGACTCTCCATACTGCTTTCCAGTGTGGTTTTACTAACTTCAGTCCCATCAACTATGTAGGAATGTATCTATCCCCTGCCTCCTCACCAGCATTTATTATTATTTGTATTCTTGATGATTGCCATACCCACTGGAGTGAGATGAAATCTCCCTTTGATTTACATTTTCCTGATTGCCAGGGGTGTTGAACATTTTTTTTTTCGTACATTTAATGACCACTTTTATTTCTTCTTTTGAGAAAAATCCATTGAGTTCTTTTGCCTATTTACTTTTGGGGTATTTATTTAGATATTTATTTTTGGTGTTAAGCTTTTTGAGTTCTTTGTACATTCTGGATATTAATGCCCTGTTGGAGAAGCAGGTGGCAAAGATTTTCCCTCATTCCGTAGGCTCTCTCTTCATCTTCTGGATCATTTCCTTTGCTATGCAGAAGTTTTTAAATCTAATGCCATCCCACTTACTGATTCTTCATTTTTATCCCTTGAGTTTTAGGGGTCTTGTTAAAGAAGTCAGTGCCTGTGCCAGTGTGTTGGAGTATTGATCCTGTGCTTTCTTCTAGCAGTTTCGGGGGTTCTGGTCTAATTCTTAGGTGTTTGATCTATTTTGATTTGACTTTGGTGCAGGTCCAATTCCACTCTTTTACATAGGAAGACTCTTTCTCTCAGCACCGTTTGTTAGAAAGACTATCTTTTTTCCCAACATATTTTTGGCACCTTTGTCAAGAATCAGATGACTGTATGCATGTGGGCTTGTCTCTGTCCCTTCTGTGCTACACTATTGGTCTTCATGTCTCTTTTGATGCCCATAATGATGCCCTTTCTGTTTCTCCAGCTCTGTGGTATAATTTGAGGTCTGGTATTGGGATTCCTTCAGCCTCATTCTTGTGGCTCAGGATTGCTTTGGCTATTCTGGGTCTTTTATTCTTCCAAATAAGTTTTAGGACTGTTTTTTTGTAGTTCTATGAAGAATGTCATTGGTATTTTTAAAAAATATTCTATTTTTTTAGTTGCAGTTGGACACAATACCTTTATTTTGTTTTATTTATTTTTGTGTGGTGCTGAAGATCGAACCCAGGGCCTCACGCATGTGAGGCGAGTGCTCTACCGCTGAGCCCCAAATGTCATTGGTATTTTGATGGGGATTGCATTGGATATACAATACTTTTGATAATAATAGGCATTTTTATAATATTAATTCTGCCTATCTAAGGAGGTTTTCCTATCTCTACGATCTTCTTCAGTTTCTTTCTTTTGTGATGTACAGTTTCATTTAGAAGTCTTTAGCCTCCTTGGTTAGATTTATTCCAAAGTATTTTTTCTTAGGTTATTGCAAATGATATAGTTTTCCTGATTTCTTTCTCTGCAGATTCACTTTTGGAGTGCAGGAAAGCTGTTTACTTATGAATGTTGATCTTGTATCCTGCTACTTTGTGAATTTATTTATCAGTTCTAGAAGTCCTCTAGTGGAGTTCTTCTAGATATAGGATCATTTCATCAGCAAACAGAGCTAATTTGACTTTTTTCTTTTCCTGTTTGTATCCCTTTAATTTCCTTCTGTCTGATTACTCTGGTTAGAATTTCAAGGGACTGTGTTGAATAAGAGTGGTGAGAGTAGACCAAGAGAAGCCGAGGACCAGATGGATTCTCAGTCAAGTTGTACCAGACCTTAAAGAACTAATACCAGTCTTCCTCAAATATTCCGTGAAATAAAAAGGGCAGAAACACTTCCCAAATACATTCTATGAAGTCAGTACAATCCTGCTATCTAAATCAGACAAAGACACATCAAGGAATGAAAACTATAGACCAATATCTAAAAGAAAAGAATTCTTTTTTTTTGAATAGGAATGGGAGTGGACATCCTTACCTTATTCCTGTTTTTAGAAAAAAATACTTTCAGTTTTTTTCCATTCAGTATGCTGCTGACTCTGGGTTTGCCACATATAGCATTTACAATATTGAGGTAAGTTCCTTTCATTCCTAATTTCTCCAGTGTTTGAACATGAATGAGTATTGGATTTTGTCAAAGACCTTTTCTGCATATGCTGAGATGATCATATGATTCTAGTCCTTAACTCTAGTTATGTGGTGAGTTACATTTATTGATTTGCATATGGTGAACCAACCTTGTATCCCTGATCATGGTGTATATATCCTTAATGTGTTCTTGAATGTGGTTTCCTAATGTTTTATTTATTGATTTATTTTTGTGGTGCTGGGGATTAGAACCCAGGGCCTTGTGCATGCAAGGCAAGCACTCTACCAACTGAGCTCTATCCCCAGCCCCTTAATGTTTTATTAAGGAATTTTGTGTCTATGTTCACCATGGATATTGGTAGGTGATTTCCTTTCTTGAAAGTGTCTTTGGTTTTGGTACAAGGGTTATATTGGTTTCATAGAGTGTTTTTGACAATGTTCCCTCCTTTTCTGTTTCATGGAATGATTTGAGGAGGATTGTTAGTTACTTTTTAAAGGTCTGGTAGAACTTGAATGAGAATCCACCTGGTCCTGGGTTTTTCTTTGAAGACTTTTCTAATTGCTGCTTCAGTCTCATTGCTTGATTTGGTCTGTTCAGGTTTTCTACATCTTCCTGGTTCAGTCTTCTAGATTTTCTAGTTTATTGGAGTATAAATGTTCAAAATAGTTTCCAATGATCCTCTGGATTTCAGAAATATCTGTGGTGATATCTCCTTTTTCATCTCTACTTTTGTTGATTTGGGTCTTTTCTTTCTTTCAGTTAGTTTGGGTTTATTAATCTTTGTTTTTTCAAGAACCAACTCTTTGTAGTATTGATCCTGTGTATCATTTATTTCTTGTCAATTTCATTAATTTCAGCTTTGATCTTAGTTATTTCCTGTCTTCTACTGATTTTGAAATTAGTTTGTTCTTCTTTTTTCAAAGGCCTTAAGGGGGAGCAGTAGATTATTTCTTTGGAACGCCTCCGTTGTTTTAAATGTAGGCACAAATGATACAAAAGTTCCTCTTAGAGCTGCCTTCATACCACCCCAGAGAGTTTGATATGTTGTCTCTTCATTCTCATTTGTTTCTTAGACTTTTCTATTTCTTCTCTCATTTCATGTATAATCCATTCCTCATTAATAAAGAATATCTATCGTCCACTCTCCATGTGTTTATGTGGTTTCTATAATTTTTCTTGCTGTTGATTTCTAGTCTATTCCTAAGATCTGATAGGATGAAAGGGATTATATCTTTTTTTTTATATTTGCTAAGAGTTGCATTATGACCTATAATATGGACTATTTTGGAAAATGTTCCATGAGCTTCTTGGAAGAAAGTGAATTCAGCTCTTTTGGGGTGAAGTATTCTGTAGATATCTGTTAGGCTCATTTGATTTATTGTATTATTTAGGTCAAAAATATCTTTATTGATTTCATGTCTGGATAATGTTTTGGTGATAAAGGTGTTTTGAAATCACCCAGTATTACTGTATTGGAGTCCCCCTGGGATTCTATGTCAACAAGTTTTTTTTTTTAAGTACTGACTTTTGTGGCATAAATATTTACTATCATTGCACCTTCTTGTAGCAGTGTTCCCTTTACCAGTATGTAGTAGCCTTCTTTATCTGTTTTGGTTAATCTTTGCTTGAAATCTGCTTTGTCAGATACAAGAATAGCAACTTTTGCTTGTTTTCGGACTCCATTTGCATTCAATATTTTTTTCCATCCTTTTACTATAAGTATATAAGTGTCTTTGTCTATGGGATGAGTTTCTTGCAAACAACATATATTTGAATCTTTTTTTTATTCATTCTGCCAATCTATGTCTTTTAATAGGGGAGTTGAAACAATTAACATTCAATGTTGCTATGAATAAATGTTTGTCATTTCCCACCAAATTGGTTCATTTGCTATATTTATTTGGGTCTTGATTTTTCATTTAGTTAGTTGCTCTTCTAGAGAGTTTCATCCATTTGGGAACTTTGGGGTTTGTTTTTGAATTCTGTTTGTAGTACACCTTTAAGTATTTTTGTAGTGCTGCTAATGGTGGTGAACTTTTTTAGTTTATACTTCTGGAAAGTTTTTATTTCTGCATCGATTCTGAAAGATTGCTTTGCTGGACATGGCAATTTTGGATAGCAACTACTTTTCTTTTAGAGCTTGGAATCCTTGATTTTTAGGGTCTAACTTGAGAAGACAGAAGTGAACTTTATTTGTTTGCTAAATGTGACTTGGTGTTTTTCTTTTGCAGTTTTTAATATTCTTTTCTTTTTTTCTTATATTAGGCATTTGGATTACGACGTGTCTTGGAGAGGTTCTTTTTAAATATTGTCTCTCTATGCACCTTTTTGTGATTTCATTTCTTAGGGGATTGTTCTGTTATATTCCACTGGAGAGGCTCTTCACGCTTCCAGCCTGTGTCTCTCTGTTCTCTTCTGTTCCAATGACTCTCACGTTTGTTCTCTTGATGTTGACCCAGAGTTCTTGTATATTTCCATAATGCCCTTTTGTTTTTCTCTTTCATTGCACACTGAGTTCACCTACCCTGTTTTCAAGGCCTAGAGTCCTGTCTACAAGGCTGATGGTTTTATCTTCTATTCAGTCTAATCTGTTTGTGATACTTTTAAGTGACTTTTTACTTTGATTCATTTCATCTTTCATTTCCAGGAGTTCTGATTAGGTTCATTTCTGTTTGTCTATTTCTTTATGGAAAGAGTCTTGCCCCTTCTGTATTTGCTCCCTTAATTTGTTCCTTGGGTCTTCTTTTAGTTCATTGAATATTTTAATAATCAGCTTTTTATAGTATTTTTCTGGAATTTCACTCACTTCCATATCTGTGGGTTCCTATGTTGGAGGATGGTAGATTTGCCATGGCGGGGGGACATTTTTGCCTGTTTTCTTGTGTTTTCAGAGTTCTTAAACTCTTGCATCTGTTGCAATGGATTCCTCCTCCTCTTTGATACGTGTGTCTTTGTGTGTATTTATCTTTTTTGTTCTGGGACTTGAATCTGTTCTTGCTGTAGGAGTAGATGTTTAGGGGTGAGGCTTAAAGTCCTCTCTAGCTACTCCTGCTTGAGGCTTGGTCATTGGGTTGGGGTTTTGTCTCCCCTATTCCATGTGTTGAAGTATTGTTAGAGCCCTAGTTGGGCTGGTTGTTGCAGCAAGGTTCGCTGTTACTTGGCTCTGTTGTGAGTGTTGCTCAGCAGCAGGATCTGTGAACTTGAACTGTGGCAATCACTTCCAGCCCCACTTTAGAGAAAGGGGAGCAAGGAATACTAATAATGTTAGCAACTGATTTACAGCCTTTAAATAAATGTCCAGGGTTTACTTTGACATGTATAACACTAATTACCACCTGATGAGAAGTCACGGGGTCATCGTTCAACATCAGCATCAACAATGAACAACTGTGAAATAGATCAGACGCTGAACAGCAGGTGTCCGCTACATCATCCACTGTGTTAATAATCACAGCGACATGAACGGGGTAATGAATCACCGACTATATAAATACTATCAGATGATGAAATGACAGTTCCTCAAATGAAGACAAAATAGGGCAGGAAGACAAGAGAAACTTCCAGATATTTTGAAAGTGAACAGAAGAGAAGCAGGAGAGAGGCAGCCGACAACAGCTATAAAGGAGGTGTAAAAAAAATAATTAAACATAATAATAAAAAAAAGGAGGAGAGGGGACAGGACAATTTGGCAATTAGTTAGGGAAGAGAGTAAAGGAGGAATAATAAGAGGAACAAAATTTAAGGTATGAACAAACAAATAAAAAATCAAACATGACAAACCCAGGTAAGATTTTATTCCATCAAAGTCAAAACAAGGTTAAATAATACATGGGTGAAGAAGAAAGCATTTAAAATGAAAGAAAAATTGTGTGTGTGTGTGTGTATTCTCAAACTTATCAGAACCATAAGAACATGCACACACACAAACACACACACATAAATAATCACACAAAATGGAAAAAAGTAAAAGGATTAAAAAAAAGTAAAATTAGAATTAAAAAATGTGGGGGTGGAGTTGGACAAAAATTCTTGATGAGAAATAAGGGCTTGTTCCCCCCGTGGTCAAGCTGTTGGCAAGGCTGCGTGTGCACTGCGTATGCTGTTCCGCTCCTTTGTTTTCTTCCCAGGCTCTATAACCCTTGGGTCAGGGTCTGGGGTTGTTAAAACCCACTTCTTTGTATTTCTCACCAAGCTGCCGGCCCTTGTGACCTGAGCCAAAGCTTCCTCTCACTGTGGAAGAGGATCCACTGGGGAAGAGCTCCTAGAGGGGCTGATGGGGCTTACCCTGGAATCCCCAGCAGCTGGGCTTTACTTTAGTCTCGATTGTCGTCATGTGAGATAGATCCACACCCCCTGTTGCGGGGAGATGCTGATCTCTGCTGGATGTCGGTCTCCGGGGCCTCCTCGAAATGACTTGTTGAAGCATTTTTATGACAGTTGCTTTAAAACCTCTGTCAGCTACTCTAACATCTGTCAGTCATTTTGGTTGTCATCATTGATTTTCTTTTCACATTTACTTTGAGATTTCCCTGTTGCTTGGCATAACGAGTGACTTTTGGAACCTGCATATTTAGGATACCACGTAAAGAGACTCTACATTTTATTTATACCTCCTGGGTCAGCTGGCTTCCTCTAACACAGAGCCACTGGAGGAAGGTGGGCATGCTTCCCTGTATGTACCGGGTGAGGGCAGAAGTCCAGGTTACCTGCTCACCTTCTAGGGATAACCAGGAGAGGGAGGAGAGGGAGCTTCCCGATTGTGATGGGGATCCAGCCTCCCATTCGACCTCCGCTGATCTCTCCTTCCCACCATTGTCCCCATGTAGACTGCACGGTCACCATGGGGGGATGGGGGTTGCTGGGAGACAGTGAGAGTCCTCTGTAGGTGGGCTTCCTTTCAGCTACCCGGTGGGGAGGAGGTGGGCTCTCGTACTGCAGGCAGGTGGAGGTGTGACCATTGTGGGCCCGGAAGGCCGTGATATTTTCAATGTGCTTGGTTGGATAGAATGGTTCTTATCTAAAATGCCGCCCTCTTGCTAGGCTGCCCCTTTTTAGTCTTTTGGCCGAGGCAGCAGACTTCTGCTGAAAAATCCACTGGTTTGTGTTGGGTTTCCGATTTCTCAGGGAACTTACCATTGTGATGATGTTCCTTTGGTCCCAGGTCTCTGACTTCTCCAGCCTTGTCTGCCATTTTCTGTCCACGTTTCAGAGCCTTCTTATGTGTGCTTTGTAGAGAACACCCACTGTACTTGATGGGACTCCAAGAAGAAGGGGGAAAATGTATCTACTCCATCTTCTTGGGACACCAGTCTCTCCTTCATTTAAATCATTGCCTTGGTGCATTTGTGGAATTATGTGACTGGCTAATGATATACCCCCATGATACAGAGATCTTAAAAATGTGGGTAATGTAGATAGTGCTTGATTATGTTTGGTAGAACTGGCAAGTTTGTCTTGTCAAATGTGACTGCCTGCTCAATGCATCATTGAAGATGTGACTTGAGAAGAGGCTGTGGTGCACTTCCACCATCGGCCAGCAGGGAGCAGTCTAGATGAAGCTCTGGGGATTCTTGGGTGGCTCATCTTGGGGTGTAGAAGAAACTTTTCCGTGTAGGTAGAAAGAAGATAACGTTTGTATGAACTTGAGATTTCAATTCAAAGCGAACATTTCATTTCCCAAAGTTGAGATTACAAAGGTTGAACAGGAAACTCTTCCATATTGGTGAATGCAGCTCCCTAATCTGAAATTATGGGTGAAAATGGTAGATAAGTAAAATAACGATATTGACAATAGAATGGGGACAGTTCTAGGTTGGAGGTGTCTGTGGAAGATAAGGATTTGTTTATTGTAACTGTAACCAAGCTGAAAAGGAGTTTGTAAGGAGCCCATGTATGGTATGTGAGGTCTGATTCTCTGAGTAGGAAAGGAACTCAGAAACCATATCCCTCCAGAAAGGCACAGACTCAGAGAGGTCAGGTGACTTGGTCAAGGTCACAGAGAAGCGAAGAGCAGAGGCAGGGTTCAATCCCAGGCCCCTGAGCCTCTGTATGCAGGGCCTTCCCACTGCACCAAGAAGAAATCTGAGTGTCAGGAAAAAAAAATTAATAGAAGACTTTGAATCCTGCGAAAGGAAGAGAAACTGAAGAGTTATTGTAAGAAAGTCAGTGATTAGGGATGGGGTGGTAGGATGAAATAAATGTATTTTTTACTGAAAAATAAAAATAAAAGAAGGAACATGAAAATGTGGCCATTTCTCTAGGTTTCGTGTTTCAGAAAAGCGTGTGATTTGTATTTTATTTCTTATTCCTGGTAGCCAGCTGTGGGCCAGTCTTTGCTCCCTGGGGCTGCTTTCCTCCTAGTGAATCCAAAGCTTGGGTGAGGATTTCTGTTCTGTTACCTCATAGCTAAGTGATTTGGGGAAAGCCATTTAGTATGTCTTCACCTCGGTTTTCTTGCCTGGGAAATGGGGGTGATACGAGGTTAAACTGTCAGCAGTATGGTGGATCCTCAAACACTTAAACATGGGACCAGATGGCATAGCTGTCCCACCTCTGGAAGCCAAAGCAGGGACTCAAGGTACCTGTACCTGCCTGGTGGTGGCAGTGTTCACACAGTGGCCACGGGGCAGGTGACTGGGCCAACGAGACGCAGTGTGGACTCATGGTGGAATGTGACACACACAGCACAGGTGGCCTTGAAGACCTGGTGAAATCATCCAGTCAAAAGAGGACACGTGTGAGTGATTCCACTTAATGGGAATAGTGAAAGTCAGAAGCAGAGAGCAGAATGGTGTTTGCCAGGAACTGGGGAGGGGAAGCAGGACGTTACTGTCCAGTGGGTATGGGGCTTCAGTGTGGGAGGAAGGTTCTGGGGGTGGGTGGCAACGGCGTCACAATAGTGTGAATTTACTTCAGGCTTTTACTGCATCCTCAAAAATGCTTAAGATAGTAAAGTTCACTCTGCGCGTGTTTTATCACGGTTTTTTAAAAGTACATGTAGCAATCCCTTGAGCTCTCAATAAAGTCCAAAATTGAATAAAAATAATCAATCACAGAAGGCTATTCAACAGTTAGGCAGGCAGCATCGTCTACCTGTGGGAAAGGTGACAGGTGACACACAGATGTGAGTGGTGGGGACATGAGGTTGGGGAATAATTCTCCAACTGGCCCACTGTGCTGGCCCCCACAAGCTTTCTTTTAAAACACAATTTACCTGCAGCCCATCCTGGCTTAGTTGACACGATATGTCACATCCTTCAGCAAACCACCTGTTACCTGCAGGAGAAATGTGGGCCCAGAATGCCAATAAGAACACAGTTACCCTGAAGGGAGGGACTTTTGTGGCTCTTACACAGACTGGGTTCCAAAACTCAGGGAGATGAGGATCAATCCCCCAACCATAAAATCCACAAGAACAAGTTCCGATTAAAACTGGGCCCAAGTGGCTCCGTGTTGCCTTGGATGTTCACCATGTGCAGTGGGGTCTTGGAAACCTGATGTCAACCTGCTGTCAGTCAAGAGTCAAGAGGTAAGCCTGGGCAGGACTCTCTGGAAACTTCCCTGGGACCCCAGTAAAACAGCAGGGCAGGAGGGGCACTTCACCCTTGTCTCTGAGAGGATGCATTAGTCCCCTTTCCCCTTTAGTTGTCCTTTCTAAAAAACTTAGGCCTGGGACTCTGAGGGACATGGCTGAAATCTTTCTGGCAGTCACAAGAACCAGCGAGAGAGGACTGCTGTGGCCACCTCAGTCCACAGACGAGCTGCTGGAGGGCAGGTCTGTGGAGGAGACCATTGCACGTCCCTCCTCGCCTTTTGAACTGTGAATGACGTGTTCCTTATGCAAAAATACATAAAAATAAAATAGCAAAAAGATTTGGAAATATGCATGTTGACATTATTGCCCTTATTAGCTGTTGGGCCAGAGAAATGAGAAATAAGTCTATAATCACAGGAAAGGAAATAGAAATCCTTCTTTCCCCCACATTTTACTGGAGCATTATAGTTGTACATACCGATGGAATCGGTTGCTACCTAGACACATGCACACCAGGCATCAACGTAATTTGGCCAACCTCACTCCCCGGCCCTTCCCCCTCCCTACCCACCTCCTACTCTTTGATCTCTTTCCTCTACTCATCTCCCTTTGATTTTCATGAGATCCACCCTGACCTTTGTTTTCCTTTTTCCTCTCTGGCTTCCACATATCAGAGAAAACATGCAATCCTTGACCTTCCGAGTTTGACTAATTTCACTTAGCATGAAAGCCTCTAGTTCCATCCATTTTCCTGCAAATGTCATAATTGTGTTTTTTTCTTTATGGCTGAATAAAACTCCATTGTGTATGTACACCATGTTTTCTTATCCATTTGTCTGCTGGTGGACACCTAGGCTGATTCCATACTTGGGCTATTGCGAATCGTGCTGCTGGGAACATGGACATTCAGGTCACTGTTAAATCATTCTTCAGCAGATGAAGAGATGTTCCATGTCATGTATGATGAGAGAACAGAGTATCAAACCTGAATTGAGAAAACATTTTCTTCATCTCTGAAACTGGCCAAATCTGAAATTTGGCAACACTTCTTACGTGATGCTTTGGCGAGAGCATTGCTTGGTTCAATCACCTGGAAGGTACCTTGATTACACTAGCAAATTTAAAATGTCTGCTTCCAAACTAGATCCAGTGTGTCATGCCCTTTGAGCACAGCGTCATCCTGGTGCCAGCTCTGAGCTTGAGAACTCAGCTTACCCGTATCGTACAGGATTTTGGTATTAGGCTACCTGATTGGTTTTCATTCCACGTCTGAAATGTAGGCACAAAGGGGAAACCATTGGAGACAATGTCCTTGTCAGCAGCAGGAAGTATCAATCAATAAATAGTAAAACTATCAAAGGTGCATTCACTTACAGTAGTTGCTTAATACATTACTGATGAATGAATGAGCGAATGAGTCCATTTCAACCCATAGTCTATCACATAGGCAGTTTAACAGCAGTTCTTATGAAGAGACGGATGTTTTAGGTATCCATTTGCAGAATGTGGAGAAAGAATTACTCTTCATTTAGGTTCCGTAAGCTGTTTGGTTCAATGATGGTCTGAATGAAAGAAAAAGGACTTGGCCTGGCAACCTGCAGTGAGGGCCTTAAAACCAGAGGTCACACTGAACTGGTGACCCCACCTCTGCAGCCTATCACAGAGACACTCACCTTGGAGATAAAATGGAATCAGGTCACTCTCTGCTGCACTGTTTGCAGCATTGAATGAGTAGAGATGGCACAGTCCCCAGCAGTTGGCAGACCCGAGTAGACTGGGTGCATCCTGCGGGCAGACCAGGCAACGCGAGAAGGAGCTGGAGCTGAGGTGGGGAGATGGGGAAAGCAGAGGTCTGCACGTGCAGGGGGAGATCCACAGAGGGTGAGTGGCACCGCCTTCTGTGGGCAAAGGGGGCCTATTGTTGGTTTTTAAAATAATGCTGACGTTTGCATAAGAGAATCTGAAAGCATGTCCTGTGGTCTCAATGTTTGTGTCCCTGAAAAGTTGTGCTTGTCTGAAGAGGTGATGGCGTTGGGAGGTGGTCAGGTTACAAGGGCAGAGCCTCGGGAGTGGAATTAGTGCTCTTTGTGAGGACCCTGCAAGAAGGCACTGTCCTCAAAGCAGAGAGCAACTCCTTGCCGGACACTGAATCTGGTGGCACCTGGAGCTCGGACTATGATCACTCAGGTAATGCTTTTTTATGGATTCCCCAGTCTGAAGCAGGAGCTGTGGCAGCTGCAGGTGAGCTGAGATGCCACGTGGTCGCGTGGGGGAAGGCCTGGGCGAGGAGGTCTTGCTGGAATTAAGACAGTCAATTCCTTTCAAAGTGTATGAACATATGCCTAAAATTAAATAATTGTTAAGAAACATGGAAAGACTTGAATCTTAGAAACAATCTTAACAGATGAGGAAGCAGAGGAGCAGAACGGGTATTTGCTTGGCCAAAGCTCGCTGCCACTAACAGATGATGGGGGAGGTGAGGCTAGCCTTCAGGTCTTCAGATTTCATTGTGCTTTTTTATTCTACTTGGTTAATCTCCTCTTCTTTTATGTCTTGCTTTTCTGGATGCTAAACTGTTATTTGATTTACTAATTAACATGATAGATTTTCTTTAAAAATAAACAAGATCAAATTAATCCTGTGATGTTTTTTGTTGAAAATAGAACATGGCCAGGTGTGGTGGTACACATCTGTCTCCTTCAGGGTCTCACTAAGTTGCCGAGGCTGGCTTTGAATGCTCGATCCTCCTGCCTCAGCCTCCCAAGATGTGGGAATTATAGGTGTGCACTATATGCCTGGCAAGGTGTTTTATTTATCTGGCTTCTTTCATGATTTTCCCCTTTGTGTTGGTTTTCTGCAGTTGGCATAGGATATATTGAATATGAAGATGGTGGCTTCTAAGGTTGTTACATGTTAGAACTGAAGGTGGAAGTACAATTATGGGTAATTTGAAGATCTGGCTTTTCGTCCAGTTGGGGGCTTTGAGGTCAGTATTACAGTGTATGCCTGATGTTGTTACAACCTGTTAATGAACTTCTGCCCTTAGGTTACATAAGCAAAATGGGATGGTGAAGCAATCAGCCATCCTTCAGTACCGAAAAAATATTTCTCTTTGTCTGTGATGAATGGTTTCATTTTCTGCACTGGTTGAATCAATTAATAATATATTTATTTTGTTTATTCACAAACTGAAAGTAGAGTTGTTACAAGATTGCAAAAGACACAAAGATGGGAAGGTTCATATATTTCTGCCTGGAGGAAGTACCATTTTTGTTTACAAACCAAAAGCTTTGAAAGCATCGGACTGTTATAGACAAGCACCTTTAAATACAATCAGAGTCATACATTGAACTGACTGGTTGTAAAAGATACTTTAAAATTTATATATCAGTTATCACCTACCTGCTCAAACTTTTAAAAACACTTTTTACTTTGTATGAATCTAATGACAATAATTTTTATCTTTTTTATCCTAAAATATCATATCAATTATTGAATCAGTACTATTCTAGACATTTGGAATGGCTTTTTAAATGTTAAAATTTCCTTTTATTACCTTGACATAACATCTCCAATCAAATGTAACCTTTAAAAATCTACTATTGTACTCTAACATTTACTTCTGTGGCCAAAACCTAATGAAAGATTTTAGGTAATAAAAAACAGTAAGATTCATATTTGAGTTTAATCAAACGTCCTCTGGCCATGCAAAAATTCATCTAGATTGACAAAAACATTTCCACTTTCAAAATGATATGCGGTAACATTAAGGAATTTTTTTTTTTAAGTTCGTATTTGCAAGTAGTCACAAGGTGACATGAGAGGTGGCCTGTTAGTCCCTGCTCTGTGTGAACATTTGGGAGGTTTGATCTTCCTGATTGTCTCATGGTATTTTGTGTGGGCACTCCCAGCAGGAGCTATCTTGAGGATCTTTCCTGCCATGCTTCTGTATGTGGTGATGTTACATTATTTGTCCCACATGTGACTTCTCAGTCTCAGTGCTGTCTCCCCAGGTGTCTTGTGGAGGTCACCAACTCTCACCCTGTATAACTCCAGATCCTTGTCATAGAGCCATATCCACCTTGAACAGCTCTGCCCAATCCATCCCTAAACCTGGCCACCTCTCCCTTGTTCTCACTGACAGCTTCGGGAGACTTACACACCAGCTTAGCTGGAATTTTATGTGTGTCTTCCTTCCTTTGTCATGATCCAAATAATCCAGTGGCTTGGATAGTTGGTGTGTTCTCTTGTTTACTTGTTGGGTTTATTTATTTATTTTGGCTTAACTATTTTAAAAATCAGTGTATTTTTGAGAGCCGTTTTAATGTCACAGCAAAATTGAGCAGAAAGTACAGAGATACCCCAGACTCCCCAGTCCCTGTACATAATAGCCTCTCCTATTAGCCACACCCCTTACATGGATCATTTGTTACCATCAATAAACATAGACACGTCATTGTCATCTGAAGCCCTCAGGGTGCAGGTGGGATGATGGTCAGTGACACGCAGCCACCATTGCAGAGTCACAGTATTTTCACTGTCCTGAAAGTCCTCTGAGTCTGCCTGTCATCCTTCCCTCCCACCTCATCCCTGCCCACTGCTGATCTTTTGGCTGTCTCTATTGTCTCTACTTTTCCAGAACAGCCTGTTCTTGGAATCATACAGTGCATAGCCTTCTCTGACTCCATACAGTAATATGCATTGACAGCTCATTCATTTCCTTTCAGGTTTGTTAGCTCATTTCTTTTTTTGCGGGGGGAGAGGGGGTACTGGCAATTGAACTCAGGGGCACTCGATCAATGAGCCACATCCCCAGCCCTTTTAATTTTTTATTTAGAGACAGGGTCTCACTGAGTTGTTTAGCACCTCGCTTTTGCTGAGGCTGGCTTTGAACTCTCTATCCTCCTGCCTGAGCCTCCCAAACTGCTGGGATTTACACGTGTGCACCTGGCTAGCTCATTTCTTTTTAATCTAAGTGATGCTCCGTCGTCTGGCTGTGCCACTGTTCATTTACCCGTTCCCTGACTAAAGGGCATCTGGGTTGCTCCCCATGATGGCAGTTAGGAGTAAGGCTGCCCTGCACACCTGTCTGCAGGACCTTTGTATGAACACCAAGCAGTGTGCTTGCTGAGTTGTTTGTTAAGGGCACACTGAGTCTCATAGCAAGCCACTGGGCGCCTCCCGAGTGGCTGCACCCGCTGTGGTGAAGGAGCTGCTGTGGCTCTCAGGGTGTGGTGTTCTGGACCTTCGCATCTAGTGGTCCTTGTATTGTCACTTGCATTTTGCTGATGGCATTCGACCCAGAGCGTCTGTTGATAGCCCTACCCCCCAGCCCTGTCTCAGGTCGGGTATCTGCTCAGGTCTTTGGCCCCTCTATTAAACACTATTCATGTTCTTGTTGAGTTTTAAGAGCTCTTTGAGCATTTTTGCTGATTTTGTTATCAGATATGTATTTTATAATTAGTTTCTCTGTCTGTGATTTATCTTTTTATTCTTTTGGCAGTGTCTTTACTCAGAGCGAAAAGTTTGAATTTTGATGAAATCTAGTTTGTTGATTTTGCCTTTCATGGTTTATACCTTTGGCATTGCACCTAAAAAGTTACTGTTTACCCTAAGGCTATGTAGACTTTCTCCTCTGTCATCCCTTAGGAGTTTTATAATTTTGTTTTACACTTATGTCTGCACTCAAATTTGAATTAATTTTTGTAAAGAGAGTGATTTTTGTTTGTTTGTTTTTTGCACATGAATGTCTATTTGGTCCAGCACCATGTTTTGAAAAGACGTTTGTGCTATTGTATTGCTTTTGCTCCTTTTTTAAAGGATAGAGAAGGCTGTGTTTATGTGAGTTATTCTATTTATAAGTGTGTCTAGCCTTTTGCCCAAACCACAGTATCTTGATACTTGAAGAGTGAGTTTCCATGTCAGGCAGTATCCGTTTTCCGACACTGGACACTTGGACACTGGGTGGGCTACTCTGGAGGCTGCAGTTGGTCTGGAAAATCCCCAGAGGCCCCTGTGTTGAAGGCTTGGTGCCACTGGGAGGTGGTGGAAGCTTTCAGAGGTGGGCCTGGTGGAGGCCCAAAAGTGACTGGGGGTGTGCCCCTGGGGGTTTTTAGGATCCTGGTCTCCTCTCTTTCCTTTTGCTCCCTGGCCAGGAGGTGAGTGGTTTGCTCCACTGCACACCCCTGCTGTAATGTGCTGTACCCGGAGCCCCCCAGAGCCCTAAAGCAATGGCTTTGCCTAATCATGGACAGAACCTCCCAAACTGCGAACCACAATTAGTCTTTTCTCTTATTAAGTTGATTTTCTCTGGTATTTATTATAGGGATGAAATGCTCCATATGAACTTCAGAGTCAGTTTTTCAATATTCACAATATACCTTGGTGGGATTTCTTGACAACAATAAGTTTTCTCTCCTAAACTAACTAAATGGATGATCTGAACAAAGTACAATATCAATATGAGATGATAAGTTCTTAAAAACAATTATAGAGGTCAGGATATAAATTGAGGTAAGCCTCCACAATCCAAAAGTTTAAAACAAACTTCAGGGCTGGGGTTATGGCTCAGTGGTGGAGCGCTTGCCTTGCATGCATGGGGCACTGGATTTGATCCTCAGCACTACATAAATAAATAAAACAAAGGTATAAAAAATAGAAAAAGAAAAATAAACTTCAAACAGCAGCAACTGATTAAATGGATTGTCTATCCATTTAATTAAATGTTTTTTTAGAAAAATTATTAGTGTTTTCTAGTTTTTAAGTAAACCTTATACATATTTTAGTGCATTTATACCAAAATGTTCATTTTTGAAGGTATTACTATAAATGGTATTGTGTTTTTAATTTAAAATTCCATTTGTTCATTGTTGGTATGTAGGTTGTATATTATCTTTGCTTCCTTCATCCTTGGTATAATCATAGTCATTTATTAGTTCCAGGAGGGTTTTTTGGGGTCAATTATTTGGATTTTCTACATATTTTATTATGTTGACTGTAAACAAAGACTGTTTCTTCCTTCCCGGTCTATATGCCCTTTCCCCACTTTTCTTGTCTTATTGCATTAGCTAGGATTTCTGGTATGATGTTAAAACATACCAGTGGTGAGAGGGTAAGTCCTCGCCTTGTTCCTGACCTGAGTGGGCATCTTCAAGTTCCTTACTTTTATGTATGACGTTAGCTATAGATTTTTTTGGTAGATGCCCTTTGTCCAATTGAGGGAATTATACTGTATATCTGACTCTTACTGACGCTTTTATTTTTCTCTGTCACATTTTTCTCTTCCCTATCTTAGGAATGCTGTATATCTGCAGTCAGATCTCGGGACTCTTTCCTTATTTCAATCTTTTCTTACTTTTTTCACCTCACATTTTTTTTTTCTCTAAATCTCCTGGGAGGTTCTCAAGACTGTCCTCTGCCTTGCTGTGTCATTTCTTTCTCTGTGTTGATTCTATTCCTTGCTGTTTGAGGTTTATTTTTAATTGATTTGTTATGATTCTTTGCCCTAATTTATTTCCTGACATCTATAGTCTTTTTTAAAAATTTAATTGTGTAATCTTTTCACCTGATATTGATATTATAGGCAGTTTTTGTGCTTATGAACAATTGCAGATACTTATATTTTGGGTGGGGCGAAATATATTTTCTAAAAAAGATATCTCTTTTATGTGAGAGGGGTACAACATGTTCTTTTTTCTTTTTCTTTTTGTTGTAGTACTTTTAAAATTTATTTCTTCTTTTAAAGCTATACATAATGCCATAGCTGTATATAAAATTCTATTTGCTCAAATATAAAGTAAGTAGGTCTTTCTTTTTTCTCCTCCTACTTTACCTTGAGGGCTGGAAATTAATGATTTATACTCCAATTCTGCTTTTTTTGTTAAAAATATTGGAAATATATCACTTATGTTTTGTTTTTATATTCACAAAATCATTAAGAGTGAGGACAAGGATGAGACTATGCCACAGTATTAGGGTTGGACCGGTTGTCAAATGAAATGCTTTCTTAATCTCCCCACAGGAACTGTCCTCATGAGCACAGTGAAGTGGGTCGTGAATCAACAATAATTAATAGAAAAAATCCTTCAGATGATCCAGGTCCTCAAATCTTTTCATGTCCCTCAAAAGTAATGTTATTTTTCCTCCTGAAAGGTCAAAGCTAGCTAATTGAAATATTTTTTCCTATTGAAATCCAGTTTTGAAATGCTAAAATTGAATGTACCTATTCTGAAATATGAAATTAAAATAATTACATCAGGGAATAATTTAACTATGTGAATATTATTTTAATACATTTTTGCTTTCTTGTCCTCATTATATTGTATTTAGTTAATCTTTCTTTGGTGGTTGTTTTTTGACCCAGCAAAAAGTTTAAAAAAATTGTATATATATATATATATATATATATATATATATATATATATTGAGAAAGGAATAATTATTTATTAAGACGAGTTGACCCAAGGACCAAGATTACTTTCCTGATTTTTTTTTAAATTTTTAATATTTATTTTTTTAGTTTCGGAGGACACAACATCTTTGTATGTGGTGCTGAGGATCGAACCCTGGCCGCACGCATGCCAGGCGAGCGTGCTACCACTTGAGCCACATCCCCAGCCCTATTTCCTGATTTTTGAGCTCATTAGTTGTGTGAGCAGAACCCCTGAAAACTCACTTTAAAATACTTCACAGTACACAGAGAGGCCATGTATATATTAATGTTATTAATATTACAAATCTTTATATTATTTTATAAAAAAATCAATTATAGATCTTATGATTTAAGGGATATAAACTTGGAAATAGACATTTCCCTAAAATTATTTCTTCTTTGAAATAAATGGTGAGAAATTATCACATAATCATTGGAACTAATGGGAAACTGATCTTTTATGTTGCAGACAGCTTATTTTTATTTCAGTATTTTTTTCTTCTTAAAACAAAATTGAGATGTGAAAAATCATCAACTTCATTTTATAAATGTTTCTGCTAATGAGGACACAGGGTCTTTCAATGCCGGAAGCATAAGCCATACTTAGTTCACTATTTCCCTGTGCTTCTTGACCCATATGGTTTTGCTCTCTACAGATTTTTTGTGCATGGATGGGAAACAGGAGAACAGGTGTTGGGTAATGACATGTCACCTCACACCCACCTTTGCTGCACTGTGAGGTACCCAAAGTGGAGAACTCACCCTGGGCCCTGGCGGGTGTGCGTGAGGGGCAGGAGGAGAGATAGCATCCTCCATATCATCGTCTGCTGATGGGAGATATTTTCAGTTCAGTTTGGAGTTTCAGGTCCATAATTCTTTATCCACAATGGTGAAGTCAAGCAGATTCTAATAGCAAAACTATGGAAATTTGTCTGTCACCTATTTCATTAAGAACACTTGAACTGCTCTGTTGTGGAGTGTGTGTGTGTATGTGTGTGTGTGTGTGTGTGTGTGTGGTCTGCAGCTATCCAACCTCGTGTGACTGTTGGGAAGTTTTGCTGCATAAATAGCAGGGTATGGGATCATGGCATGCCAGACCCTTTGGGATTGTTACATAGTATATGATTAATGTACATTGCCCAAATCTGAAAATTCTGAAATTCTGACCACATCTGATCCCAAAGGCTTCAGAAAGTGTTTGTGAGCTTGTGTCAGTGTGATAACTACTGATTTTTTTGTGCTCTTACTACTTGGAGTATGAGTTAAAAGATCAAAAGAATATTGCTTATTTATTAATTAATGAATAAAGCTAATTTCATTAGTGTATTTCCTTGTACTACCAGTAAAGCTTTTAATTATGTCCCAAGGTTTGGAAGCATTTGCATGTTGGCCACCAGGAATATTCAGCTTACATTTGTGTGTGTGAGTGTGTGAGTGTGTATGTATGTGTTTGTGATTGCTGTTGCTGTTGTTGACTTAGATAAGAATTTGGAAGAACTAAATTAAAATAGGGAAATACTAGAAGGATGAGGGGGACCTATGCATTCACAGTTTTTCATGTGAAATCATAATGGCTCAAAAGGCAAGGAAAGTCCTATAGTAGGTGCTTAATATATTTTTTCTTGATTAAATCAGCTGAAGGTAAATAACAGAGTTTGCTGTTGGTGAACAGGGACAGCGATAATACTCGTGATGTGAGCAGTGTTGGGAGTACCCAAGGCCACCCATATGTTTGGAGATGCATTAGAAGGACTCTTAGGTTAGAATAAGGTTGTTCTCAAGGCTAAGATTTATCGCAGTGATATAGGGAGGCTATGCAGCTGGCTCATAAAGGAAATTCAGGCAGTCTGGAAGATTCCACTTAACAACCTTCCTATGCCCTTTTCTTCCCTTCAAGGAGACACTGGAGTATGCTTCTTTCTCCAGAAACAAACAATTTGCTGTAATATATGTGAGCATTCCTGCCCAGGGAAGTCCACTACAGACTCAGTGACCAAAGTTTTTGTTGGCAGCTGATATGAAATTTTTATTGCTGCTGTGACAACTTACGACAAACAGTAGTTTAGACAACGTGAATTTATTATCTTACACTTTGTAGGTCTGAAATCTTGACTCTGGTCTCACTAAGCTGAGATCATGGTACCAGCAGGGCTGCGCTCTTTCTGGGAACACTGACAGGGAACCCACTTGTCTTTTCCATCCTCTAGGGGTCACCTGCGTCCTTGGCTCATGGCCCAGCCTCCATCTTCTGAGCAGTGACGTGGCATCTCCCTGTGCCTTTCCTTCACAATCATCTTTTTCTGACCCTTGGGATTTTATTGGGTCTGCCTAGGCAACCCAGGACACGTGCCCTATTGTAGGGTAGCTGATAAGCACCCTTAATATCATCTGCAACTGTGGTGCCCCTTTGCCATGTGACATCACAAATTCACAGTACCAGGGATTAGAAGGAACACATTGGGGGCCATTATTCTGCTTTCCCACAGCTTGAGTCATGTAACCACCCTTTACTAAGCACATGGCAAAATCCCAGACTCCCTGAAGGAAGGCAGGTGTTCAGAACAACCTACCGTTTACACAAATAACAGGCAGAGTGGACCTGTTATCACATAGTGGGTCAGGGGGCAAGTTCCCAAGAACCAGACAAGGACCAACCTTGCAAATAGGTCTCTAGAGGACAATGACCTTGAGCCTGTGGTGCTGTTGCTTTGGGACAGTAACTAACGTCTGTTGAGAACTCACCATGTGCCGGGAATTCTGCCTTATGCTTTACATTTGTATTAAATCCTCACAACTCCATGAGAGGCACCATGATTATCATCTCATTTTACAAAAAACTGAGAAAACTGAGACTTGGACCAGCTGAAAAGCTTGCCCAGGATTTCACACAGGAATCTGGATAGTTGCCACCACATAACAATGTTGGGTCCCCCATGGACCTGAGCTTCCGTGGGTAGTAGGCTACTTATTGCTTTCAAGCTGAGAATCAGGACCCCAGTTTTTGAAGAACTGTGGACACGAGCCAGGGCTCAACTTAGGATCTAAGCTAAGGAGCATGGTGAATGTGGCCTCAGTTACCAGACTGAGTCCTGAAAGCAGGTGCTTAGACCCAAGACATGTCAGGAGTGTCTTAGTAGAACTTAGCTTTTGGTGGACACTTCATATGCAAACCCTAGCACACTACCAAGGGAAAGAGGGGACTGGCCTGGATTTTTTGGCCTGGTTTGCAGCTGAAAAGTTCTTGGCATGTGGCCCCATTAGCCATTGCCACACAAAAGCTATATACCAAGTCCCTGCAAAACTCAGTGACTTAAAACAATAATCATTTGTTCTCAGGGACTCTGTGGGTTTGCACAAGGGCCTCTGATCTCAACTTCAGCTCAGCTCAGTTCATCTCAGGTGGCCTTTTTTTTTTTTTTTTTTTTTTTTGTCTAAGCGCTGCCTAAGAATCAGCTTGTATGGCCCAGCTAGTGAGATCTGGCTTTATTCCACAGGTCTCTCTCCTCCTAGGACCAGTGGGGCTCCTCTAAGCAGTTCTTCCCTTTAGTACTGTGTGTTAGCTTTTCATCACCGTGACCAAAATACCCAACAGGAACAATTTAGAGGAGGAAAAGTTTATTTTGGGCTCACAGTTTCAGAGGTTCAGTCCTCAGTTGGCTGACTCCATCCCTCTGGGCCTGGAGTGAGGCAGAGCCTCATGGTGGAAGGGCATAGCAGAGGGCAGCTGCTCAGGTCATGGTGTCCAGGAAGCAGAGAGAGCGCTCCACTCACCAGGGACAAAGGCGCACCCTTGGTGACTTCTTCCTCTAGCTACAACTTACCTGCCTACAGTTACCGCAGTCCAGTAGTCCTCACAGATTATTAATCCATCAAATGGATTAATCCACTAATAGGGTTCCTGCTCTCATAATCTAATTATTTCACTTAAAAACACTGTTTTCTCCTGAGCTTTTGGGGAATACTTCATATGCAAACCCTAGCACCCTACCAGAGGTGGAAGGGGGCAAGGAGAGGTACTCAAGATCTGCTAGCTCAGCATGCTTTATTTTTATCATATCTTATTGATACAACCAAGTCACAAGGCTAGGGTCAAGGGCAAGAAGCTGGGAAATGTGATCCTAGTGGGCAAAACTGCAAACATAGGGCTACGATAATGAATTTAGAGGGTTGAAGAATCTGGGACAATGTTAGAGTCTCTTATAAGATTCTCTGAACTTTGGCCCAGAATTTAGTCCAGAACTTGCACCTTTCAGATGGGGCAGAGGGACTTCAACTCTGCAACCCAGCAGGTGTAGAGAAAGAGCCAAGCAATGCTTTGTAGCAGCCTGGGATGGCCAGTCTGGTCTACCTGTATCTCCAGGGATTCAGTGTGTCTTGAGAATTTATTTCTGGAGAGATACATTTGAGTTGAAAATCTTCCTCTAAAACAAACAGACCTGCTATTGAATTAGTAAAAAGGCAACATGCTATCTATGCCAAAAATAACAGCATTCAAAATTTACTTTGAAGTAAATGCTGGAGAGTAGCAAATGAGCTTTTCCCTTCTGAGAGCCCTCTCCCAGATGATGCAACAGCAATATCATTTATTAATGCTTACACATAAAATTGAGCCAATTGAGCTAATCCCCTTCTCTAGTCTGGGAACTGTAAATCCATGAAATGAGGAAGACAGCTGGCTATGTCAGCCATATCTGGGCATCAGTTGTAGCTGCCTCTTGGTGCTTAATGGTAGTTTCTGTCGCCTCTTCCCCATCCTTGGGCTCCTGAGCTTTTAGATTTAACAGTCTCTGCTTATACCCATCCTCAAAGATCTGCACGGGTGGCATTCTGATTTGTGTGAGAGATCATACCTCTGTTAACTTCCCATTTCCCATCTCCATTATTTTTCTGATTGAAATACCTTGAAATGCATGGTGCAGGTGATATGTAAGGATGCTCTTGTGTTTAAAAGTATCTGGTGACATGCCAATAATGAATGTATTAAAAAAGAAGGCATGAGCAGAGGAAAGAAGATAAGGACTGGGCTTGGTGGGCTATTTTCCTTTCTTTTGTCTTTCTGCAAAAGGTGGTCTGTGAAAAAGACCATTACCTTGGCGGGGGGGGGGGGGGGGGGGGAACGGGTGTTACATTGTTGCTATGGCAACACACCAGCCTTTTCTTGAAAGCAAGAATTTTCAGTCTGTGAACCAAATATAAACAATCACCTAATTAAGGAATCCTATTCACATAAGCTGTTCAAGGTTGGTTAGAACCTTGAGATTGGAAACGGGGCACCTCACATTGGACCAAAAAAGACTGTCAAATCAGCAACACTGTGGCCTTGAAAAGGGCAAAGAAACACATTCTCCCCAGGGGCAGGAGCACAGCCCTGTGACACATTGCTTTTAGCCCAGTGAGACCTGTCTTGGACTTTCTGACACATGGAACTGTGAGATACTAGGTGTAGGTCCTGAGTCGTTTAGAACTCAGTCATTTCTTAAAGTAGTGACAGGAAACTAATACTGCATCCTGGTCCAGTTCAGATCCACCCTTGGGTCCCTGCAGTGCTCCTTTGGAGGAGCCCAGATCTCTAACCCAGCAGACATGGAAATTTCAGGGCTAGCCGGTGAACAGTTGATAGCTGTACTCACGAAGAGGCACCTCATGCCCCCTTGATTCCTGGATCCACTTCTGCTTGCTACGGATACAAAAAAAAAAAAGGGTGGTTGCTTTTTGAAAATATTTGGTGCCTCCTGGAGGACCCAGGCCCATCTCTGGAGCATTCTGCCACAGTGTCAAGGTCATAAAAAAATCATCAAAAGGTGTCTCACTACTCTGTCATGGCAGCTACTCCCTGGTGAAGGCCACATGGTCAGACTAGAGGATTCCATATTCATGGGTAGATGAGTTACTTCATCAGAGGATTGTCTACGATGCACGAAGAGGCCTTCTGCAGCCTTCAGAGGGGAGGCAGACGCACTGCAGGTGGGGAAAGCCAACCCGGAGTGAGTTTCTCTCCCAATGAGAGTGAAGTGCTGACAAGAAAAAGGGAAAGAGGTCTCCATTCCACAGGCCAAATTCCAAACCCCATACAAAGGAGCTGGTTTGGTCCTCTGGAGGGGCAGGCTGCTCTGATTGACTAGTCCTCCAAGTCACCAACTAGATCACCTTTCTGCCACTCAGGCCATCCTGTTAATTATGCTAATTGAATAAGGATTGGCCTCTAGTTCTACCTCTGGAGATGAAAGGGCTCTAAGCTGGCAGGAAGTTGTGGGCCATCACCCTGAGTGCAGTCTAACCCAAAAGTCCAGAGCCGTCTAACCTATGAGGGTCTCACTATGATGGTAAAATAGTTCTACAAAGACACATTGTGTTCACACCTCTGGATTTAGAAAACTGGATTAGATTAAGCATTAGAAGTTACATTTAAAACTAATGGAAACGTACAAATTTATGTCTACACATTGTATTATAAGTTTGCCTTTTTATTTACTATGAAAGTGCAATGTTTGTTTTTTAAATTTTATTTAAATTTACTTTTTAAATTAGCTCTAATTTTTATCTTTTTAAGAATAGTAAGTGGGAAGTATTATGCAGTGAACTACATAAATAACAAAATTTGTATATCAAGGTAATATATTGAAATCTAAGTCAATATTTGGTGAGGATAGCCTCATTCTGGGTCAGGAATCTAAGGAGAAAGCATTAACAACCCAAATGATGTGGAGGCGGCTGTGGTGTCCTGGGGGCCACTTTACATCCTGAGCTACATCTGATGTGTCTGAGGTAGGGGGGACAGCAGGATCTGCACCCAGGCCAGCACAGGACCTAAAAGCGCTCTTGCCTTCACTGGTTGTGTTAGAACCTCAGGAGAAGATGTTGTTGAAGGATCAATTGGAAAATGGCCTGAGAATATTTAAAAGATTGTTTTCTTCCCCCTGAGAATCTCCTGGGCTATTTAACTCCAAACAAAACAAAGAATTCACAGAAATCTCTTTAATATCCAATTTCTGAGACAAGTACAGAACCATTACTTTAAGTACTCCAGCCCTCAACTTGAAGATCCTCCATCTACACATTCGGGGCTGTGGGAAGACCTTTGTTTTTTTTGGGAAGGGAGCTGCCACCTGGCTGGCAAGGTCACAGAGGAGGCTGAGGAGGCTGGTCCTGAAGCACTCACCCCCAGTCTAGCTCTTGCTAACTCTGCGTCCTCTGAGAGGCATCTGTGATGCGCTGGAACCTTGTTAAAAAAAAAAAAAAAGTCCCCAATTCCCCGCATTTAGCATCTTCAATTTCCTATGGACCCCTAAGAAGAATGTAAGTGGACTTATCATTAACAGGTTGGCTCCGACTGTCCCAGATCCTTGTCCATTTCATGGATGTTCTAAACTACTTAGAAGCCAGAAAAAGCACCGCTGAGAGAATGCCCCTCTGCAGGCGCTCCATCGATTCCTCGACAGACCTTTCAGCAGGCAGTGGGTCATTTGGGCTCTAGAGCAGTTATTCGCCATGGAGGCTTCTTGCATTTCCAGTTAATCCGTCTCAGGGGATGAAGTCACTGTTATGGCTCTCTTAGCCCCATCATTTCACCTCTGAAGATTCCTGCATTGTCTCACATATGAGCGTTTTCATAACACTCCCATGAAAGGACAGTGTGTCAGGCAGGATGGCTTAGCCTCTGGAGAGAAGAAGCCAGAGGTCCAGTGGCACCAGGGCAGAGTGAGCCTGCCTTGACAGGCAGAAGCTGCTGCTCATGTCCCCAGAAAGCCACATGAAGGAGCAAGCAGAGGCTCTGGGGTTGGGAAGGTTGGAATGCTCACTAATATTGTGTGTGGAGCATTTCTGAGGCTGCCCCTCTTCTCCCTGTTACCCCAAAGCCACACAGAGCCCCCCAGTTTAGATGCAAACCTTAAACAAGAATGGAATCCAAAAAGAAAGTTAAGTAAGTTCTCAGGAGAAAAAGAAAATGGGATTTCTGAGTACCTTGAACCCATGAATGGATATTCGTACATGCTATTTCTATCTATAAGTTAAGTCTGGGATGGGCCTGGGGGTCCAGCTCCTGGCCATACCCCACACTGCTGCACCCCTACCAAGCGTCACTACAAGCTGCCCCTGGATTTCCACAGTGGGCCTGTGGGCTTTTCTTACCTGAGTCACTGTCACCAGGATCTGGAAACATCACACGTCCTCCCAGGGTCCACCTGGGGTCCCCACATGAAGCGCCAGGAGACCCTGTGTGGTCAGTGGGTGGTGCTGCCATGGCTGGCAGGGAGCACGGTCAAAGACACAGGGATGTGGGAAAGAAGATAGTCTCAGCAGGTGGAAGAGCCCAGCGTCCCCAGGCTGTCCCACCTCCGTGCCGGGCCATCTGGGGTCTAGGACGGCTCCCAGTGGTGCACACAGGGACTGGAGGCAAGGACCAGGTGGATTTGGTGGTGGAGAGCCAGGCTCAGCCCTGAGCAGGCGAGTTGCCCTCAGGAGAGGAGCTGGACTCCACAGGACAGGCCGACCTGGAGAAAGGGAGGAGACAGGTACGGGGATGAAAGGTGGCTCTTATTTTTCTTGGCACCAGATGCTGGTGGTGCTAAACAGTATCAGTGGCAAAAACACTTCTCTCTGAAACAAATCTTTCACTGGATGAAATTTTGAAGGATTGGTGTGGTTACAGTTGGGTTTAATCATTTTTAATTAAAATAATTTTGTGCGCGTGCACACACACACACACACACATATCCCTCAGTCTCCCTGGGGAATGGTTAGAAGTTTGAGTTCCTACCAAGCCAGGGATGTTCAGGTCCCTCATATAAAATGCTTCAGTGTTCATACACCACCTAAGCACGTCCTTTAGAATACTATAGATCATCTCTGGAAGACTTGAAATACCTAACAGAATGCAAATCCTATCTAAATACTTGTTCTACTGCACTGTTGAGAGATGCATCCAAGATTAAAAAAAAAATCTGGACACATTCAAAACAGACACCATATTTTATTTTCAAATACTTTCAGTCTGTGCTTGGTTGAATCCCAGTACACAGACTGGGAGGACAGGGAATGTCCTCCAATAAGTACCGTGCTCTGCATGGACTTCACCTTGGGGATCTCTCTGGTACAAATGCAGCTGCTCCCTGACACACACACACACGCACACACACACGCACACACACAAGTGCACACACACGGGTACACACACACACCCCACTTGGCCACACGTTGGTTTTGAGAGCCTTTTTCTAATAGAACCCCCCACCCTACGTCTCCATCCGTGTTGTGTTACATATTTCTGTGTTTACAGTATTAAATTTTAACAAATGCGCTGATAGTGGTGTGTGGCTTTACTTTTCTGAACTATCTTTTTTTTCTCCCACATAAAATCTTAAATGGGTTCATTAATCAGACTAAATTAGTAAACACACAAATGACAAAGAACATGGCTCAGTCTGGGGTAACGTGGAACAGAGCTCTCTGAAGAATGTCACACAGAAATTGTGGAGGTCATTTCCAACAGCACAGGGCAGGAAATGGACCTTCACACAGAGAAAAAGAGAATCAAATTTTGAGGGAAGAAGAATGACAGAGGATGCTGGAAATGTCTTCAGGGACAATGACCAAGACAGTGCCATTGTCCTCACTGCACCCACATTTGTTCTGAAGCTACAGGTGGAGGCCCAGTGTTCATTTCCACTGTAGAGAAGAAAAATGTAGGGAGTTTTTGAAGGATAAAATAGAAATTCTTGATGAATTTTCTGGCAAAAATATTTTGCTCGAAAATTTTTACCTGTAGAGATCTTTTATTTTGGGGGTGGGTGGGCAGTACCAGGGATTGAGCCCAGGGTCAAGGGTGCTTAACCACTGAATCACACCTCCAGCTGCCCACCCGCCTTTTATTCCTATTTTTAATTTTGAGACAGGGTCTTTCTAAGTTGCGGAGGCTGGCTTTGAACTCACAATCCTCCTGCCTCAGCCCCTGGGGTGGCTGGAATTACAGGCCTGGCACCTGTAGAGACTTTTAAAAACAAAAAATTTTGATCCCCACATTGATAATGTTGCTATGTTTTAGAATTTCTTTTGAAGTGGGATTTTAAAAGAAGAATTTATTGGGTTTATGGTTTTTCATGACTTTTTATATATTTCTGCTTTAGGTGAAAGAAACATTCAAAATTAAAATAATAAAACACTTTTTCAATGATTAGTGGAGGTAGATTGGCTAATCTGACTGCATTGTTTATTGACCATTAATATGTATTAATGAGGTCATGGACAAATCAGCAAATATTACACATTATCACTAAGAACCTAAATATTAGTAAAGTCTCTCTTTTTAAAAACTACTGTCATTTAAATATATTTTAGTGCAATGTAATTTTTATACTGCAATATTTATTCAGTTTTTTAACTTACATCATTATGCATATGAAACTCAATATAAATTTTTTTTCTGTTTTTTTTTTTTTTTTTTGTAGTGGGACTGAAGCCAGGATTGAACCGTGGGGTGTCACTGAGCCACTATCACTGAGCCACATCCCCAGCCCTTCTTATTTTTTTATTTTTAGACAGGATTTGCTGAGTCTTGAGGATCTCACTAATTTGCTGAGGCTGGCCTTGGACTTGTGATTCTCCTGCCTCAGCCTCTGGACTGCTGGGATTACAGGCAAGATAATCATGCTGGCTTAATACAAAAACATCCCTCCAGCTGTCTGTCTCTTACAGACATCACTATTTTTTATTTCAGTGTGTGGCTATCATTGGAAATTATTTTTTCATATAGAAGAGATGGATGTTGAGTAATGGCCCACTCCTGGATCACTCTGGTCTGCAATGTGAGGGTCACTCCAGCTGGGCACGAGGAGTCTGATCTAATCACCAGGGAGCTGTCACAGTGGGACAAGATTTGAGGACCGGGTTCTTCCTGTGTGGGTCCTCATGAGCAGCTTATTAGGGGAAAATCAACCAAGGTGCTCGGCGTTTTGCACATGGCACAGATACTGCAGCTGAGGACAATGGCCTCGGGCCTCCCTGATGGAGGCTGAACATCATGGAGCCTGCACCTCACATGCTAGTTGTTCAGAAAGGAGCCACAGACATGCAGGCCAAGTGTGTGGGATTTCTGGGGAGGTGCCTCATATTTGAACTATAATCTGCAAACTGGGGTTGTTTAATAATAACAGCAGTAACATATTTATGAAATAGGCTTCTTGAAATGTTTAGGCTCTTCCAGGCCCAGCTCTGCCACGATGCAGCTATTCTAGAGAAGCATGATTGGCAGGTGTAGGACTCCGAGTGAGTGTGTGAGCGATTTTGTTCCTACCAGAGGCTGCCATAGTGCTGTATGTGAAAGGCAGAGCAAGTCACCAGTACTTTCCAGACTCTATTTGGTGAGCTAGTCAGCTTTTCACCAACTATAGTGAAATAGCTCAGGCAGGACACTTGGGAGTGAAAAGCAGTTTATCTAACTCCTAGTTTGGAAGCTGTAAGATCAAATAACATGGTGCAGGCTCAAGTGAGGGTCCCCCTTGGCACCATGGCTGCACCCCCATGCCCGGCTAGCATCCATCTTTTATTAGCTCTGGAGGGTGCAAGTGATCTTGTAATTTCTGCTGAGTAGAAAGGAAGAGGGGAGGGCTGCACATGAGCAGCGATGGTGACATGGATGGTGACATTTGCCAGGGAACCGTAGGGTGTTGCAGTAACAGAGTGTGTCGAGACACCCGTGACAGGATGTGGACGTTGGCTGGGTGACGCAGGAGAAGGTCTAGGGAAGCAGAGGTTGGCTCTGGACTGAGGGTTGTCAGAAAATGGGATCCCCTCATGGCTGGCATCGAAGTCAGCCTCCCCACTGGGCCGTCTGCAGGAAGGCAGCAGGGATGAAGCTGGCACTGGAGAGAAGGTGGTAGCTGTTTGTGGCTGCAGAGAGCGGGAGGTGTTTGGGATGTGGTGGGTTTCACAGTGACCTTGCTTTGGCTCACTTTATCTGGTCTCAAGTGGCGGGGTCCCACGTGGAGCCTCTGTGATGTCGCTGTGGCTCAGCTCTGCGCACCCTGTCAGTTTCTGAGACCTCGAGGCCCAGCCGTGAGCTGCAGTTCAGTTCCAAGGGTCAGTTTGCTTTCTTCCTCAGCCTCAGTCTCCTTGGCATCTCGCAAGGGCTCATCAGCACGTCAGAGAGCTCCACAGAGAGAGGCAGGTCCATTCCATGGATGCCCTAAGGACAGACACTTCTAAGCTGAGGCTCATTTGCCGATTCCTGCCTCCCTTCTTGCTGGGTAACATCCCTAAGTATTTCAGTACCAACAGATTGCCTGAGAGACTGTTGAGTCATTGGTTTCCACTGGGAGCTGCTCTCAGACAGGAAAACACCTCCTACAATGACCCCCGTGTATACCATCCAACCCGCGAAGACTCCCAAAGCCCCGCATCAGGCCTGTTCCAAGTCCCACAGGCTCCCTGGGGCAGAAAACCCCAGAGGAACGTCGGCTGTCACAGCGAATGTAGGACCCGATGTTATCAGGAAAGGTCAGTGAAAGTTGGAGAGTGAGTTGGAAACACAAAGACTTCAAAGAAATGATAGCGGTTTTCAAGTGTTGGGGAAGCAATCATCTGGCCTGCGTTGTAGAGAATATAGGAGACATGTATCCAAAGGGGGATGCGAGGGAAGTTCCTAGGGAGGACCCTTCTACCACATGGTGCTGCCTTCATCCAACATCTGTGGGTTCTCTACAACTGGACAATTCAGAATTAGGAACTTCTGCAAATTCCTAATATCTCTTTCTCTTATGAATGGTAAGCCTTTTAAAATGTGTTTTAAACAGTTATACATAACAGTAGAATGCATTTTGACATGTCATACATACATGGAGTATAACTTCTCATTCTGCAGGTTGTACATGGTGTAGACGTACACAGGTCGTGTGTAGTCATATAGGTACAGGGGTATTAATGTCCCATTCATTCTACTATTCTTCCTATCCCCAGACTGCCTCCCCTCCCTTCATTTCCCTCTGTCTAATTCAGAGTACCTCTATTATTCCCCCCTCTACCCCCACCATTGTGAATTAGCATCTGCATATCAGAGAGAACATCCAGCTTTTGGTTTTTTAGGATTGGCTTATTTCACTCAGCATGCTATTCTCCAACTCTGTCCATTTGCTGGCAAATGCCATGATGTCATTCTTCTTTATGACTGAGTAATATTCTATTGAGTATATGTACCACATTTTCTTTATCCATTTGTCTGTTGAAGGGCACCTAGGTTGGTTTCATAGTGTAGTTATTGTGAATTGAGCTGTTATAAGCATTGATGGGGCTGCATCACTGTAGTGAGGAATCTCCATACTGCTTTCCAGAGTGGTTGCATCCATTTGCAGTCCCACCAGCAATGTATGAGTGTACCCTTTTCCCCACATCCTCACCAATATTTATTATTGCTTATATTCTTGATGATTACTATTCTGACTGGAGTGAGATGAAATCTCAGTGTAGTTTTAGTTTGCATTTTTCTAATTGCTAGAGATGTTGAACATTTACTTTGGCCACGTGTAACATGTAAACTAGCTGAGTCTCTGATATTTAATCTGTAAAATATGATACATAGTTGTCACAAATCTTATGGATTCATAGGAAAAATACAGTTGTGTAAGCAATTGGGTAATGTTATTAGGACATCTGTTCTTATAGTTGGAGGGGAGGATTTAGAGTAAAATAGAGACTGGTGGGCGTAATAGTGTTATCATTAAGTTTATGCTCCAATCTCTGCAAGCTAGGAACTAGAAAAAGGATGTTTACAGATAGAATAAAGTTAAGAATCTCAAGAGAGATCATCTTGGATTACCTGGGTGGGTCCTTGTGTTAGGCAGCTTTTTGTTGCTGTGATCAAAACTATCGGCAAGAGAAGCTTAGAGGGGGGGAATGTTCATTTGGAGCTCAGTTTCAGGAGTTCAGTCCACGGTTGACCAAATCCATGGCTCTGGGGCTTGAGGTGAGGCACGTCCTCCTGGGGAAGGGTGTGGGGGAGAAAAACTGCTCTTCTCATGGCAGCCGGAAAGGAGAGGGGGACAGATCCTGAGAGCCTCCAGGGGGACCAGCCCTGTAACTCCTTGATGGAACCGCATGGTTTGGGGCCTGGAGATTCAGGAAGCCCAGGACCAAAGGACCCAGGTGACCAGACGACAAGGGACTCTCTGCTGCAATGCAGAAACGATATCCTCACCCCAGTCTTCATGGTTGATATCCCCCCAGTCTTCATGGTTGCCAGACTCTCTGATTTGCTCCCAGAGGCTCTGCTCTTGGCTGCGGTGTGGGTGCCTGGAGGTTTGGGGCTCCAAACTGGGTAATGTTATTTTAGTTCTGAAAATACCTTTTTAATTAAAAGAAAACATTAGCAGGGGACTTAACGGCTTTCCTATGAAGCAATTAATTTTTTCTTTGCCTACCTCATCTGGAGTTTAATTGAATATTTACATAAGCCAGAGGGTATGAGGGATATCAAATATTATTCAAGTTTTGTGAGATGAAGTTAGTGGCACAGACACGCTGCTAAAAAATGTAAATTATAGAATTTCAAATAGTTATGGTGAAGAAGAAATCTAGTTAACAGTAAGAGAAGTCACCAAAATTCCTCTAGTTAGTTCCTGCTGTTTCAAAATCTCACCACTAGAAATTAAAAAAAAAGAATTATTTGAGATTTTTTCATGTGCACATTAAAATCTTTATATTTTTTCTTGTTTTTTTTTTTCCTTCCTGTACTGAATTAAAAGATTTTAATGAAGAGGGCAAACATGGGAGCATAAAATTAAGTATGGGCACTGAATGAAGTAGGTTTTCATCCACAAAAATGCGAATTTTCTTTTCAGCACTGAGCTTAGATGGTGGTATTAGTTATCTCTTGGCATAAAAATATTACTCCAAAGCCTGGCAGAGTTTCTGAGGGTCAGGAATACAGAAGGAGCTCAGTTGGGTGCTTCCAGTTCAAGATCTCACGTGAGGTCACGGTCCAGGCTCTGTGTGGGAACTGGGGTCAGCTCCAGGCTCAGATGGGTTGAAGCCTCTGCTTCTAGGCTCGTGGTGGTTGGGGGATTATTGTTCCTCATCACACAGACCTCCTAGGGCCGATCTCGAGGTGATGGCATGCTTTGCCTGGGCGGAGGAGAGATGACAGGGACACAAAGACACATACACACACACACACACACACACACACAAACACACAAATGGGAGTGGTGGTCATGGAGAGAGAGAGCGAGAGATGAGAGACAGAGAATACTGAAGACAGAAGCCACAGTGCTCTCTATAATCTTCAAAGTGACATCCTCCAATTCCTACCAACATCAACATGGAGGAGATAACTCTAGGCTCTGGGTGTGGAGGCCAGGAAGTGGGAACTGTAGAGGCCATCTTGGAGGCTGTCCGCCATAATTACTAAACATTTTCCAATTTAAAATTACCTTCCATGTCTATGTATGTAGGTATGTATGTATTTTTGATTTCAGCACCAGGCATCAAACGCAGAGCCTTGCAAGTGCTGGGCGAGGCTTTCCCTCTGAGCTCTGCCCCAGCCCTGTCTTTTCTGTTGATGATACACTATCTCTGAACAAGCGTTTCATCTAGTTTTTGGTATCCATATTCATCTGTACACAAAAAATATTCCCCAGGTGTCTTTGGATCTCGCTGTGGAATCTAGTCTGTACATTCTCCCCATTCTTCTTTCTCATCTCCCACACCCATTTCTTATAAAATGTGATGGAAAAAAATGTTATGGGTTGAACTAGGCCACCCTGAAGTTCATCAGCTGAAGTTCTGACCTCCAGGACCTCAGAACATGACTGCGCTGCAGATAGACTGCGTCTTCAAAGAGTAAATTGGGGTTAAATGAGGCCCTATGGCCGGGCTCCAACCCAGTGTGTCTGGTATTTTTGTAGAAACAAGAGATTAGGACACAGTGCAGACCAAGGGACAACGGTGTGAGGACACAGTGAGAAGACGGCCACCTACAAGCCTAGCGGAGAAGTCTCAGGAGAAACCAGTCCTGCCCACACCTTGATCTAGGACTGCTAGACTCCAGAGCTGGGAGAAAAAGGTTTTCCACTCAAGCCCCCAGTCTGCGCCATCTTGGTTTGACATTCCTAACACACGCAGGCCTCCCACAGTGCATGTTAGTGAGTGCCCCTGACACAGAGCCGGACTGCTGTTTGTTATTATTACTAGGATGGTCAAGTCGGCTAATCCCCTGCCCACTTTTCCGGGTTGCAGGGCTTTGTGTGAAGCATCAGGTGACTCAGGTGGAGGAGGCCACAGGAGGCCACACTTGGGGTCCCCTTCCTCTGTGGCGCAAGCTGATGCCTTTTCTTAGAATCTCTGCTGTTGTCCTGCCACCCTGGATGGTTTCTTGTACTTACAGTTCTCGAAAACACTCACCAGAGTCAGAAGAGGCTTCTTGTGCAAGGACCAAATTTAAAGGTAAGCCTTGGGATCGAGGTTTTGGAATACCGGGACTCATAGGGACCAGCCAAGGTGTTATTTTATGCCCATTTGAGTCTGAAGCAGAAGAAAATGCCATTCACACAGGACCTCGCTCAGGTTAGCCTTCTGCTTGAGGTTATGTCTATTCCTCTTCTTCTTCCTCTTCCTTCCTAGATCCTGCCAGGCACCAACCCTTCTTCCCACACTGGCAGCTTGGGAGAAGATACGCCACCTCACCCAGTGCCTGTGTGAAACGTTGCCCTGACCATTCTGTAATTCTGCTCCATTTTGATAACTGGGACAACGGTGCTGACTGTGGCAAGTCAGATTCTGACTCTCATCCCACTGTATTTCTGAACAGCGTCATCCAGCAGCATTCTGGCATGCTTTGGGGACAGCCCCTTTCTTAGGGGGCTTGTAAGAACCGTGTGTTCACTGGACACAGCAGATGGGCTTGGTATCCTTGGAGAAAGCCCATTCTGATCTTGGTGACACTCCAGTTTAACAGCTGCCACATACAACAGCTTTTCTTCTGGACAAGGACACTACTAGTTGCATGGTGCCTGTGGCAGGGCTTCTACACTGTCAGGGGGAGTTTGGCCCCGGGACTCCCCAGAATTGAGAGCAGCCTCTGCAGTCTCCCGTGGTGGCCTTCCCTCTCTCTGTCCTGGGTGTGAAGTCCAGCAGGACTTATATTTACTACATAAGGAAATGCTCTCTGGGCTATAAGGACTTTCCACTTTGCATATCCTTCAGTCACTATGAGATTCAGATGTTGCCGGGCGCGGAATTGCACGCCTGTAATCCCAGTGGCTTGGAAGGCTGAGGCAGGAGGATCCCAAGTTCAAAGCCAGCTTCAGCAACTGAGGCCTTAAGTAACTCAGTGAGACCCTGTCTCAAAATAAAAAAAAAATAAAATTAAAGGGCTGGGGATGTGGCTTAGTGGTTAAGAGCCCGTGGGTTCAACCTCCTCACAATGAAGATACATGACCTTTGGTGGGGCACAATTCAACCACAGCAGAATTAGAGTTGGAACTGGAGACCACAGGAAGGAACCCTAAAGCCTCTCTCCTTTAGATGACCCTGGACTGGACCCATGGGAATCTCCCAGGATGTGTGAGGAGGGAAGTTTCTGGAATCCTGGTTGTAGGAGGGGCTGTATGTAGGCCCCCTGTGTTTCACAGTAGGTGAAGCTCAGGGCTGGCCTCCTTTTTTGAGCCACTTGGGTGTGGATCCAACCTCAGAGTGGGGTTGTGCCCTTTCCCTGTCTTTACCCGAGACCAGCTGTCCATTCTCAGTTTTTGTTCTACATAAGAATCAGTGAGGACAAGTCCCTGTATAAGTGACCTGGGAGAAGTGGATTCATTATGTCGCATAGCGTATCCATGGAGACAGCTCTTGCTGGTAGCTGAAGTGGCGCAGGTCAGCTAAATCAGCATTGCACACTCCTGGTGCTGCATCTGTGCCGAGTTGTCACCAAGGCGAGGAATGAGCTGGCCGTGGGCAAACACATGGCCTATTTATTTACATGGTGTAAGCCCAAGTGCTCAGAGCAACAGGCCAGGAAGCAGATATGGAGTGTGCATTTTGGGTGCTGGGGAGAGACGTCCTGTGGGCTCAGGCCCCTGAGCCCAGGGAGGCTGGAGGGTGACTGGGCTTGGGTGGAGGCTTGCTTGAGGTCCTTGTCACTTGGTGGCCATTGAACGTTCAGTTCTCAGAACCATGAACCCCTTGATGTGTTTCAGTTTGTCTTCTCACCAGAGCAGTTAATCATGGGAAGTCTGATTCGCTCCTTCACGTAAAGCAGCTTTGTTTCAAGTGTGACGGCTCCTGGGACACTTCTGAACGGGAACATGGAGAGAAACTGGGCTGGTAATGAGGGCCTCATCTCATGGCTTCTCTGGGCACTTCAGGGACTTGATTATTCTTTGTGTCTTTTATTCTGGAGGTGGGGAAAAAGCCCCCCGAATTCTGACTTAACTTCAATTGGGAGTGAATCAGCAGGTGGCCGTCCCCACAGGATTCCGAAAGCCTGAAAAGCTGAACTGAGGGTAAAAGTAAGTCCTAATATCCTGAACCCAAGTTTTCTAATTAGCATATAAATGAAAGACCCTGAGCAGCCACATTAGTGATCTGAACATTAAAAATGGCAATTTGACTCCGACTTTGAATGAGCTATGAGTCAGAAAAATGTCCTCATGATATTTTTAATAACTAATGGTCTTTATTTCCCACTAGGAATCTTTCCACTTCCTCCCCCCACACACACACACACTTTCATTTCCTCTGACCAAAGGAAAAAAAAAATTCTTGACAAATAATTAGCAGTAAACATCTTAATTATAGGACTCATTCTAGGCTTGTGTCAGCCCAGTGATGTGTTATGAAAACAGTCTTGGGTGCTTCCCAGGTTCCAGCCCAGAGGACTCCTCAGGGCCTCGGCCAGTGCTCACCACTCACTCCATTATCTATTATTGCACATATTTAAGTCGTGTGCACACTAGCCGTTACATATGCTATTATATATAAGACTATATTAAGAGACTCCTGGTTTCCAGCCTAGCCATGACTTCCACCCTTACAACAAAAACGTGCTGAACAAACTGAAAATCAACAACTTTCCTTAGGAGTCTCTGGGAACTGAGGTCACAGGACAAACCACTGTCCCCTAAATTAAAGTGAATGCAGAGAATCAGGGGGTGCTGGGAGCAGAGCTGCTGGAGCCAATATAAGATCTTATTTATGGAAAACCCTAAGACAGCAGAAGAGGAAAAACCCAAAGCCACAGGAGGAAATTTTAACCTCTAGGAACCTGTAACCAAAGCAAGCCAACGCAGCTTAGCTCCTAGACGTACAAACATAAAACCTTGTGTTAACGTCCTGTCTAGCTCAGTGACTGTTATCTGATGCATCATGTCCAGATTTCAATAAAATTTACAAGTCCTATTAAAAGTTCAAAAACATAGCTTGAAGAAACAGAGCAAACATCAGAACCAGATTCAGATTCAGAATCAGAGAATCTTCCCTCCTTGATTTCCGTAGGGGAAAGGGAAAGGTGACCATTTTGATGTAAAAAACACAGAATGGTGTATCCAAGAACTGTAGAACAATTAAAAATGGTGTGGCTAGGATTGTGAGTGTCAGTGTTGTTAGTATAGCAAAGTACTGCATGGGACAGGGAACTGATTGTCCTCTCAGCAATACTGTGCAGTGTTGGGGAGCAGTTAGACTTGAGCAGGGAGTCGGGAGTTTAAAAAATACTTACTACAGAACCAATTGGATAAATCAGCCACCCTGCCTCAGTAGCACCCCAAGGTCTGCCAAGATAGCTCTGTCAGGACCCTTGCCTGATCTCAGCCCTTTAAACTATTCCTCTTGTGATAGGAGGAAGATAGGTCAAGTCTGGGGAGGTCCAGGCCATGTTTGCTCAGTGGGGCCTGGTTGCTGAGACGTCTTAGGCTAGACCCTACCCAACCAGATAGATCAGAGATTTCCAGGCCTGGGAAAGCAGAATGACCAAGACTAGAGCCTTCCAATCAGTTCCAGTTAAGACCTGTCAGTCAGGCCCATGGCCAAGGGTCATCTGTGGGTTGTTAGCCAGTGTAACCTGTCAATCCAGAGCCAGACGTAGCTCCGGTGGTGGAGGATAAGGAACCCTGTCACACACCCAGGGTGCTTCAAGGAGGCAGAGCTCTGGCTAAACTGACTCAGCAGGTTCGGCGTTAAAAATGGATTTTTCCAAGGACGTGCAAGGGAGGCCCCTGGACTCCACTCCACCCACAGCCGCAGCAGCAGCAGTGCCGGATCCCAAGGTTGGACCAACTGCGAGGCCGGGCGTGCGACCAGGAGAACTTTTAAGGTGTGATCCAAGCCTCTTCCTCTAGTGAAAGCCAGGGCGACAGGGGACCCCTGGAGTTCCCTCACGTCCACAGGAGGACACTGTGTTTCAGGCGTGCCTGGCAAGAGGACTGTGTCCAGCGGCTGGTGGCTGGAGCTGTGTCAGCTCTCCTGGAGACCATTCCACAGGATTCACATGAAAAGGGTTTCCAGCACCTGCCTCGCATTCAAAGCCTTGTATCCAAATAGCTGCTGGGCTTAGCTTTAAAAGAGGCCAAGAACTGCCCAGGAGACAAGGGAAGGGCCAGCAGGTCCCAGGGCAGGGCAATCCCTCCACCGGCCAGCGCTCCAGAGACTAGATGTGTCTCCTGGGGCTTCCCCCTTCATCTGCTCTCCCCCCTCCCATATTTGTGGAGCCAGGGAGATTTTCTGTAGAAAAAAAAAATGAAAAATGTAATGGGTAAGCAGTTAACATCTTATTTTCTGAGTTGCTCTTGAGATAGGTTCTGGGATGTGATTATTGATTTGAACAGCTCTCGTGTGTGCTAGAGAACACAGGGCTGTCACTTCCTCAAGCAGATTTGATAGCAATAATATTGACATCAATCATGGTCTGGACTTTAAAAATCCCCCAAAAACTCAACTGTTGGAAGCTTGATGCCCAGTTGATGTCTCTACTGGGAGGTGGTAGGAACTCTTAGGAAGTTGGAGGAAGCAGGTCACTGGGGATATGTGCTTTCCAGAAGTAGTTTTGTCCCCAGACCCTGGCCTCTCTCTCTCTCTCTCTCTCTCTCTCTCTCTCTCTCTCTCTCTCTCTCTCATTACAATAGAGCCAGGTGACCATGGACTGAAACCATGAACCAAAATCCGTCTTTCCTCCTCTCAGTTGTTTTCTTGGGTACTTTGTCACAGTGAGGGAAAGCTGACTAACACATACAACAAAGCACTTACTATTGGAGGAAGACTTTCTATCCACCCCGATCTTTTAGCCACAAATGCCCATTTAATGGAGTAGGGAATGGATGCTGAATGAGATGCAGTATGCATTGGAGGTCACAGAGCTGGCATCAGAGCTACGCGGTGGCTTTGTGCTCAAGCCCCCAGGGCTGTTCTGCCTCCTTTGGTTCAGACCCCTGGGCCTCTAGGGTCTTATCTTTTGACATACCTTTGAGTTTGGTTATTGTGTATCTCCTAAAGGCACAACTCATGGTCGTAGGAGAGATGAGACAACAAACCACTTTGTGTCGTGCTTCCCAGAGCTTCGTGTGAATTGATTTGTTTGCAGGATCCTCAGTCCTTCTCTGCACTAGTGGACATAGTCCCAAGCTTGTAAGCTCAACTTCAAAAACGTGGAAGAAACGTGAATCTGTCCCGAGTGCTGAACATGCTAAGGCTGTGCAGAACCCTGTTTTGCCCCAGGGATGATTCCTTGCAGGCTCTTTGGCACACCAGTGACCCAACCTGCCATATTACAGTTTTGTCACTTGGTTGACCATTTTTAACATCAACTGTCAGTTTTGATCTATATCTAAACCTGAGGGTGGTGGCTGGCAAAGTGACCTGCCTGCTCCTCCTACCTGATGTCAAAATCTAAAGATCTTGGTAACAAATATGGAGAGATGTCTCCTGGAAGAACATCTCTTAGGAATAGCAGTTTCCTTTTATCTGTGGAAGAGTCGTTCTGAGACCCCAGTGGATGCCTGAAACCTGGTATGTAGTGGGCCCTACAACCCTATGTGTGTGTGTGTGTGTGTGTGTGTGTATGTGTGTATAGTTTTTTCCTAACCATTCTCATATATATGACTGCTACTTTTTAAATTATTTAATAAACTACATTTAAAATCACTAATAAAAATAGGCAATTTCTCTTTAGGGTATCACCTGTATGCCAAGAAACAGTCTTGTGAAGTCTGTCTTGCGGGGCGGGGGACCAACCGTTTTCTGAACTTTTCGTGTCCGTTGGCATCCACACTCAGGAGCCACAGAACGTCTCCTTCCTTCTTGATAGTAAAGCGCTGCTGAAAATGGTTATTAAACCGTAGTAACCAGTCAACTGTTGCCATTTTGGGAGAGGAAAAGGCTCCTGCTGGATCATAGCAGCAGGGTGGGCGAGGCCTTTGAGATAGCTTTCTGTCTGTGGGGGGGACCCAGAAGCACTGCAAATTTCTCCTGAAATGAGGAGCAAGGTTCAGTTGAAAAGCTAATAACCGTGTTTCTAAGAAGAAGCCCTGGAGGTGTTCTAGGAAGAACATTAAAGGGACTCAACTGCCATAAGCTAGGAAACAGGCTGCCCTGACATGCTGGGAGGAAGCGCTTCTAAAGGAATTATGTGAGTACACAGTGTTTCATTATAGATATTAGCTACAGGACTCGGTCTCTTTTTTTTAGAAACAAATGTTTAAACAATATTTGGAAATTATTTAGAATCGTTCAGGATAAAGTAATTGAAATTGGTGTAGCCTTTGCCGGGTGGGTGATTGATGCTCCTCCTCCTGCTGCATGGCCCTCTGCTCTTGTCACCTGGGGGGGGCTGAAGTGCACTTATCTATGTTCCTCTCTTATCATAAATTATCCTGGGCTGGTGGGTGAGGGATGTTTCTTAGGACCTGAGTCCTCCTAAATGGATGCAGGGTTTGAAGTCGAAGATGGGGTTGAAGCCTTGGCTCTTTGGACTGGCCAAACCAAACAGCCCCTCTGAACCTTGGTTTTGTCACTTGGTTGACCATTTTTAACGTCAACTGTCAGTCTTAGTATCATGTTGAGAAGAGCTTTGTATGCCTCCTACTTAGCTGCTCTCTGCTGTTGTCCTCACTATCAAACTTAGTCCCATGAAAATGACGAACATAAGGGTTTATGTCTTTTCTATTTCCCTGAGGACAGAATAACTGCTGAGCTCATCCATAGGCAAGCGGGTCAGCAGCTGACTTAGTCGTACTAAAATCAAACTCAGGAATTGAAACAAGAGTTAAGAAATGGCACACTGAGTTGTATTTGGTGTCCTATAGAAGAAGTAGGACTCCTGTAAGGCCGAAGACGGCTGACCATGAGGCCGGGCTGGTGGTTGGGCTGGTGAGTAATTGCAGGGCTGTAGACAAGGCCTGTAGCACCCCGCTCTCTACAAAGATGGCCTCTGAGAAGAGAGGCAGGTGGACTGGAGTGGGCATTCTTGCTGTCTGCTGCCCAATCAGAATTATATCATAATCCAACTGATAGTTTCTTCCTTTATTTTTAACTTATTTTTTCCTATTATCATGTAATGAGGTCACAGTGGATCTCCAAATGGGGTCCCTGGCCACAGGAGGAGGGCGAAGCAAGGTGAGACCTGGAGGAAGGACAGCCCTGGTGTAGGGGGGACCTGTTGCTGGGTGAACAGCTGCCACAGTCCCTCTTTGGATGGCTTAGCCACTCCCCTTCCCTGAGCCCTCACTTGACCCTATGGTCCCCAAACAGAGGCTCTTTATTAAACTAGAATCTGAATTTTCAAGAACTTAAACCATTCCTTGGGGTGCTCTGTTCTTGGTGTCGCCAAGAATTCCCAACTCATTGACCCCAGGAGTCTCGTTTCCATTCAACACCAGAATGCTGGTGTCCAGGGGAAACATGCTGTCCTAAGGGCAGCATATGCTTAATTAAAACAGACCATTTCCACATCAAAGTTGGATTCAGGGTCACTGGAAATCACTATCAGAATGCATTTTAGAATTTTAATATAATCATGAAAATAATAGCAATTTTCATTGGGTGCACAGTCTATATTAGAAAACACACAAAATGATTTAAATGTGTTTTTATTGAATTCTCATAAAACCCATCATGTAAATGCTGCAATCATTCTTATTTTTCATTGGTGCCAAGACTAAGGCTTCTAAGAGAGGCTTTGCTCAGTATCTCATGGGTGACCAGCCAGGTGGGGACATTTCCTTGTCCTTAAACCCTCACTCGCAGACTGCCAGGCTGTGGTGTTCTCTTGTTGAAGAATTTCCCAGAACAGCAAAGGCAGACGTCATTTGCTTGCCGTGATACAGCTAGTAAAAAATTAGATCACAACACGATCACACTGGATAAAAATAGAGACAACATGCAAACCACTAATTTGGTCAGACATGCCCCCACCCTGCTAGGACCACTTGTCGTCTCCACCATGGTCCCATGTCTCTCCCTCTGGATGGAAGTTATCAAGCAGGTAGAACTGACCCTACTCTCTGGCAGCCCGCGAGCAGAGCTTCACATCCCTGAACCCTCTCTAAACCACCCCCCAAGCTCAGGCCCACCCTGGGTGGTGGGTGTGTCCTAACACCCTCTTCCCAAGATGCCCCATTGCCATACTGTGCAGGTGGCAGACAACAACCACCCCACTGTGGTGACAGGTGTGTCCCTGTAACCTGCAGCAGGTGGGCTGGGACAATTCGAGGCTGGCTTCTAGGTCATTGTGGTCCTTCCCCACAAGTCTGAAGGGTGGCTTCCGTTCATGTCCTTAGCCAGCTGTTTGGACCCTAGTAGGCCTGGGTCTCATTTTGTCAGAGCCTGGAGCTCTTTGTAGTTATCTCCCCAACAGAGTAAGATTATGTGTGTGTGTGTGTGTGTGTGAAAATGCATTTTAAATACTGAGTGGAGATCTTCTCAGTACTGTAAGCCCAGACAGCTTCAAATCAATAACAGGTTGCTCTCCATTACTTGCTTGCTTCCTTCTTTCTTCCTTTCTCTCTCTCCCTCCCCTTCCCTCTCCCTTTGTCTTTTTCTGTCTGTCTCTCATTCTTTCCTTCTTTATTTTCTTTCCACCCTAACCTCCTACATGCTTGGCAAATGTTCTACCCCTGAGCTACACCCTCATCCCTTTTTAGCTTTTATTTTGAGACCAGGTCTCACTACATTGCTGAGACTGGCCTTGAACTTGCGATCCTCCTGCCTCAGCCTCCCTCATAGGTGGGATCATAGGCGTGCGCCACTGCACCTGGCTAGCTATGCTTCTTGATACACGGTATAAATGTGGAGAAGACAGTAACCGAGTCCATCTCATTCCTTCAATGCTGTCCTACTTAGTTAAATAACCTGGGAAATTATGAAAATATTTGGACCATTGTGCTCTTTAATATATACTTGATGGTAGGTTTTACTTAGAAAATTAAGATTTGCTGAACTCCTACATAGACTGTTTGGGATGGAAGGTGGCGCTGAGTTAGAATAGAAGATGGGAAAGAGAACAAAACGCACCCTGAGTGTGGCTGATAAAATGGTCAAGAAGACAAAGGAGAGAGAAAGTGGGAGGAAGGCAGCTTCACTGTACTGGACTCAGGGCCTGGATCCTTCTTTCTTTTTCACCCCAGTGGTCCCACAACCTCCCAGTATAGTTCCCACACACTGTTGCTTTTGGTTTTAATCTTTTTCGGGGGGTGGGAGGGAGGAAGGTTCCCAGGGAATGAACCCAGGAGTGCTTAACCACTGGGCCACATCCCCAGCCCTTTTTATATTTTATTTTGAGACAGGGTCTTGCTGAGTTGCCTAGGGCCTCACTAAGTTGCTGAGCCGGCCGTGAACTTGTGATCCTCCTGCCTTAGTCTCCCAGCCTCTGGGTCTAGAGTTGTGTGTCACTGGACCGGCTGGGTTTTAATCTTGACTTGACTTTAGATCAGGAAAGGAAGGTGAAACTAGATGGCAAGGAGGGCCGGGTATTTGCACAAATAACCTGTATGAGAAAACGTTACAGCTCAGTAACATCCACACCAGCAGCGCCATCCGGCAAAGCTTGCCTGTGCACCCACCCCAGGCCTGCCCTGCGCGAGCCCCGAGCAGCCTCACGTCCTGCTCCTGGCACCTATGTGGCACCTGTGTTCATCTGGGTCCTCTCCTCAACTCATCTCAGGCTGTGCATACACACCGGCCCACCCCTGCCAGCTTCTCCATAAAACGCCCCAATACTGTTCTCCAAGTAACATCTGCTCCTTGCTTCCTGTTGGTGAGAAATTAGAAAAGCAAGCTGGATGTGGTGGCACACCCTGCAATCCCAGCTACTCAGGAGGCTGAGGCAGGAGGATTGCAAGCTCAAGCCTCACATAGTGAAATCCCCTCCATCGCAAAAAGTAAAACAAAACGAAATAACTCAAACATTGTTCTAGGTCTCCTGTGCTCCACATTGACCTTCCTCGTTGTCTCATTACCTATAGCTCATATGTTAGTAGTTGATTGTGTTCTAAGTGACAGTGAAGAAACTTTAAAAACTGTCAAAGTATTTTTTTCCAATTATGCAGGAAGAGAAGCATGGTGGGAAAAAAATCACAGCCTCATCCTCATTCCCTGAACCCAGGAATGTGCTGATTTGATTAAATTAGGGGTCGTGGCATGAGGAGACTCTCCTGGATAATGAAGACCCTCAATCACCAGGGTCCTCACAGGGAAGGAGGGTCAGAGTCAGGGAGGAGATGGGAGGGCAGAGCCGAGGTCAGAGTGGGGTGACTGGGAGTCAAGGACACTGGGAAAGCCAGGGACAGGTTCTCTCGGAGCCTCAGAAGAATCAAAGCCCCATCGACAGCTTAGGGCTAACACAGTGGGATCCATTTTGGCTTCTGATTCTCCAGAACTGAAAGAAAACAAATTATGGACATTTTGTTGTAGCAGCAATAAAAAAACAATGCAGATCATGACATGTATGTGTTTTTAATGGTGCTTATTTATCATAATGTTGATAAGTGGGATTTCTGTGGATCAGGGTATGGAATGAGGGAGGGCAACACAGATGCTCCCAGTGGCTGAGCAGGAAGGACTTTGTGAGAGCTTCATAGGGCAGCGAGAGTCTGGAAATAGGTGCCGAGGGGCCTCACCCAGGTCCCTACCTCTGGACCCAACCAGACCCCCAAAGCATGGGCATCCAGAAACACAGACCATGACCTATTACTGGTGGAAGAAAAAGTTCACCAGGGAAAAGAATCACACTGGATTGTTATGTTTCATTCCAACTCGGCTTTCTTTCTCTCTTTCTTTCTTTTCTGTAGAAAATGACAGCAGTTTTGCACTTATTGATTAAATGAACCTTGACATTTTGAGTTTTTACATGGAGTAAGATTGTCTTCGTAAGTGGGACATGACTATTCTTCACAGTTACCAAAACTTGACTCAAATGGATGTGCTTGTGGCTGATCCGTTTAGAAATGGGGATGCATTTTTTTTTTGAAGATGGAGGCGAAGGGAGTGCATCAGCCCTGTGTACCGCATCACTGTGTGAGAGAATGATGAGTTAGAACGGCTAAAAGCTATCTTGTTAGGAATTTCCAGCAAAATTGGGGTGCTCCGAAACCTAGAGGAAGGATTTCCATCGCACGAGGATCAGCTACGGGGGCTCAAACACGAGAGATTTGTCCGCATGGAGAGTCACGCTGCTTATTCAGCAAATCGCCCCGTGGCTAGAGTCTGCGGCACGCGCTGGGAAACGAGGAGATAGCAACGCAAAGATACAGCGCTGCGGATTCTGCGGGCTTATGCCAGCTGTGCAATCACCGTGCTCAGGGCTGAATTCTGGGTTTGAGACGGGGGAAGGAAGCGGTCCAATTCGGTTCTCCACACCGGTCACACCACAGAGGAAGCCAGCGGCCACCATCTTGGAGAGCTGACGTCACCATCCCTGTTTTCGACTGATCGCAGCTCATTCAGCCATAGAACAGGTAATTTCAGGCTGCCATTCGCCTGCGTCTAGCAGACAAATTACTCAGGCTCAGTACTAAAGAACCTGCGGAAACTGCTTCTTGGAGCTTGCTCCTATCAGAACATACACTGAGCCCGGAGCGGCCGAATTCCGGCTCCCGGAACTGCTCTGGCCCAGGGCTAAAGAACCCGCGGAAACTGCTTCTCGGTCCGGGTCCTGCTGAATACTGTGGAGGTAAATAGCAACCGAGCCTTCATAGGTAGTGGCAACAGGACTGAGACGGGGCTTGTGAGGGCCAGTCAGGACTCACCCGTTACTTTGGTCACCCGGCAAAGGGAACGAAATGCTGCCATTCGCATGGGATACCAACATGGCAGAGATCTGATGTCATCAGAAAGCGGCGGAGGAGAGAACTTCATCGATACCAGCGGCGACAGAAACAGTTGGTCTCCTGGTAAAGAAAGTGAGTCACAAACACCCGAGTCTCTCTCACTTTGTCATCAAGCCAGAGGGGCAGAGCAGAGCCGCCGCCCACGCCCGGAACAGGCCCAGCGGCCTGCCAGCACAGTAGTCATGTCACCCCAATTGGAGTAGGGGCAGAGCAGAGCCGCCACCCGCGCCCGCAAGGTAGGCAGACCTGTGACCGACCGGCAGAACAGGCCCAGTGGTCCGCGGGCGTGGTAGGAGGGGCAGAACAGAGCCGCTGCCCACGCCTGCAAGGTAGGCAGACCTGTGACCGACCGGCGGATCAGGCCCAGCGGCCTGCTGGCGCGGCAGACACGTCACCCCATTTGGAGTAGGGGCAGAGCAGAGCCGCTGCCTGTGCCACAAGGTAGGCAGACCTGCGACCGACCAGGAGAATAGGCCCAGCGGCCAGCCGGCGTGGTAGACATGTCACCCCAATTGGAGTAGGGGCAGAGCAGAGCCGCCTCCTGCGCCTGCAAGGTAGGCAGACCTGCAACCTACCAGTGGATCAGGCCCAGCGGCCTGCCGGAGTGGTACACACGTCACCCCAATTGGAGTAGGGGCAGAGCAGAGCCTTCGCCCGCGCCCGGAACAGGCCCAGCGGCCTGCCAGCGTGGTAGTCACGACACCCCAATTGGAGTAGGGGCAGAGCAGAGCCTTCGCCCGCGCCCGGAACAGGCCCAGCGACCTGCCAGCGTGGTAGTCACGACACCCCAATTGGAGTAGGGGCAGAGCAGAGCCGCCACCCACGCCCGCAAGGTAAGCAGACCTGCGACTGACTGGCGGAACAGGCCCAGCGGCCTGCCGGCATGGTAGACCCGTCAACCCAATTGGAGTAGGGGCAGAGCAGAGCTGCCGCCCACGCCTGCAAGGTAGGCAGACCTGCGACCGACCGGCAGAACAGGCCCAGGGGCCTGCGGGCGTGGTAGACACGTCACACCAATTGGAGGAGGGGCAGAGCAGAGCCGCCACCCACGCCTGCAAAGTAGGCAGATCTGCGACCAACTGGCAGAACAGGCCCAGCGGCCCGTCAGTGTGGTAGACAGATCACCCAAATTGGAGGAGGAGCACAGCCACTGCCTGCCCCTGCAAGGGAGACTTTTCAACTATACAAGAGCAATATAAATATATAGGGGGAAAATTTCAAAAACACAACAGTTTCACCAAGCAGAAAGAAACGCGAGCAGTATGAAAAGACAAGGAAAGAAAGGACCACAAGCAATGCAGGTCAACTCAACTTTAGAAGAGGTAATAGCTGCAGCAGATGGAATGTCAGATAAAGAATTCAGGATATACATGCTTCAGATGATCTGGAGTCTCAAGGAAGACATTAGACAGCAAAATCAGACAATGAAAGATCACTTCGACAATGACTTACATAAACAAATCCAGGAAGCAAAATATCAACTATACAGGGAGATAGAGGTTATAAAAAACAAACAAACAGAAATCCTAGAAATGCAGGAAGCAATAAACCAACTTAAAAACTCAATTGAGAATACTACCAGCAGAGTAGAACACTTAGAAGATAGAACATCAGACAATGAAGACAAAGTATTTCAACTTGAAAAGAACATAGACAGCTCAGCAAGACTGTTAAGAAACCATGAGCAGAACATCCAAGAAATATGGGATAACATAAAGAGACCAAACTTAAGAGTCATTGGGATACAGGAAGGTATAGAGGTCCAAACCAAAGGAATGAGCAATCTATTCAATGAAATAATACGAGAAAACTTCCCAGACTTGAAGAATGAGACAGAATCCCAAATCCTAGAAGCCTACAGGACGCCGAATGTGCAAAATAATAAGAGATCCATACCTAGACACATTATAATGAAGATGCCCAACATACAGAATAAGGAGAGAATTTTAAAAGCTACAAGAGAAAGGAAGCAGATTACATTTAGGGGTAAACCAATCAGGATAACAGCTGATCTTTCAACACAGACTCTGAGAGCTAGAAGATCCTGGAATAACATATTTCAAACACTGAAAGAAAATGGGTTCCAACCAAGAATTGTGTATCCAGCGAAATTAAGCTTCAGGATGGAAGATGAAATTAAAACCTTCCACGATAAACAAAAGTTAAAAGAATTTGCAACTAGAAAACCATCTCTTCAAAACATCCTCGGCAAAACATTACAGGAAGAGGAAATGGAAAATAACAATGAAAACCAACAGTGGGAGGTAGGACAGTAAAGGGGGGGAAAATAATCAAAGAGGAAAACAAACCATGTTTAGTAACATAAATAAACAAATATGGCTGGAAGAACAACCCATATCTCAATAATAACCCTAAATGTTAATGGCTTAAACTCACCAATTAAGAGACACAGGCTAGTAGAATAGATCACTAAACAAGACCCAACAATATGCTGCTTACAGGAGACGCATTTGATAGGAAAAGACATACATAGACTGAAGGTGAAAGGTTGGGAAAAATCATATCACTCATATGGACTTCGGAAACAAGCAGGAGTGTCCATACTCATATCAAATAAAATAGATTTCAAGCCAAAGTTAATCAAAAGGGATAAAGAGGGACACTACATACTGCTCAAGGGAACCATACACCAACAAGACATAACAATCATAAATATATACGCCCCAAACAATGGTGCAGCTATGCTCATCAAACAAACTCTTCTAAAGTTCAAGAGTCTAATAGACCACCATACAATAATCATGGGAGACTTCAACACACCTCTCTCACCACTGGACAGATCTTCCAAACAAAAGTTGAATAAGGAAACTATAGAACTCAATAACACAATTAATAACCTAGACTTAATTGACATATATAGAATATACCACCCAACATCAAGCAATTACACTTTTTTCTAAGCAGCACATGGATCCTTCTCAAAAATAGATCATATATTATGTCACAGGGCAACTCTTAGACAATATAAAGTAGTAGAGATAATACCATGCATCTTATCTGATCATAATGGAATGAAAATGAAAATCAACGATAAAAGAAGGAAGGAAAAAGCATACATCACTTGGAGAATGAACAATAGGTTACTGAATGATCAATGGGTTATAGAAGACATCAAGGAGGAAATTAAAAAATTCTTAGAGATTAATGAAAACACAGACATAACATATCGGAATCTATGGGACACATTGAAAGCAGTTCTAAGAGGAAAATTCATTGCTTGGAGTTCATTCCTTAAAAAAAGAAAAAAACAACAAATAAATGATCTCATACTTCATCTCAAAATCCTAGAAAAAGAAGAGCAAAACAACAGCAAAAGAAGTAAAAGGCAAGAAATAATTAAAATCAGAGCTGAAATTAATGAAATCGAAACAAAAGAAAGAATTGAAAAAATTGACAAAACTAAAAGTTGGTTCTTTGAAAAAATAAATAAAATCGACAGACCCTTAGCCATGCTAATGAAGAGAAGAAGAGAGAGAACTCAAATTACTAGCATACAGGATGAAAAAGGCAATATCAAAACAGACACTTCAGAAATACAGAAGATAATCAAAAACTATTTTGAATCCTTATACGCCAATAAATTAGAAGATAGTGAAGGCATCGATAAATTTCTTAAGTCATATGATCTGCCCAGATTGAGTCAGGAGGATATAGACAACCTAGACAGACCAATATCAATTGAGGAAATAGAAGAAACCATCAAAAGACTACCAACTAAGGAAAGCCCAGGACCGGATGGGTATACAGCAGAGTTTTACAAAACCTTTAAAGAGGAACTAATACCAATACTTTTCAAGCTATTTCAGGAAATAGAAAAAGAGGGAGAACTTCCAAATTCATTCTACGAGGCCAACATCACCCTGATTCCTAAACCAGACAAAGACACTTCAAAGAAAGAAAACTACAGACCAATATCTCTAATGAACCTAGATGCAAAAATCCTCAATAAAATTCTGGCGAATCGGATACAAAAACATATCAAAAAAATTGTGCACCATGATCAAGTAGGATTCATCCCTGGGATGCAAGCCTGGTTCAATATACGGAAATCAATAAATGTTATTCACCACATCAATAGACTTAAAGATAAGAACCATATGATCATCTCGATAGATGCGGAAAAAGCATTCGACAAAGTACAGCATCCCTTTATGTTCAAAACTCTAGAAAAACTAGGTATAACAGGAACATACCTCAATACTGTAAAAGCAATCTATGCTAAGCCTCAGGCTAGCATCATTCTGAATGGAGAAAAATTGAAGGCATTCCCTCTAAAATCTGGAACAAGACAGGGATGCCCTCTCTCACCACTTCTGTTCAACATAGTTCTCGAAACACTGGCCAGAGCAATTAGACAGACGAAAGAAATTAAAGGCATAAAAATAGGAAAAGAAGAACTTAAATTATCACTATTTGCAGATGACATGATTATATACCTAGCAGACCCAAAAGGCTCTACAAAGAAACTATTAGAGCTAATAAATGAATTCAGCAAATTGGCAGGATATAAAATCAACACGCATAAATCAAAGGCATTCCTGTATATCAGCGACAAATCCTCTGAAATGGAAATGAGGACAACCACTCCATTCACAATATCCTCAAAAAAAAAAAATAAAATACTTGGGAATCAACCTAACAAAAGAGGTGAAAGACTTATACAATGAAAACTACAGAACCCTAAAGAGAGAAATAGAAGAAGATCTTAGAAGATGGAAAAATATACCCTGTTCATGGATAGGCAGAACTAACATCATCAAAATGGCGATATTACCAAAAGTTCTCTATAGGTTTAATGCAATCCCAATCAAAATCCCAACGGCATTTCTTGTAGAAATAGAGAAAGCAATCATGAAATTCATATGGAAAAATAAAAGACCCAGAATAGCTAAAACAATGCTAAGCAGGAAGTGTGAATCAGGTGGTATTGCGATACCAGACTTCAAACTATACTACAGAGCAATAGTAGCAAAAACAGCATGGTACTGGTACCAAAACAGGCGGGTGGACCAATGGTACAGAATAGAGGACACAGAAACCAACCCACAAAACTACAACTATCTTATATTTGATAAAGGGGCTAAAAGCATGCAATGGAGGAAGGATAGCATCTTCAACAAATGGTGCTGGGAAAACTGGAAATCCATATGCAACAAAATGAAACTGAATCCCTTTCTCTCGCCATGCACAAAAGTTAATTCAAAATGGATCAAGGAGCTTGATATCAAATCAGAGACATGGCGTCTGATAGAAGAAAAAGTTGGCTATGATCTACATACTGTGGGGTCGGGCTCCAAATTCCTCAATAGGACACCCATAGCACAAGAGTTAATAACTAGAATCAACAAATGGGACTTACTCAAACTAAAAAGTTTTTTCTCAGCAAAAGAAACAATAAGAGAGGTAAATAGGGAGCCTACACCCTGGGAACAAATCTTTACTCCTCACACTTCAGATAGAGCCCTAATATCCAGAGTATACAAAGAACTCAAAAAATTAGACAATAAGATAACAAATAACCCAATCAACAAATGGGCCAAGGACCTGAACAGACACTTCTCAGAGGAGGACATACAATCAATCAACAAGTACATGAAAAAATGCTCACCATCTCTAGCAGTCAGAGAAATGCAAATCAAAACCACCCTAAGATACCATCTCACTCCAGTAAGATTGGCAGCCATTATGAAGTCAAACAACAACAAGTGCTGGCGAGGATGTGGGGAAAAGGGTACACTTGTACATTGCTGGTGAGACTGCAAATTGGTGCAGCCAATTTGGAAAGCAGTATGGAGATTTCTTGGAAAGCTGGGAATGGAGCCACCATTTGACCCAGCTATTCCCCTTCTAGGTCTATTCCCTAAAGACCTAAAAAGAGCATGCTACAGGGACACTGCTACATCGATGTTCATAGCAGCACAATTCACAATAGCAAGACTGTGGAACCAACCTAGATGCCCTTCAATAGACGAATGGATAAAAAAAAATGTGGCATTTATACACAATGGAGTATTACTCTGCATTAAAAAATGACAAAATCATAAAATTTGCAGGGAAATGGATGGCATTAGAGCAGATTATGCTAAGTGAAGCTAGCCAATCCCTAAAAAACAAATGCCAAATGTCTTCTTTGATATAAGGAGAGTAACTAAGAACAGAGTAGGGACGAAGAGCATGAGAAGAAGATTAACATTAAACAGGGATGAGAGGTGGGAGGGAAAGGGAGAGAGAAGGGAAACTGCATGGAAATAGAAGGAGACCCTCAGGGTTATACAAAATTACATACAAGAGGAAGTGAGGGGAAAGGGAAAAATAATACAAGGGGGAGAAATGAATGACAGTAAAGGGGATAGAGAGAGAAGAGGGGAGGGGAGGGGGGATAGTAGAGGATAGGAAAGGCAGCAGAATACAACAGACACTAGTATGGAAATATGTAAATCAATGGATGTGTAACTGATGTGATTCTGCAATCTGTATACGGGGTAAAAATGGGAGTTCATAACCCACTTGAATCAAAGTATGAAATATGATATATCAAGAACTATGTAATGTTTTGAACAACCAACAATAAAAATTAAAAAAAAAGAAATGGGGATGCTCTTAGAGGATGCAAAAGCCCATCTGAATCACAAAAAGGTTGGGACCTGGCTCTGCCCCTTCCCAGCCCCTTCCTTGTGGGACGGTCCCCCAATCTCCCTTGCCCTGGGTTTCCTGACTTCTGGGGCAGCGTTGAAGTCACTCCTACACCACAGTCAAATGGGGACTTTGGTAAGATCATGTGGGACTCAGCACCCGAGAGTGCCCACAGCCAGTCCAGCAACCCCAGGGGCTTCCTTTGCAACTAGTAATCTTGATTCTCACTTCTGGGGATTTACCGCAAATAAATCATTAGAAGGGGAAACATTTTAACTATAAGAACATTTCCCCTAAGATGAGAAACGATCTTACCTGCTCACCAGTGAGGACTGGATTGAGCAGAGTCCCTTTTTTATCATGCCAATGTGTTAAACAGAAAGGAACTCTATCAAAATAGCACCAGGGATAATGTCTAATAGGCAGCCTTTCCGTACTCTGGGGATTAAAGATCAAATTAAATTTCTTCTTTCATGTTTATTCAAGTTTTCAAATTTTTCCTAATAAATATATGATATTTAGGTAAGAAGACACGTTTCTAAAAGGTTATTTCAAAGAGAAATGAAAACAATCACCAAGTTCTGCTGGGGTGGGTAGTGGCAGCCCTAAGAACCTCACAGCTCTGAGGTCCCAGGAGAGGGTCTCTACACCTGGATTCCTGGTTGGTCATGCACCAGCTCTGGGATCTTGGAGTCTTAGTTTTGTCATCAAAAAGACGAAGAAACAGCCTTGTTGGAAGGATCAACTAAGATCCTGAGTGTAAGAGCTCAGGGGGTCCCAGGGGCGGCTGCTCCTGCCTCCCCAGCCCTGAGCAATGGGAAGAGGGGTCCATAGCACTCCCCATTACCTGGTCACTAACAGTCTCTGGGTAGGGGAGGGATCACACTTTCCAACACAAGCAATCACCTCCTGGACACCTTTCTTCCTGCCCTTTTGGTCACTTCTGGTCACATAGGAAAAATAAGAGGAGGAGGGGGCATGAGAAGGAAGGAAACCTAAAATTTATACCAGGGGCAGGACACCCCCACTGTCTGGCACCAGCTCAGACCCCTTCCTCTCTGGAGGAGTCTCGCTCTCACTCTTTCCCTTTCTCTCTCTCTCTCTGTTCTGTTTCTCAAATAAAATTTACCTTTTTTCTCTTGCCTCAGCATTGCTCAGGTCTCTAATCTTTGACATTCGGGGAACAAGGACCCTATCCTGGTTTTCAAGGCCATTTTCAACAACCGGTGGCTTGGAAGAGAATCTGTGTTGATTCTCCTTTACTAGATTTACCTTTGAGAAAAAGTTGCTGGAATCAAGAGAGGCGACCTGGCCACCAGCCTGGCTTCAGCTGGTGCCTAATCAGTTAGCTCCTGTTCTAGAAATGAAGTGTGTCTCGGTCTTGGTTTTTGCTATTAAAAGTGTCCTTTCTGGTTTTGCCTCTTGTGGAGTGTTCAGCAGGAGGCCTCTCTCTGTGGCTTGTTCTTGTGTGGCCACTCTCTTGTGGCAGGGAGATGGCGTAGCCGGACTGCTCCTTTGGAACCAGAGCTACCTACCTACCGCGGCAATGGAGAATGCGCTGGCGCAGGAGAGCTCAAGAGGGAGCAGCCCAGGAGCCCTGAGGCCGGAAGGGCCCTGAGCTGTAGGAAGGGCCAGGATCAGATGGGCTCCGAGGCTGGAGTGGAATCCTCCCTCCTGGAATCAAGCAGAGTCAGGTTTCCCTGTCCTCACTCTGTCCAGGTCCCCTACACAGTTGCTGGACGCACACTGTGCTTGGACAGAGCCAGAGGCCTGGGTCAGGTGGGTGGGAACTGTCTTCTGTGCCTACACCAGCCCCTGCCCAGGTCAGAAGAATCTCCCCAAGAGTTTCCTATGTCCCCCGAGGGAGGGAAAAGCAACTGGGAGATGAAATCACGTCTTATTTTACCCATTTCAGTGATTGCTGTTTAGGTGAGAGGTGAATCCTAGAGTTCTTTAGCATTTAAAGTTCAGCTGAGCAAATTAGGAGATTTGGCGTTTTCTGCCTACTTGTTTATGTGGAAGTGAGTGTGCGTTCCTCCCTCACTCCCTGGCTTTCCTCTTTGGATAAATCCATGGGAATATGTGTTTCTCACAAGATGATGTTTTACCAGCTGAGAACCCAACTCATGGGGTATGTTTTGTGTGTCTTAACAGGCTCGTCTGTAAAAGGCCCTGGTTTCTAATTGTTGCTCTATTTTTACTGCAGGCTTAGCTCTTTATTTACCTCTTATTAATAGAACAATATTCTCTCACCAAGTCCCCTGTCCCTGTCGTTTCAGCCTAATGAGGTCTTCTGCTTCTTTTCTTTTCTGACACTTTTACTTTCTCATTCAATTTCCTTGGTATTGTCTGCATGGTGGCTTCTGGCCTCCTCTGAAGCTGCTGTATTATTCTTGGAATGGAAACGCAGACAAAGATAAGTGCACTCATGGTTGTCAAATTTGCACTAAAAGTTCCCGATTTTATAATCTTCTCACACAGAAAGTGATTTCCTGATGCTTGTGGCAAAGTCACAGGAACTGGGTGTCCGCCATGTTGGTGTTCAGGGCCCGCCTTTATTTCCTTTTCCTCCCTCCCTTCCTCCCACCTGCATCTTTTTCTGATTTATTTTTCCTTCTTTCCATAGTGTGGGATGTGTTTTGGGGGACAGATTGGCTTTTACCTGTAGATCACAGAAGCTGCCTCCAATATGAGCCCTGCTGTGAGCACAGATATCAGGGTTCTGCAGCTTTCGGTGCTGCCCCCAGTGGTGGCCGTGGGGAATAGCATGGAGGGGCAGGAAAGGTGTAATGGGGCATTTCCAGGGGACTGGCCATCCTTCATTATTTCTTACACTGGTCACAGGCATTCAAACCCAAAACCTGTATCAATTTATTACATTTAAAGAAATTTCATATACTGTCTTAGCTACAGGTTACATTGTTAAGAATGAATGTTGTCCTTTGACAAATACCTTTCTCATTAATCCACCCTATTACCTATTACTTGCTTCATACAGACTGGGTGTGGAACCGTTGGGAAAACTGCTATGATGGCTTGAAGGGCTACAGTTGACAGAATACCCGCAGTCTGGCCTTGACTCCAATGGACAGGGCAGATAGCCCCTGAGAAGTCCTTTCACCCTGTCCACTGTCATCTGCCAACTACCCTTTACACTCTGAGGACTGGGCACCGGGGCTTTCTCTCCATGGACCACGCCACCCCAGAGCATGAGCCAGCTGATAACAAGCTGTCCAGTTCTCCCACCATGTTCCATCCAGGTCATCCGCTGGCCCTCTGTCCGTGAAGAAGAGCCAGGGCCACCTGTTGGCCAGCCACACTGGCTCCTGGTCTCCAGCGTGGCCTTCTCAGCCCCACGTCCTCCACTGTGACTGCTGCTCACAGCTTGGCCTGTCCCCGTCCACCTTCACGTCCACTTTCCTTCTCTGGCTCCTTCCCATCAGTCCTTCCCAGGATTGTCTTCTTTGCTGAGGCTGCAGACCTAGCATCTTCTGAGGCAGGCCTGTGCACCTCCCTCTGGTCTCTGAGGACAGAGGTGCCACCATTGTCCCATGTCCCCCTTGCCCACACCCCTCTGGGCATGAGATTCCATTCCTGGAAGCTGCAGTAGGTTCAAGCCAGAACAGGGCACAGAGAAGAAAGGGGCAGCTCCCCACCCGGTAGGAGCAAGCTGCTCTTGGAGGGGCAACTCGTGTACAGGTGGGTGCAGGGCGAGGGCACCACCGGATCCTGGGCAGAGGGACTTGGGGAGCTCCCAGGAGGAGCCACCCTGGCAGGAGGCAAGGAAGCCAGAGGGGCAGGGACATGGTGGCTAAGAAGTGGGGTGCGGAGACTCTGGCTGATTTTCAGAAGGGCCCGCCCTTGTTTGCTAAGCAAGCTTCTCATTTTTAAAAGAGCAGACTCAAAACTTTTAATTTTAAACAAGTTGTGGAAACGTTTCGGACGTCCTCTGCCGTCTGTGTTTTCCTTCTGTGTTTCACACCCTCTGTGTGTTTCCTAAAGAGAGGGAGTTTTGTGTCCCTCTGATAAGAACTGTCACACTGAATACATGAATGAATATCCTCTCCTGTCTTTGCTGTGGCCCATGGGGGTCAGGTATGTAGGGCCCAGCACTGTGCTCAACAGAATCTAAAACTGGTGTCCTTCTTCCACCACATGGGGGGTGGGCAGGAATGAGTGTCAGGTCTTTGCCTCCTACCACGTCCCCTCAGTGACTGTCGGTGACAGCCTTTCTATCTCTCTGTGCTCTGCCCAGCTTGATGAGCTCACCTTATACACAGTTTGGGGCTCTTTGTCTCCCCCTGGCTGACTCACAGAGAACTGAAGGTTTGAGGTCACTCCCTACCTTGGGTTGGAGCCCGGGAACCAATGAGTTTTTTCGCTTCAGTCAACAAGAATTTCAGCATCAAGGGTACGTAAAAGGCTGTTCTGTCTTGGTCACTTTTCCATACTGACAATCTTTTGTCATCTGATTGACTGTTCCCTTGCCTCAGGGGGAGCTTCCTCTGTGTCCCAGCCAGTTTTTCCTCACTATAAATTCAGGAAGTGCAGTAGTCTCCCCTAAAAGCATAAGGTATGTTCTACGACCCCCAGTGGCTGCCTGGAACTGCAGATGGAACAGAATCCTGGATATACTGTTTCTTCCTTTATATACACACCTGTGATGAAGTTTAACTTATAAATTATCACAGTACAAGACTAAAAACAATAACTAATAAATACAGTAGAATGACTACTGTATTAGGTAGAATAAGGGTTACTTGAACATAAGCACTGCAGTATCTCAACAGTTAATCTGACAAGCTGGATGGCTACTGACTAATGGGTGGGTAGCATATACAAGGTGGATACACTGGACAGAGGCATGATTCACATCCTGGTGTGCTGTATGATCATGTTTTACAAAGTACATCCTGATGGCTGTACTAGGCACATAAATAGATTTTTCTTCATCTCCCTGGAATGAATTTCAGGCAACAGGGAACCTTACTTGGTCTTTATTCATTGCCATTTTGGTTTATATTTCTTTTTCTGGCTAGTTCCTCCTTCCTCTTTTCCCTGACTCTGATTTTGTCACTGTTGGTTTCTTTCCAGTGCTTAATACTGTCCCAGCTATGACCTATGTGAAATAGTCGGTCTCCTTCCAGTGGAACCAGGAGGACCCATGGGTGAGGGCCGCCATCTCATCAACAGGGATGTTCAGAGCACATTCTGGGGTTCCTTTCATTTCTATAACTCTTCCCGGGAGGCCAACTCCATTTCTTCCCAGGAAGACACCTGTATTCACAAAATACCTGGAAGTCCTTCAGCAGATTGACTTAATATTTAGAAATTTCTCAGATGGATGTCAGCAGTGTGGTGCTCTATATCCTGGGAACTCAGTGGGATTTCTTTCAGAAGTAGTTAAGCAGGAGACCTAGCTATTCAAATGGCAGATATCATCACTTAGAGCTTGAAGTTTAAACTTGGTGTCTCCACGGCAGAACCAAAGTTTGTCCCCTTATAATACACAGCAACTGTCTCCCGTCAGTATAGAGTGACCTTCTGGGAGGTCTGAGAGCTTTTCCTGGTTGACTCTGTCGCCATGTTTGATACATCTCTTGCATTGCTGGTGGCAGTCCCTGCCCTCACCCATCAGTTCTCAGACATCTGTGGTCTCTGGCCCATTAGACAGAGGGAGAAAAGTGCTGAGACTAACTCCATACTTGGCACACCAGGTGGTATGCCAGGGGTTCAGCAGGGTCAGCCACACCCTCGTATTCTAGACCAGAGCAGAAGGCCTGCTCTACCTATGCAGGGGAACCCCTCGAGGGCCCCAGGCTTAGCCCCCCTCCACTGTCACTTCTTTTTGGGATCTTGGTCATCAGTACTTGTGACCTGAAAGTGTTTTCTTCTGTGATGAAGTAACTCAGCAGTGTTTGCATGAAATCTACAACATGCAGGATTTCCAATGTGGTTTTGCCATAATGATCAAATGATGAGAGAGTGTGCCTCATTTATAAAGATTGATTCTGCTGAAATGTTCTGCATAATTAAAGCCACATAACTAAAACCACGCAAAAGGCAAAATAAAACCCATAGATCTGCAATCACCGTCCTGTTTATTTCTATAATTTGAAAATAAATCTTGTGCCCAGAGCTCCTTTTCCAGAGCGTGTCTTTATTTGCAAGTTGTTGCCATAGTGACGGGCTGTGGTTTACATTTACTGCCTACATTTACTGACATGGATGCCGGCGTCTTAGAATACAGGAAGCCCCAGTCTCAGAGGATGCCGATGTTATCCCACAAAGGTATATCTTGTTTGTTCCTGGAAATAATTTACCTTCCTTGGAGGTTTTATATATCAGTTATATGGGTTTAGTTAAATATCAGCTCTTACTAGTAAATCGATTAATTCCAAAAGAAATGAATTTCACTGGTAAGTCCCATTGAGTCACAGCCTGCTGTATCTGATAGGCCATTGGTTGAGAGTATTTTGCCTTCACATGGAAAATAACAACCCAATATCAACAAAGACCCTTAGAAAGCAACTTTATAATTGGGGGAAATTACATATATTACATTGGTGAGAAATGAAAGGTTGATTGCGTCTACCTTGACAACATTTAGGAACACAGAAAGTGGGTCAGATATCACAGGAGGCAGGTGGTTCCCGCTGCCTGGCGGAACGTGGACAGGCTTCATTCATTGCTCATTTCTAAATCACAACATTTGCCAGAATTGTTGGGAATTTTTTAATGGGCGTGATAAAAGTCTACCAAATAAAAAGGTTGTAATTGGAATTAACCCTGGGGTAGGGTTCCCTGGATCTTCCATTTGGATTCTGATCAGAAATAGTGAGACCACCTGCAATACTTCTTTCCTCCTTTTCTTCTTATCACTTCCTTAAATAAAACCCTTTTTCTAGTTAATAAGAAGTATCCATGTCTCCTGGAAGAGAACTAGGTGGTGATTGCTGGAATGCAAAGAGAAAGAGACCAGCGCTCTGTCCTTCTATATTTTCAAAATAGGCTTTTAAAATCCAGGTCTGATTTGAAGGAGATGAAATTTGTTGAATAAAAAGAAGATCCTTGAAAACAAAAATAAGAAGACCCTGCAAGAAGAATAGCACATGAAAATCGCCTGCTCTGGTGTCTCCATGGGTTTGGGCTGCCCAAACAAAATGCCAGAAACCGGGCACTTTACAAACAACACACAGTTCTCCCAGCTCTGAGGCGGGAAGGGCAGGCATGGAGGAAACTGAGGAGTTCTCTGGGGTTTCTTCTGAAGAGCACTAATCACAATTAGGAGGATCCCCCCACCCAGCTACCCCCCCAAAGCCCCATCTACTAATGCTATCAGCTTGGGGTGGAGGGTTTCAACAACTGACCCATTGCAGGGTAGGCATAAGCATTCGAACCTGCTATAAGGAAATTAAACGACAGGTACACATAGGTTCATTCTATTACCCGTTCTATTTTTTATATATGCTTGAAAAAAAGTTTTTTAAATGCCTTAAATAAAACAAAGTCCTAGCAAGGGGAGCAAAGGAGATACTGACATAGAGCATGCTGTTCCGAGGAGACAGGTTCATTCTGAGAAAGAGGGAGAGGTGGTCTTGTTACCAATTTTTGATCCCAAGGCGTGGCCCCTTTTCCCTCTCAGAACTGTGGAACCCATGACAAGATCAAGCACCGACTGAGCTGTGGGGACTTTAATTCTTGGCCAAGAACAGGAGAAGTGGGAAATACACTCTCGAGTGAACTGCCTGCCCTTGGGACCTGGGAGGTTATAGATAAGGGGTAAAGAAAGGAGGGGGTGGGACAGGGTCATAGAGAGGAGGAACGTTCTTGGCTTTCTGGAATGGAGGCTCCAGGAATGTGGGCAGCACCCCTCTGTGCTCCTTCTGTGGTTCTTTCTGGTGGTCATCATGGTAGTCATTGGTTGCATGGGGCTGGGCATGAGTCCCTTAGCTCACAGATGGGACTGTCATGCATTGGGGTAACTGGTGGCCACTGGCAGCCATGTTGGATCCAGACTGTCATCAGGCAGCCCAGCTGAAGAGGGGTTTCTGGCCTTCAGACACCTTGTCCTCGTAAGTAGGCAAGAGTGTGGTGGGGTGGAAATGCAGCCAGGTCACCTGGTCAGTGCAAGTCTAGGGCAGGGAAGCAGTCACATGGGTGTTGACTGACCTGGCCTTGGAAGTCTCTGGTGCTCTCAGTCAACGCCCCCTCATCTTTCCAAGGACCCACCCAGCAGGAGCTGTGCCCACCTGTTCCCTGAGACTCTTGGACTTCTAATTGGAAATTCCCCCTTTCAGTGGCCCAGAATGTGTTAGCATCACCGACGTTAAGGATGGGGTTGGGTGGCCTGTACAATTCTCTTGGTGACATAGGTAACTGACCCATACATATGCATTTCTGTGCTATGGAAAAACAACTCATTTTAAAATTTATTCGTAGCTAGAATTTGTTCTGAAGAGGCATGGGGGTGCGCCATTCTGTTTCCCGGGCCCCTTTCCTACATCTCCCTTGTGACACAGAGTGCTCCTGGCCTGGCAGTGGTCCTGCCCATGTGGCTCCTATCCCACCTCACTGCAGCTGTTCGAGGGCATCAATATGTGTCATCTCTGCCTGTCCCACGACATCTGCACCAGGAATTGGCTAGGCTGGAAGAGGAGCTTCTGGGATGGGCTTCCCTGAGAGTTCTTCAAAATTCCCAAGACTAAGGAGGAAACAGGAGGTCCCAAGAGTGGTGCTGAGGTTGTGTTAGGAAAGCTCAGTCTGGTTCCGATGCCCATCCAGTGAGGAGGACAAAGTTTTGAGAAAAAGGACAAAGAAGTTCTGTTACTTTGCAAGCAAAGGAGAATCACAGGAGATTCCTGTCCCAGAATCTGTGGTTCTAACCATCGGGGAGAACAGAGGGGTTTTAAAGAGGAGGTTCAAGGCTACATCCAGCTGGGCTCTGTCAGGGATCATGATCATCTGTGTCCTTGAGAGAGAGCCATTTCTTAGATCCCTGGCACCAGTCCTGAAGTGTGCACGCCTTCATGCCTGTGGCGTGTGAGCTCAAGGATAGGCAACTCAGCCTGGGCTGGGAAGAAGGATAATCCAGCTTTCTCTGAGATTAGGGAGGGGGAGAGCGAGAAGAGGAAGGAAAATAAACCATGTCGGTTTTGAAACAAGCTGCAGTGGCAGAGCAGCAGGGTCACGAGCCAAGCGTGAAGTGGACCCCTGCTGCAGCCGGAGCTGGGAAACACCAGCCCACGCCTCCACCTGGATCTCCACGATCAGGGTCAGCAGGTCCTGAGGAGCCACGGGAGAGAGAAAGAGCATCTGAGTTGAGGGGAGGAGTCAGTGAGCCAAACGCCATTCCTCGGAGACCTTGAAACGCTCCGAGGGTCAGATGTCCGGCTACAGGGAGCAGGAAGTACCACCCAGGGCTGGCAACAACGGAGGAACCAGAGAACAGATGCTCCCTTTCAGGAATGGGCATTTTTAATAGAGCTGGTTTTCATGGATGGGAGGGGGTAGGGGGTGGGCAGAGCTGTGGCTTAGCTGTGAGGTTCTTCTTTCTTGGTGTGTTCTGACTTCACCCCCCTGTGTGTGATCCAGTAATGGCAGCTATCCAGCTATCTGGGTCGGTATGTTTGGACAGCCTTCCTGGCCATAGTCCAGCTCTGATTCTTTCTTGCTCTGTGACTCATCCGTTTAACACCTTGAAGCTTGGGCTTCGTCACATGTAAGATGACAGTGATGTGACTTAACCAATAAGGCTCTAGAGAAGATTAGAGCAGATCATGGATATCAGGCATTATCATACTAAATGCTTCAGAGTAATTTAAAACTATTATTGCTGTAGAAATCATTAGGAAGATAAGAAAGATGGAATTTTGGAGAGATGGTTCTGGACCTTGATCCAAGGACCACAGACCATGACTGTGGATTCTACCTGTCTTAGTTTGTTTGTGTTACTATAACAGACTACCTGAAACTGGGTAATTTATAAAGAATAGAAATTGATTTCTCAAAGTTCTGGAGGCTGGACAGTTCCAGCCTTTGGGCTGATGAGGACCATGTTGTTGCGTCTTTGCATGGTAGAAGGAGGAAGGGCAGGCAAGCAGAATGCAGCATGAAGCCGCGTTTATAGAGGCTTCGACCCCATTCACAGGGAAGAGCCCTGGTGGCCTGATCATCTAATAAAGGCCCCACATCTTAATGTCATCACATTGACAACGCCTGAATCTGGGAGGGGACATTGGAACCACAGCACTGCCTTCAAACGAATGCTGTGTGGTACATGTTGATTCTTGTCTGCTGCAGCCATTCCGATTCCCTTCCCCTATGTACAGGAAGGATCTCAAGGGGCACTAATGTCCAAGTCTGCGCTCAAAGCTCACGCAGGCATGCCCATCATCTTCAGCCTCTGCGCTTCTCTCCATGAATTCAAAGAGGTTCTGTTTTCAGTGGGTTCATGTATAACTGATATTATATATATAATATATATTGTATATATATTATATATATTACAATTTGTATATATAATTTCAGAGATTTATATGTAACTAATTAATATGTATGCCGAAGGGTTTAGTTGTAATGATCTAGGAAAGAGTACTTCATGATTCCTTTTGGGGAAATGTGACAAAATATCTTAAATTGATGCTCCCAACTGACACTACAAAAAGAGCGTGGTTGTAGCAGAAACCTTCTCTGAAAGACTTGGTGTGTGATAATGAGCATCCACCATAAACACAACGGGGCACCCTGGGATGGCACCCCACAGTGACAGTGCACCAGCAACTCCCAGACCCCGAGGACTGCTTTCTCATTAGGACTACTCATTTGTATTTTGGCGCGATTACTTCTTTTCAAAGATTGTGAAGACATACATGTTTACCGTAGACAGTTTGGAACCCATAAAGATAAATAAAGAAGTAAATAAAATCTTCAAAGATAGCCATTTTACCATTTTGGGATCTTTCCCCAAGGTCTCTTGTGTAAAATTATGTATAGGTGTATATATTATTTCTGTCAGTGTGACGGTTAATTCTAGTGTCCACGGGACTGGATGAAGGAATAACCAGAAGCCTTGGGTCTGTCTGTGAGGGACATTGATTCAAGGACCACAGACCATTACCATGGAGGAGACTGGCGTGTGGACTGTGTGGGGAGGACCCACCCCTTAACGTGGGCAGACACCTCTGATCAGCCTGGGGCCTGGACGGAAGAAAAGTAGAGGACAGGGGAAAGTATCCCCCATCTATCTCTGAGAGCCGGGGTGCACTCTTGTTCTATCCCTGGACATCAGAACCCCAGGTCCTCTGGTCTTTGGATTTAGGACTCACACCAGTGGCTGCCCGGTTCTTAGGCCTTTGGCCTTGGACTGAGAATCACACCATTGGCTTCTGGGTTCTGAGACCTTCAGAACTGGACTGAGCCAAGCTACTGGCACCCCTAGGTCTCTGGCTCACAGACGGCCTGCAGTGAGACTTGACACCTCCATAACAGAAAGAGTCACATTCCCTAAAATACCCACTCTCTTACATCTGTGTATAACCTATTGGTCCTGGTTCTCTGGAGAACCCTGCCTAAAACACTCAGCTTTAATTTATCAGATTTTAAACATTATATTTATTCTTTTATCCACCACATTTAAAAAAGAGTTCTTTTTTAAAAAAATTAAGAAGAGTTATTTGAAAAGAAAAATAACAACAACAAAAATCCCCAGCTCGGTGTCCAGCATGAGTAGGCACACGTATCCATGCGGAAACGAATCAGATCTCAGCACCTTTCATTTGGAGGCTGCAAGCTGAGTTTATGCCAGAGTTTGAGACTCATCAAAAGCCCCCAGGTCCAAAAACATCTTCCCTGACAATTTCTGGGAATTCCCGTTCTCCACCTGCCTCTGTCCCTGAATAGTGCTGCCGGGTGTGCAGAGCTGGGAGAGTATAGTAACACAGGTCTAAGGTCCCACCAGGAGGCCAACTGACACACCACCTTACCCCCCCAAGAAGAGTCAGCCGGCCATGCTGATCTGGTCCTTGAGTAAAGTAGAGAGAATAATGAACAACAACCATCATCGAGCTGCAGCGACCCAGTATTGGCTTAGCATGCTGCGAGAAGAAGAGGGCAGGTAGCTAGCAGAGACCCTGGGCCCTTTGGCTGTCAAGGGGAAGGAGGTTGAGACGTGTTTTGAAATGAAGCATCATTATAGCATCATTATGTGTTTGACAAGGCCAGAAGAGATATTGCTATTTATTTACGGTCTCCAATAGCATTTCTCAGTTAAGCAGCCATGACATTTACTGATGAGGTTTGGAGACCCATTTTTGGGAAAGCAGATGGAAGGGCAAGGCCACCTGACCTCTGAAAGCTTGAGTCCTTAGGACAACGTGACTTTTTTCCCCTCATGCTTTGCATATCAGTCAGCTTTCATCACCGTTGTAAGGTGTCCCCCCAAAACTCCTGTGATAATACAGAAATGCTCAGAGGTGAGACGATTAGATCATGAGAGCTGGAACCTAAATGGTGAATAAATCCATTGGAGGGATTAATAATTTGAATGGACCAACTAGAAAGTTACTGAAGGCATGTGGCTTGAGGAGGTAAGTCACTGGGAGTGTGCCCAGGGATTGTATCTTGTCCCCCGGCTCCTCTTGCCCCCTTTCTCTGTTTCCTGTCTGCCCTAAGCTGAGCATCTTTCCTTGATCACACCCTTCCGCCATGATGTTCTGTCTTACCTCAGGCTCAGAGCAATGGAGCCAGCCATCTACGGGCTGAACCTCAGAAACTGGGAGCCATGCTGCTTCTCCTCCTCTAATTTGTTCTGGTCAGGTATTTTGGTCACAGTGATTGTTATGGTTTGGATGTGAGGTGTCCCCCAAAAGCTCACTGTGAGACAACGCAAGAAGGTCGGAGGAGAAATGATTGGGTTGTAAGAGTCTTAACCTAATCAGTGATTTAATCCCCTGATAGGGATTACCTGAGTGGTAACTGCAGTGGTGGGGTGTGGCTGCCGGAGGTGGGAATTGGGGGGTGGCTTTGGGAATGTATTTGCGTCTGGTGAGTTGACGGTCTCTAGCTCTCTGCTTCCTAACCTTCATGTGAGCTGGTTCCCTGGCTGCACTCTTCCCCCACGATGTCCTGCCTCACCTCTAGCCCCGAGGGATGGAGCCTGCTGTCAATGGATCGAGGCCTCTTAATGGCAATGATGGGAGTGTGGATCAGAGCCAGAAATCACATCCTCAGCCAGGACTCAGAGCGAGTGGTCAGGGCCCAATCGGTCTTTCGCAGCAATCTTATGAGAGCTACCAGGGAGTCCCAAGAGAACTGCCTTCCAGGGGCATGCTCCGCGATGACCTAAGTCCCCCACGAGGCCATTCATCTCAGAGGTTCCCCACCTCTCCCCAGCACCACCCTGCAGACTGAGCCTTCCAATACGTGGACCTCTGGAGGGCACAAACCACATTCAAAACATCCCACTGTGGAAAGAGAAATAATTCTGCACCGTCCGTGTGTGTTTAAAAACCACATCCCAAAGCTGCTGTCTTCAAGTTCGAAATAGCACATTCATAAAGAGCATTCTCATTGAAGAACCAGCTGCCATGCAGGGAGAAATCAACACTTTTTGGATCCAAGTGCCTGTGGAGTCCCCATAGCAATCTGACACCACCACAAACACTTGGTGGTGCTTCCAATCATCTGGAGTATAAATGGCACTTTATGATTTAGTAGAAATTAAGAACAAGTAAGGAACCAACTGGATTTGGAGCCTCATTACTTACCTGCACATAAACACTGTAGTGAAGAATTGTAAGAATCACGATTTGCTCAGGAGAATAATAATGAATAATTTTTCAAGGTCGTGGTGTTAAAGTTCACACTGGATATATTTAATTTAAATTTTGGCTGAGCATGTGTACCCAGTGTCCATAGGTGGTCTACACTGATGGGAAAGTGTGGGAGAAGCAGGGCAGAGACAGGGACCATCTGAATGGAAGAGTAAGGGGAAAAGTGACCCCAGTTCATTATTTTGCCCAAATCAAAATGCGGATTTTTATATGGTCTCCCATGAGCAAATGGGTCTGGCAGGCAGCTAGTGGAAGGAAGGGGACAAGGATGGTGAGCCCGGGAGGGGTGTATTTGTCCACAAGGGTGTTGTTAAACCGACTCAAGTTGGAAACTTGCAGTCACACCTTATTTAAGTACTCCTTTCAGACATTGTCACGAGGTTGTCCCTCTAAAAACCCCACCTGCTACAGAGGGGACTGGAATGAGGGGATATTTTCGTACAGTTCCATCTCTGGCATTCTGGCAGCAAAACATGAGGCTGAAAGTCCTCAAGTCTATATTCCAGGGACTCTGTGGCAACATATCAGGGTGCCTTCTCTGGGTCCCCACATTCCCACATTTGTGCCTACCCTATCCTCTCCTGCCATGGTCTGACTTAGTAGCGGAGGAAAGGAGACGAGAATTCACCTCCTTGGCAAAGATGCTAGTAACGACATCTTAGATCAAATGACATTTACCATGTTTCCTGCTTAAAATTGCATGTCACGAGAAGATTTTTGTTATATCTGGCACTTTCCTAGAAATAACCGATGAAAATTTATGATAATAAAACTATTGACAATCTTTATATTTATCAGAATCAAACTTCTCTTAGTGGCAGTCCTGAAAGGACGCCTCAACAAGGACACTGACCCCCACCCCAAGCACCCACTGTGGGTCAGGCTCAGTGGCTAGCTGGTTAACTAGGGGGCTGAGGCTCCATAGTAGAAATTGTTACATGAGGCTTCTAATCCTATTTATTTGAAAATAGCACTCTCCTCTCTTTTAAATTATATATATATATTAGGTATAGATGGACACAACACAATACCTTTTATTTTTATGTGGTGCTGAGGATGGAACCCGGGACCTGCCTGTGCTAGATGGGTGCTCTACCGCTGAGCCACAATCCCAACCCAATAATTATCATATTTTATTGTCAAGAAATAAACAAAATAGCCATGGCTATTTTAAATGAGGAGAAACAAAACATTTAACTTTCTCTATAAAGAATAAAGTCATTTTGACAAATATATAAAATCTTGACCTCTACAGTAACAGCAAAAGCAAGACTGCAATTCTCAAAATTGAGGAGTATAAACATAAAAATTTTTAAAATGTTTTTCTTGCTTAATATTAGTGTACCAATGTTTTCCCAAGTTATTTGAGACATTTTCTTCTCCAAGTCTTTAGCAATGGATTTATTTTAATGTGAGTTCATAGTCATGCATTAAATCCCATGGGGTGGGAGGCTACGCCCCTGGGGTGGGAGACTGTGCCCCTGCATTGAATTCAGTCATGCATCTGGGCATCCCACATTCTCAGACAGAAGGCACAAAAAGATGCTTTCTATTTGCTCGGCTCCTGACCCATTCTCTCCCTTCCTCTGTTCACCCACTTTATCCCATCATCCCAGACATGGAACACCCATAAAAACCTACATGTAGGGCTGGGGATGTGCTCAGTGGTTGAGCCCTGGCCGTGCGAGGCCCTGGGTTCCCTTCACGGTGCCACAAAATCAAAACATCAACCATAGCGTATTACATGTAATGTGATTAGATAATATATGATACAATTGTATTAGATGAAAAATAAGAAAATAAATATATAATAGTATAAAAGTATTGATTAATATTAATATAATAACACATAGAAGCTCTAGACAACTCTAAAATAAAATAGGTTTATTTTAATGCACCTGTGTCAATTTTGTTGAAAAACTCCTAGAATTGAAAACTCAGGTCTTAATGGATAAATTCTAAGTCTAGTTTGAATTCAGGTTGGCAACAATTGCTTTGGGTTATTAGTAAAGTCAAAGCTGTAGAAACAGAAATGGGCATAAGGCAAGAGCCAGTGGTAAGGGAAAGTTAAATTAAATCTTCTATGGTATCTGGAAAGTTCCTCGTGCTTCTTTAGTTTCAGGACTGTGGGTCTGGGGATGTAGAGCACTTGTCTAGCAGGCATGAGGCCGTGGGGTTCCATGCCCAGTACTGCAAAAACAAAAAAATTAAAATAAATTAATTTTCCTTTCTTTTTCTTTTTTTTTTTTTTTTTTTTAACTATGAAGCTGGGGTCCCTCTGGAACTTGGGAGAGGCACCAAATGGAACATCACAGTATTGGTTTAATTTGCCTTTGGAATTTAGACCCCAATTCCTATGCAGGATGACTTGGAAATATTTCTGTTCTGGTTAGTTGACCATCCCCAGCACAGAGATGGTCTCTACCAAGCTCTTGGCTTAGTATTAGAAAAGGTTGAAATGTTTAATTCTATCAAATCACCTGGGGACAATTACTCACTGACTACAGCAACATGTTATAGCAAATGCAATAATAATAATAATAATAATAATAATAGTAATAAAAGCCACAGTCACATGTTCCATAGAAAAGGAAACTGTATGACAGGCCATGATTGGTTACTTTGAGGCTTTTCTCCTCCTGCCATTTTCTCATCGTTGCAACTTGCTAATGGGCCAATGGTGACAGATAGCAGAGACCTTTGAAACCCCGCAGCTGCAAAAGTCATGACTAATAACTGGGTGTTTTTCTATACATTGAGATGAGGCAGCTCATTTTCAGACTGGCAAAGGAAAGACTGACTCATCCCACTGAGCACTAACCCCTCAGTGTCTTCACTGAGAGCCTCTTCCTGGCACCCTACAAAGCAGCTCCTTACCTGTCACCTGCTCTCTGATTCTGCATCTCATGTGCGGCCCTCATAGCAACAAGGATGCCAAGGCCGGCCCCAGCTCCCTTCAGTTATTGCCCTTCCTCTAATTTTTATGTTTATCTAGTTTTTGACATAAAATTAATACATGAATATGTGTTTGTAAAGATTACATAGGATAATTGAGAATACAGTAAATATGCCCCCCCCCCAGGGCATGCATTCTTCTCCTCTTATGCGTTTCTAGTTTGTAACATTACCATGTGATCCATCATTACCTTCATTTTTATATCTTTGTTGAAATGATCTGATCATGCCAGCTGTCCATCTTCTGCAAGGGCTTTTAACCTACTCACTACAGTTTCTTCACAGTGCCTGTGTTCTGTTCCCAGTTACCTGCGTCATGTCGGAGCCTGGTTTTATTGGTTGGTTTACCTCTTGGGAAGGTTTTCCTCTACTTGTTCCCTTGAGGGCCATGTGATGTCCGTATGTCTGAAGACCCAGAGTAGAAACTGAGGAGCACCGTGGGGTAATGTGTGGAGCTGGGCACTCACTTGTATCTTGTTAGGCTTCTGGGGATGGAATCAAGCTTCCAAGCTGAGTTTGGGTTTTGTTGCTGTGGTTATATCCAGTGCATCCCTGCTTAAACTCCTTTAGGGTTACCCCCTATTTAAGGTGAGGGCAGGGTTTCCTTCTGTCCCTCCTCCTGAGCTGCAGTGGGTCTCCAACAGTGCCCTAAGGATGGCAGGCTCCCCCGCGGCTCTGGATTTGTTGCCTAGTGGTGATGGGGAAGGAAGATCCATGGAGTCTTCTGCCCTACTCTGGTGTTGGTTCCACACTGAGCAGGAGACTCACCCCCCTCATCTGGGGCACAGGAAGGGCAGCTTATCGTGTGGCTCAGGATACTCCCTCTTGCCTTCCCACCTCTCTGGAAGGCTGTCATAGGAGTTTCTCTTTGCCTCTGTTGGGGCTCAGAAAATAATACCCCAAAATATGCTGCTTCAGATGTGAAACCGAGAGCCCCCAGGGAGCTGCGAACACAGGTAAGGATTCTCTAAATTTTCCTCACCTACCTAAAGACAGGATCCACCAAACAGGAGTACCTTCAATCTTGAATACCTTGAATGCCTTCAAATCTTCTTCCTGAAACATCCTTAATCAAGGAGGATTCAACTCATGTCATACAGGAAGAGCCAGAAAATCAACATCACACCTGGAGCCCAGAGGTGCTCTGTCCCAGGCCACCAAACGTTCTGGGTTCAATCTCTCTCCTAAGAATTCTTTACTACCCCTCTAAAAATGCCCAAGCCCTCACTTTCTTCTTCCTTGGAAAGTGGGTGTTGAAGCCTCAACCATTTGACTCTTTGGGTTTTCATATTTTGTGTGACTCCTGTACACACATGCATGGTAATAAATCTGTATGCTTTTGTTTTGGTTAATCTGCCTGCTGTCAGTTTGTTTCAGCAGATTCAATTACCCCACCGGGGGCAAGTGTGAATTTCCTGCACCTCCTGGAGTCTGATAAGGTTTTGGCTTTTTCCATCTCGAAACTGGCTCCCAGCAGCAGAGTGCCCCAGAGCCGGGTGCCTGGCTGACAGCCAGATTCTGTGTTTCAGTGTTGTCCTTTGTGGTCTGTGGGACAGGGCCCTGGGGAGCTGTCACCTTTGACTTACTCTTTTTATTACATATATAATTAATGCACCATCTAAGTTTAAAAGTGACGCCTATCTTTAGCAACCATGGTCTGCCCTGACATCTCAGTGTGAGCATGATGCACTGTCTGTAGGTAGAGAACTCAAAAACCAGCGATTGAACCTCTTCAGTTTTGCTTTTTATTATCACCATGGACAGGTGAGTCTAAGTAATGTCAGCGATAAGAGAAAAAATGTAAAATATTCTTCCCTGAACTGTTCCTTGCCTTTTTCAAGAACTGTAAAGGGAATCCTTTGGTTGCATCATGGGCTGAAGTGTCTGAAGTGAAGTTCATGTGCTTTGTTGGGTTAGAGGAGAAGAGACAAGGCCAGGCGCAGAGGCTCATGCCTGTAATCCCAGCAACTCAGGAGGCTGAGGCAGAAGGAGCCCAAGTTCAAGGCCATCCTGGGCAACTTAGTGAAACTATGTCTCAAAACAAAACATAAAAAGGGCTGGGTGTAGCTCAGTGGTAAAGCATGTCTGGATTTAATTTCCATGTTTCAATCGGTTTTGTTGCTGATGTGACCAAAAGACCTGACAAGAACAATTTTAGAGGAGGAAAAATTTACTCAGCGCTCATGGTTTCGGAGGTCTCAGTCCACAGATGGCCGATTCCATTCCTCGGGGCCTGAAATGAGGCAGAACATCATGGCAGAAGAGTGTGGTGGAGGGAAGTGGCTCAGGACATGGCATGGGGAAACAGAGAGAGACCTCTCCACGCAGCAGGAACAAAATACAGACCTCAAAGGCACACCCCCAGTGACTCACGTCCTCGCCACACCCAGCTGCCTACAGTTACCACCAGGTTGATCCATTCAAGTGGATCACTGCATTGATTAGTTTAAGGCTCTCACAACCCAATGAGTTCACTCGCGAAATCTCTTGCATTGTCTCACATGAGCTCTTTGGGAACACCTCACGTCCAAACCATAACACTCCAGTATCGGGGGTAGGGGAGAGGGAGAGGAAAAGAGGTGAGAAGAACAAAAAGACAATTAATTTCAAAATTTGAAGTGGGACTTGTTTCGAGAGTGAACAGGCAGCTATTAATAATTATACTGGGTCGGGGCTGGGGCTATGGCTCAGCGGTAGAGAGCTCGCCTCGCATGTGCCAGACCTTGGATTCGATCCTCAGCACCACATTAAAAAAAAAAGTGAAATAAAGGTATTGTGACCAACTACAACTAAAAAGTAATATTAAAAAAATTATACTGGGGCAGATGCCCCTGCTGCAGACACTCTTGTTGTGCCCGGAGGTCATCAATCAAAAAGACATAGACTGGCAGATTGGATTAAAAAGCAAGACCCAACAAAATGCTATCTTCAAGAGACTTGAAGAAAGGATGGGAAAAAACTTACCACTCATATGGATTGTGTAAACAAGCAGGGGCTCCATTCTCATTTCAAATAAAGTAGACTTTAAGCCAAAGTTAATCAGAAGAGACAAAGAAGGACATTTCATACTTCTTCAGGGAACTATATATAAGCAGGACATAGCAGTCATAAATATTTATGCCCCAAACAGTAGAGCATCTATGTACATCAAACTAACCCCTTCTCAGTTTCAAAAGTCAAGTAAACCACCATACAATAATACTGGGTGACTTTAACACACCTCTCTCACTACTGGACAGATCTTCCAAACAAAAACTAAATAAGGAAACTATAGAAATAAATAATAAAATCAATAATTTAGACTTAACAGACATATATAGAATATTTCAATCATCAACAAGCAAATATACTTTCTTCTCAGCAGCACATTGCACCTTCTCTAAATTAGACCATATCTTATGCCACAAAGCAACTCTCAGTGAATATAAAAAAACAGAGATAACACTCTGCATTCTATCAGACTACAATGGAATGAAATTAGAAATCAACAATAAAATAAAAAATACAAGCTACTGTAACAAATGAAGACTAAATAATACACCATTGAATGATGAATGGATAGTAGAAGAAATCAACGATGAAATAAAAAAATTCTTAGAGTTAAATGAGAACACTGACACAATGTATCAAAATCTCTGGGCACTATGAAGACAGTGCTAAGAGGAAAGTTTATTGCATTGAGTGCATTCAACAGAAGAATAAAAAGTCGACAAATAAATGACCTAATACTACATCTCAAAGCCCTAGAAAAAGAACAAATCAATACCAAAAGCAGTAGAAGACAGGAAATAATTAAAATCAGAGCTGAAATTAATGAAATTGAAACAAAAGAAACAATGAAAAAATTGACAAAACAAAAAGTTGGTTCTTTGATAAAAAAAATAAAATAGATAAACACCTGGCCATGCTAACAAAGAGAAAAAGAGACAAAACTCAAATTACTAAAATACATGATGAAGAAGGAAATATCACAATGGACACATCTGAAATAAGAAGATAATTAGAATCTATTTTGAAAATTTATACTCTAATAAAATAGAAAATATCAAAGACATTGACAAATTTCTAGAGACATATGATCTACCCAAACTGAATGAGGAGGTCATACACGATTTAAACCAACCAATTTCAAGCAATGAAATATAAAAAAACATCATCAAAAGCCTACCAACCAAGAAAAGCCCTGGACCAGAGGGATTCTCAGCCGAGTTCTACAAGACTTTTAAAGAAGAATTAACTTCAATACTCTTCAAAGTATTCCATGAAATAGAAAAGGAGGGAACCCTTCCAACTCATTCTATGAGGCTAATATCACCCTGATACCAAAACCAGACAAAGACACATCAAGGAAAGAAAACTTCAGACCAATATGCAAAAATTCTCAATAAAATTCTGGCAAATCACATATGAAAACATTAAAAAGATAGTGCACCGTGATCAAGTGGGGTTCATCCCAGGGATGCAGGGTTGGTTCAACATACAGAAATCAGTAAACATAATTCATCTTTATTAATAGACTTAAAAACAAGAATCATATGATCATCTCAATAGATGCAGAAAAAGCATTTGACAAAATGCAGCACAGCTTCATGTTCAGAACACTAGAAAAACTAAGGATAGTAGGAACATACCTCAACATTGTAAAAGCTATCTATGCTAAATCCAAGGCCAGCATTATTCTAAATGGAGAAAAACTGAAATCATTCCCTCTAAAAACTGGAACAAGACAAGGATGTCCTCCTTCACCACTTCTATTTAACATCATCCTTGAAACTCTAGCCAGAGCAATTAGACAAAAAAGAAAGAAAGAAAGAAATTAAAGTGATACGAATAGGTAAAGAAGAACTCAAATTATCACTATTTGCTGATGACATGATTCTATATCTAGGACATCCAAAAAATTCCACCAGAAAACTTCTAGAACTAATAAGTGAATTCAGCAAAGTAAAAGGATATAAAATCAACACCCATAAATAAAATGCATTCTTACACATCAGCGATTGAAAGAGAAATTAGGAAAACTACTCCATTCACAATAGCCTCAAAAAAAAAAAAAAAAGAAAATGCATGGGAATCAATTTAACAAAAGAGGTGAAAGACCTCTACAATGAAATCTACAGAGCCCTAAAAAAAGAAATTGAAGAAAACATCAGAAGATGGAAAGATTTCCTATGCTTCTGCATAGGAAGAATTGATATTGTCAAAATGGCCATGCTATCAAAAATGTTATACAGATTTAATGCAATTCCTATTAAATGGCATTCTTCATAGAAATAGAAAAAGCAATCATGAAATTTATTTGGAAAAATAAGAGACCCAGAATAGCTAAAGAAATCCTCATCAAGAAAAGTGAAGCAGGAGGCATCACAATACCAGACCTAAACTATACTAAGAGATATAGTAACAAAAACAGCACGGTATTGGCACCAAAATAGACTTGTAGACCAATGATACGTAATAGAGGACACAGAGACAAACCCACATAAATACAGTTATCTCATACTAGACAAGGGTGCCAAAAACATTCACTGGAGAAACGATAGCTTATTCAACAAATGGTGCTGGCAAAACTGGAAATCCATATGTAGCAAAATGAAATTAAACATCTATCTCTCACCCTGCACAAAACTCAACTCAAAGTGGATCAAAAATCTAGGAATTAAATCAGAAACCCTGCGTCTAATAGAAGAAAAAGTAGACCCTAATCTCCATCATGTCGAATTAGGCCCCAACTTCCTTAATAAGACTCTTAAAGTGCAAGAAGTAAAGTCAAGAATCAATAAATGGGATGGATTCAAACTAAAAAATTTCTTTTGAGCAAAAGAAATAATCAGTGAAAGCCTGCATCTTGGGAGCAAATCTTTACCCCTCACATATCAGATAGAGCACTAATCTCTAGAATATATAAAGAACTCAAAAAACTTAACACCAAAAAAACAAATAACCCAATCAGTAAATGGGCTAAGGACCTGAACAGACACTTCACAGAAGAGGAAATACAATTGATCAACAAATATATGAAAAAGTGCTCAATATCTCTAGCAATTAGAGAAATACAAATTAAAACTACTGTAAGATTTCATCTCACTCCTGTTGGAATGGCAATCACCAAGAATACAGGCAACAATAACTGTTGGCGAGGATGTGGGGAAAAGGCACACTGGTACACTGCTGGTGGGACTGCAAAGTGGTGCAGCCATCATGGAAAGAAATATGGAGGTTCCTCAGAAAACTGGGAATGGAACCACCATTTGACCCAGCTATCCCACTCCTTGGTTTATACCTGAAGGACATAAAATCATTATACTATAGTGATGCAGCCACATCAATGTTTATAGCAGTTCAATTCAAAAGAGCTAGATTATGGAACCAACCTAGGTGTCCCTCAATAGATGAATGGATAAAGAAAATGAGGTATATATACTCCATGGAATATTACTCAGCTTTAAAAGAAGAGTGAAATTATGGCATTTGCCAGTAAATGGTTGTAGTTGGAGACTGTCATGCTAAGTGAAATAAGCCAATCCCACAAAACCAAAGGCCGAATGTTTTCTCTAATATGTAGCTGTTAATTCACAATAAGGCGGGAGGCACTAGGGAAGAACAGTGTTACCTTCGATTAGGTAGAGGGAGTAATAGGAGAGAAGGGGAGGGGATGTGGGGATAGGAAAGATAGTAGAAGGAAACAGCCATTATTACTGTATGTATATATTGACTACATGACCAGTGTAATTCTGCAACATGTACACTCAGAAAAATGAAATTATATCCCATCTATGTATGAATATCAAAGTGCATAAATGTATTCTATTGTCATGAATAATAATTAAAACAAGGAGAAGATTAGCCACAATTAATCTCCTTGATGCTCTTTTGAGATGACAGCTAATTTTATTACGTATAGTATCATGAAAATTTTAGTTCAGCATTTAATATGCGCTGAATTACGTAAAGTAAACTTGAAGATTTTAAACGGGAAGGGGGATAGAAATAGGAATGACAGTGGAATGTATCCAACATAACTTTCCTATGAACATATATGAATACACCATTGTGAATCTCAACATTGTGTACATCCACAAGACTAGGATCCTAATTAAAATTCTAAGATATATTCCATGCTTGTATAAATATATCAAAATATATTCTACCATCATGTATAACTAAGAGGAACAAATAAAAAAGAATAAAATTGTTTGAAAAATAATCATTTATGCTTTCATTCATTTTCTGCAAAAATATATTAGGCTCTTTTAAGTGTTAGACACTTAAATTTAATTTTTACTCAAATTTAGATTTGAAAAACCACTTGTAACTATGATTAAAGTTTGTATGCATGTGTGTGTGTGTGTTCATGTATAGCTGTAGTATGTACTAAGGATTGTATAGAAATATAAAAAATGTCAATAAACATTCCCCTCTCTTCTATTAGACTGATCTTCAAAGGTAAAAATTAAAAAAATAATTAAAACAAATTTAAAAAATAAAATAAAATGACTAACTGTAAAAAAAAAAAAGAATTATACTGGGACAAGTTATACCAGTACGATCACATGACAGCTAGATTTTGGTCATTCTGTATCCACAAATCCATACAAATTCCTGTAAAGTATTACTACCGTCACAGTCCAAACGTAAATAGACTTCTATAATTAATATGACATCTTCTCCGTGGTTGTGATCTTAGAAAGAAAAGAGCTGAAGGAGAAGGCGGAGGGGAAGGAGGAAGGATAGAAGGAAGAAAAGAAAAGCTGTCAGAGCTGGAATCTCAAAACTGAAGGCAGGGAGGCAGGCAATCCAGAGCAAAAGCCTAAAAGTTATGATAATATTAATATTAACCTTTGGACACGAGGATTAGCACAAGACAAATCTGTGAGCCTCTCAGCCTCCTGAGGAACCAGATGCTCAGGCGCTGGGTCTTCAGGCTGAGGGGCTGTGACAGCCGGCCCATGGCTAAGTCCTCAACATCACGGTGATTTGGGACCTCCTCTTCTCCCTCCCCACTTACCCAGTGAGTCACGAAGTTCCTTCAGTGCTCTCTGTTCCTTCAGACAGCCCCTGTCCATCTGCCTCGCCTGGCGTGTCCCCACCCTCACTCCCACGTTGAGGACTCCTGCTGGTGACCACAGCTGCATCCTCACGGTCTTCCTGTACTGTCTTGCCATCCTGAACATGGTGGATGCCAAGCGATTACATTCCTATCCTGCTTAAAATATTGAGGTGTCTCATGGCCTGCTGGTCAGACTCTGAACCACTTCACGTAGCACACCGCGCTCTTTGTCACCGGCCCCTCCTTATCTCCTCAGACTCGTCTTTCTGTGCTGGTGCCTTCTGGGGCCCAGCTGCACCTGAGTCCTTCCAGCTCCCTGCCTGCCCTCTGGTTCCACCGTCCCCTTCCCTCCCTCCAGTCCCCAGGTCTTGCAAAAAAGCCTGTGTCAGTCATCCTTTAGCTCCACACCCTCCCCTCCAGCAAGACGGCCTTCCTACGCCACCAGCCAGAGCCAGGATGGTTTTCTGCTACCCTCCCTGGTAGCTGCTCAGGCCTCCAGTTTCCCTGTGTGGCGCATCTTACCACCTGCCACACACTTTCACCTTACGCCTGGCCGTCTGACCCAGGAGGGAGTCCCTACATCAGAGATGCTCAGTCCGAGCGTGTAGCAGAATCCCGCGCAGAGGATATAAATCAGGTCCCACCCCAGACCCAGATCAGAACTTTGCAGTGAGCAATAGTTTTTCTGATAATTTGTAGGGGTAAAAAAATACCCACCTAATGGGTGAGGAATCCCACTCCTGGGGGAGAGCCCCGGGCACGGAGAGAATGAAGGAAGAGTGAGTGAGCCACACCTTTGAGCTGGCATTTTCTGCTTACCTCTGGGCCCCCAGTAATGAAGAAATAAAGCCAGAGATCACTCAAGGAATTTTCTAAAATCTCTGTTGATGGTTTTCCTCCCTCGGCTTCTGATGAGCTGTCTTAAGTATTCACAGCTTCTTCGACTGAAGCTGTCTCAAATCTGTTTCTACCCCGTCGAGGCAATCGGGCGTCTAGAACACTTGTAACTTCCACGTGCCTTCGGTGGGCGACCTGACTGTCTAAGTAACCCAGCCTACAGGCACCGGGATCAGGGCCCAGAGCCTTCTCTGGAGGACACGTGGCCCTTCACGGACACTGTGGCCGTTGAGGGCTGTGACGCTGTGGAAGTGCAGGGCCGCCTGGCCACCGCTCTGCTCTGGCCCGTTCTGCATGAGTGTCAGGCCCCGGGGTCTGGAAGCCATGACTCCTTCTAAAGCAGCCGGAAGGGGAGCTAGAGCTAGAGCTGCTGATCTGTTAGAGTCTGTAAACAAGTCAAAATAACACCTGGCATTTTGCCAGGGGAATGTTAGAGTTGGTAAACAAGTCTGGATGGTGCCTGGCAAAATGCCAGAGGGAGTGGTTTGAGAAGTAACAAAAGCGAGCCATTAAGTGTGGAGATTCCTTATTGGTTGACTGATGTATCTAGTTTATGCTAATTAGATAAGATGTGTGGAATGTATAAATACTGCTCCTGTCGTGCAATAAACGGCTCCCACTCCTGCTGTATCAACGTTTACAAGTTATTCGTCACCCCCCCCCTGTTATTTTGCTGCAGCCGGACTGCGGCACTGATCAGAGTTGCAGACACCAATCAAGCTCCCCCTGGGCATACAGGGCAGGAAGGAGGGGCTCTGGATGTGTCCGGTTTACCTAAGGGGGGTGCACCTGGGAGCTGATCAGTTAACTGCTAAAGACCCCATACGACAAAAGGCCTTCACCTATTCCTACTTGCTAAGAGCCCAGGGCAGTACTGCATCCTGCTGACCACCACTACCAACCGAGGGTCAGCAGGGCTCCCCACTCCCTGTTGTGTCCACGCCTTCCTCCCCCACCGCCCCTCCTCCTGCCCTTCTTATCTCTGGTCCATGCACGATCAGTGCACGCAACTTGGGCTTTCTGTCCCCCAATTTTTGTGATAAATAAGACATTCCTAGCTCTGGCCAGCAGGCACCGTTCCACCGGCCACCTAGCCCTGCAGCTGGAAGTTGCAGCAACTTGTCCCAGCGATACCCAAGATGGGGACATTTTGACAGAGGAGTCAATTTTGACATATTTATACAAATAAGGAGCACATCTCATTCTAATTAGAATCCCAGTCCAGTGGATGTACATGAAGTGGAGATTCACTGTGGCATATTCATGGATGTACATGGGAAATTTATGTCAGATTCATTCATTCATTCACAGGTCATGCCTATGACCATCCCTCTCCCCCCCTTCCCTTCATTCCCCTTTGTCCAATCCATTGAATTTCTATTCTTTCCCTGGCCACTGCCCCTGACTCCTTGTTGTGTGTTAGCATCCACATATCACAAAGAACCTTCACCTTTTTTGTGTGTTTGTGTGGATTGGCTTATTTTACTTAGCATGATAGTCACCAGATCCATCCATTTATTGGCAAATGCCATGATTTCATTCTGCTTTAAGGCAGAGTAATATTCCATTGTGTCTATACACCACATTTTCTTTATTCACTCATCTGTTGAGGGGCACCTAGGTTGGTTCCATAGCTTAGCTATTATAAATTGAGCTGCTACAAATATTGATGTGGCTGCGTCACTGTAGTATGTTAATTTTAAGTCCTTTGGGAATTACTGAGAAGTGCTATAATTGGGTCAAATGATGGTTCTATTCCTAGATTTTTGAGGAACTGAGATGGGAACTTTTGACTCCGTGTCTGACAAAACCCAATTCCAAGTGCAGTGAACTTGAATATACAGGCCAAGCTTTAATCAGGGAACAGAAAAGCAGGTGAAGGGGTCACCTCTGGAGAGTGGTCAAATTGCCTACCAACAGAAGAGTGGCCTAGCCTTTTATTGAATGAGAGGGGCGGGGTGGTTCTTCTCTTTATTTCTTTATTTATTTTCGATAATTTCTTTGAGGAGTTTTTTGTGGAAGAGACTCTTGTGTCTCTTAGCATGGACTTATACCTGGTGTTTATGGTTGATTTAATTAAGAATGGGGAATGGATAAGAAAAGGCACATTCCATACTTTGCCAGAATGGGAAGTGTGACACTTTTAGCAACAGATTAGGGGTGAAGGCCCAGGGTTTATCCTCCAAAGACCCCAGGTCTGGCCCCTGTCTCTCCTGGGCCTGGTCACTTCCTGGCTAGCATCTCTAATACCTCAATGAGTTTTTTTATTCAGCGATGCCTGGTCTCGGGAGCTCTGGTTTAACCCACGTGTGGTGTATGTTGGGAGGCCATCGACTCTAACAGGTTGGGTTGACAGTGCCCCCACGGTGACAGAGAGCTGACGGCAGGTCCACAGACAGAAATAGGCTTCTTTATTCCTTTCTCTTTTTTAGCAAATTGAAGCTAGGCTAAGAAAACCTGAGACAGTAATATAATGTTCCAGGGTTTTATTAGTGGTGTGAAAAACAAGTAAAAAAAAAAATTCATGGTCAAACTGATCTAGTCAGATAAGTTCTACTTATAACCTGACCTGTCTGTCAGTCCCTCACCCAATGGCAGCACCTGTCAAAAATAGAAGTATAAGGAGCAGCTGCCAGGGGCTTGTGGCGGGGGGAGGCAGTCAGCAGGTACGGTGGAGTGGGTTAAGACCCAGACAGCGGACATCAGGATGGGCAGGCAGCTATTTCTCCATATGCCCTCTTTTATTTGGTGAATGGGAAATGCATATTTTGGCCTTTGTCACATTTCCTGGCGCAAGGCTCCTAAAACCCTCAAATCTCTGAAATGGCAGGTGTCTTTGGTGTGCTAGGGAGATGGCTCCTGGAGATCCTCGGGATGGGGGCTGGTTGCAGGGGAACCAACCCTGGGCTGAGGGTGGGAACTTCCCATGCCCACCCCAGCCTCTGAGGAGAGGAGAGGGCCTGGGCTGACCTGATCACCAGTGGCCAGTGCTGGAATCCTTGGGCCTACCTCACGTGCCCTCCAAAGAGGAATCCCTAGCACTGAGAGCCCAGGAAGTACCTGGGCTGATGACCTCAGGATGGGAGAGGGGCAGGAGGAAGACGCATGAAACCCCACGTCCCTGTCCCTTCCAGAGCACCTGGCCATCTGCATCTCCTCCATCTGGCTGCTCCTGAATTGTAACCTCATGACAAATGGGTAAATGTAAGCAAAGGGCTGCCCTGAGTTCTGTGAACTACTCTAGCAAATTCTTGTTGCCATGCATCCTTTCTTTGTTCCCAAGAAGTGAGTGGCAAGACCCTTTGATCTGTAGCCATGTCAGGCAGAAACTGCGGCCAGCCCTGTGTGGTGGTCAGCTTTCAACTGCTGTGACAAACTGCCTGAGATAACTTGTAAGGAGAAAGATTGATTTTAGCTCATGTTTGCAGAGGGTTCAGTCCATGGTCCCCTGGACATGTTGCTTTGGGCCTGTGGTGGCACAGTACACTATGGCGGCAGGAACAGCTACAGAGTAAGACAATTCACCTGGTGGCTGCTGGGATGCAAGGAGAGAGAAGAGGAGACTGGGGTCCCAATGACAGGAGATAGGCAGATGCCAGTGGTGGGAACACAAAGTTAAGGGAATAATTCTATCAAATGAGATCACCCTGTGCTGACCCCCACATACTTTCCTTTCCAAGAAGCAATTCACCTGCAGCCCCGCCTGGCTTAAGTGGACAGGCTATGTCACATTCCTCAGCCAACTACCTGTTCTCTGTGGGAGAAATGCAGAACCAAAATAATGTCATAAAGAGGAAGCCAAGTTACACTGATGGGGAGACTTTTGTGACCCTTTCATAGGTCAGATCCTGGATCTCAGGGAGATAAGGATAATTCTCCCTGGTCATTAGATCTATAAGAACAGGTTCCAATTAGAACCAGTCAGCATGGGCCAAAGTGACCTAGGGTTCTCATGACAGTGGGGACTTGAAAGTCTAATGTCATTCTGCTGTCAATCAAAAGTCAAAATGTGGACCTAAGCGGGACACTCTAGATTCTTCCCTGGGACACCAATAAAGCTGGAGGGCATGCTGTCCTATCATCTCTGAGAGGACCCACTCTCACTGGGGTCAGGATAGCACGGAGCTGTAGGATGGACACCCAGCTGGAGCTGGAGAAGGGGTCTGTGCGGGGAAACTCCCAGCAGTCCTGCTCTCAGAGGTGGACACTGATGCACGGGTGTGAGTGGGGACGGACGGGGAAGCAGGAGTGTGTGTGTGTGTGTGTGTGTGTGTTTCCCCCTAATATATATTCTCCAAAATAAAGGGGTCTCTCTTCCCCACCCAAGGCTCTTCTGGTTCAGCAACAGCTCATGAAAAGGTTCCAGAGTGACTTAACTCTGTGTCACTGTCCTTGTCTCTTGGGGAATTTTCATTAGAATGGGGTGGGGTGATGGCCATGCCCAGACACACCCCCAGGGCAGAGGTGACTATCCAGGGAGTGGCCAGGCTCTCCCTGGGAGGACCAAGAGACAGGGAAGGAGGAGCTGGAGGTGGGCAGTTTCCACTGGGGGTGGTGAACCAAAACGCAGTGGGAATGTCCTGGTGTGGTGGCCTCGGTAGCCCCAGGGACAAAGATGCAGGGTCAGGAGCTGGTGCTTGATGAATAGATCCCCAAGACTGGGCCAGAGGGAAAGACCACTGCTGGTGACAGCCCTTGCTGGTGACAGTGCCTCAGGCAAGGTAGGGACAACAGACACTAGCCTCCATCCTGGTCTCCCCATGGAGCGCCTCTTAGGTACCAAGCAGGGGCTGGGGCACTGGGGACATGTGAGAGAGCAGCAGAGACAGGCCCTTCTGCTGCTATTCCAGGGTCTGAGACAGATGACCAACTAGGCGAGTGAAGCCCTGGATGTCAGAGGGGGTAATGCTGAGGATGAAGCCGGCAGACCCACGGGGAGTGGGTGCCCTGGGGACCAGAGGAGACAGCCCCAGGAAGTGATGATGGGGTGGAGCCCAAGACCAGGCCAGGGGCGTCCTGAAGCCGGGCCAGGAGTCTTCCAGGCAGAGGCCCTGAAAGCCCTCCTTGCAGGCGGCCCAACCAGGGGACAGAGACAACAGAGACCGGAGGCCAGCAGAGAGTGTGGCCAGGAGCCGGCCTGGGAGGCGAGGGAGCTGGCCTGGGAGGCGAGGGATCCGGCTCTTCATCCCAGAGAGATGGGAAGTCCACGCAGGGTTTTCTGTCTCTGAATTTCACTGAGATGTAGTTTAACACAGCAAAATGTACCTACTTTAAGCACCCAGTTCATGGGTGGTTTAAAAATCATGTATCTATTAACATCTTTATAGAGGTAATGGGAAATGTGCAGTTAGATGACTTTTAGTGACTTAACAAGTTAGGCAACTTCACCACAAGGAAGTGTCACAATGAAGACGTCCCTGCATGCCTCTGTGGTTCCTCCCTAACCCCCAGCAGTGACAGCCCTGGTCTCCATTTCCACACGATTATCTTTTTGGGCAGTTTCTATAAATGGAAAATCATACAATCTATAGGCCTTTCTGCCTGGCTTCTGTTGCCTAGCAAATCAGTTTTGGGGGTTCTGCCTTGTAGCAGGAACCCGCACTCTGTCCTTGTCTATGGGGTCAGGATAGCACTGAGCTATAGGACGGACTATGGTTAAATGGTGTAACACCGGGGGCTCTGCACAGTTTGTTTATCCACTCATGGGTTTCCAGCTTTTGGCACTTGGAACATACTGTGGTGAACATTTGTGCACATAAGTGATGGACCCAGCCTAGTTCCATCTGGAGACTGGGAGCCGTCTTGTCACAAGTCATGAAAAGTTAATTTCTGTTTTACTATAGATTACTGTGATTTCTAAACTAGTTTGGAATTCCTGCCTGGGCCTTGAACTCACCCATGCCTGGCTCCCCCTGACCAGATAACAACGGTGTCTGAAACCTCAGTGGCGCCTCATAAATTCTGATGTTGGGATCTAAATTTACTCCCTACCTTGAAATATCACGCCATGTAGATCATTAACCTACTACCTGCCTTTGTATTATGCTTGTCAAAATCCTGTTATCTGTAAGTTCTCAAGACACCCCCTTTTGCAATTTTTTGTGCTATGAAACCTTGTTCCTGGAGAGCTGGGGGGCTGGTCTCTAGCCAGTGTTAGGAGAGACAGCCGCTGACCAGCTCTCTTTGTCTACACAAATACAAGCTTGCTTTAATGTGATTTAAAATTGGTGTTGGTGGTCTTTTCTTTGCATTGGGGTTCAACATATATTTGTGTTTTTATTTCCTTTCAGTAGATTCCTGCCAATGAAAATGCTGGATAGTGGGGTAAACTTTTGATGTCTTTCAAAAATGGTGACAGCACTTTCTAAATGCCTGCACCACCTCAGATTCCAGCAGCAGGGCAGGAGGACTCCAAGTTCACACTGCTCTGACCAGCTTGGGTTTGTCTATCTTCAATTACAGCCACCCTAGAGAATGCGCAGGGATAGTTCCTACTTTAAATTCATATTTCTCTATAATGAATAAGGATGTTGAGCATTTTTCCTGGGTTATTATCTATTTGTGTTTCTTTTTCTTTCCTCCTCCTCCTCCTCCTCCTCCTTTTTTGAAGGGGGCATATTTACTCATTTTTTAAAACTTGAGTTGTTAGTCTATGACTGAGCTGTGAGAGTTACTTACAGGCTCTGGATTCAATTGCCTTATTAGATGCATGATTTGCAGGTGTTTTGTCCCAGTCTGTGGCTTCTCAATTTCTAAATGGTGTCTTTTGAAGTGTAAACTTTTTCTTTCAATTTTAATGAAGTTCAGTTTATCAGCTTCTTCTTTGATGGCTCGTACTTTTGGAATTGCACAGAAGAACTCTTGGTCTAAGTCACAATTTTGAAGATTGTTTCTATGTTTTAAGAATTTCAGATCCACCTTTGGATGTGTGCTCCATTTTGTATTCACTTCAGTGCAGGGTAAGAGGTAAGGATCTAAGGATTTAGATATTACTGTGACTATGAATTTAGAATAACCCTAACATGATTTATTGAAAAGATTGTCCTTCCCACATTTTTCTTGTCCACTCTATTGAAACTCCAGAGACACTAACTGTAGGGATTTACTTTCCGTTTTTTGGTTCTGTTTATTTATGTGTCCATTCTTCTGCTGATACCTTACCGTTTTTATTACTGTAGGATTTTAGTACTTTTGAAATCAGAGCCAAATTTGTTCTCCCTTTTCAGAATTGTTTTGGTTACTTTAGGTAAGTTGCATGTTAATATAGCTGCTTGTTGACTTCTGCAAGAAGCATTCAGTTATTTTCATAGGGAGTTCACTGTCTCCATATGTCAATTTGAAGATAATTGCCATTTTAAAAATGTAGAATTTCCAAATTCATGACATTTGAATCTTTTTCCATTGCTTTAAGCCTTCTTTAATTTCTTTCAGCAATATTTTTAGTTTCCATTGCACAAACGTTAGACTTCCGGTGTTAAGCTTATTCCTAGGTGAGTTATTCTTAGAAGGAGATTGCTTCCTTAATTTAATTTTTGGGTTTTTTGTTTCTATCGGTGCTGGGGACTGAACACAGAGCTTTGCACGTCTACGGCTGTGGTCCTCCCCAGCCCTACACATTTTACAGAATTCATCGGTTAAGTCATCTGGGCCTGGGCTTGAAAGCTCTGGGAAGACATCATGTTGCTAATTCCACTCCTGCACTTGTGATGTATCCATTCATATTTTCTGCTCTATGTTGAGTTTGTTTTAGACCCAGGTTCCTTTCTAGAAATGTGCCTATTTTGTCCAGGCTCTCCAGCTTTCTGGCATAAGCTGTTAGTCAAAGTCCCTTGTTATCACTTTAATTTGTGTAGGGTTGACAGTCATGTCCCTCTTTCATTTCTGATTTTAGTAATTTTTTTTTCCTCCCAATTAAGTCCATCTGGTCAGTGAAACCCTGCTTTGCTCTCCTTTTTTCAGTTGTCCCATTTCCCCTCTCGGCTTGATCATTTCCTTTCCTCTGCTTGCTGTGGGTTGAATTCCCCCCACCCCAGTCTCTTAGATTGGAAGCTTCTGCTATGGATTAAAGGCCTTGCTTTGGATCTGGATGAATGGCCAAGGGGCTCTGTGTTTCTGTGGTGGGGTTAGAGTTGCTTCCTCTGCAGGATCGAGGAATGGAGATGAGAGCCAACAAGGTGGGCTCCCTTCTTCCCGCAGGTGGGCTCTTCCCACTGCTGTGCTTTGGCGCTTTGTGACCACCCTGCAGAGGAAAGAGGGACCGGTCTCCCTCCAAATGCAGTCTATGAACGTTGCGGTTGCTAATGCGCCACGCTCTACGATGGTGGGCAAAAGTGCAGCATCTACATACTGAGGTCTCCTAGAGGAAGCAGGGTGGCTTGGGAAGCAGGTGGTCCCAACAGTGGCTTGAGAGGGCAGGCCCTGGGGTCTATTTGGGGACTTTTGTGATGGTTAAGGGTTGAGGTGAAAATTCACATCTAGGCAGGGAGGAATTCGTGTAGTTAAAACTGCCCACACCAGAGAGGGAGGACCCAGGCTTTGTCACCACCCTGTCCATGTGGGACCAGGACCCAAGGGGAAGACTGAAGGGACAGCAGTGAACTTTTTAAAAGTGGAGTCAGACATTTTAATAGGCTTCCGTTCTCTGTGGCCTGGGAGGTGGGTCTGCATCCCTGGAGCCTCTGTGCCCTCAGATCTCCTGCTGGGTCAAGCCCCTGGTGATACCAGCATGTGAGGGACTCCTTGGTCCACCCTAGCATCATCTTCTGAAGCTCTAGATATCCCCAAGACCCACTGTCACCTGTGATTTAGGAGGCACAGTGACCTGTTATTTCTGAATGGTCTCTACCTCCTTCTTGTTTTTATTTTATTCACGACTGTTGCTGTCAATTGTGCCTTTGTTAAATTCATATTTTCTTAGACCTAACTATTAAATTCTCTTAGAGAGTTGAGTGTGCCTGTTCCTCCCTCTTTAGTCTCTGAGTAAATCAAGCACGTCACAGTCATTCCTAGAAAAGCAAAACCAAAAACTTCACATCTTCTTCATTCTTTTTTTTTAAAAAATTTTACATGTGTTTTTAGTTGATGGACCTTTATCTTCATTCATTTATTTATATGCAGTGACTGAGAATCGAACCCAGTGCCTCACACATGCCAAGCAAGTGCTCGACCACTGAGCCACAACCCCACATCTTCCTTCATTCTTAATAGGCTGAAATCTGTTCCACAGCCTCTCAGGACTGCTGGGTCTGTCCCCTTACAACCTCCTTCAACCTACTTCAGGGCTGGGTCCTGCCATTCTAGAGCAGGAAATGAGGGTCAGGACACCGAGATCTGGAGGCAACAATTTATTAGTGGTGCCAGGCCCAGGGGGATGATTCCCAAAGTCTGAGCCCTGAGCACAGCAGGACTTTTACTTGGTACATCAAGGCAAGGGACTTGGTGTAATTGCATTGGAGGGTGCATTCCACATTCCTTTTATGGGTACAAGCTTGTCAACAGCCTAGGGACTCTTTTAACTAAGAGTACAGCTTAGGGATTTTAACTGCCCTAAGCCTACAGGGGCAGTTGCTTTGTGTCCTGCTACTGCAACTGTGGTTATCTGTTCCGGGTACCTGTTAGCCACTGCAAGCCTCTGTGGTGACACGTGAGTAAGCGGAGCTGCCCTGTGTCAGCCTGCACACCCACAGCCTGGCAGCTCTTAACCTGCTCAAGTTCCCATTTTGCTCCCCCCCAGTTATTGGCACAGTCCAGTCACACTGGTCTTTGGTTCCTGAAGTCCGAGGACCAGCCAGCCCACTTTGCTCAGCGCTGAGGGGTCTCCTGGAGGGCAGGGCTTTCAGTGCTGAATGGCCCCTCAGGAAGACCCGGATGTGTGGTCACGGAAAGACCCCTCCCCCGCTCAGAGACACTCTGTGCGCTTTCCTTTCTACCTGGACTTTTTCTCTGCCCCTCCTTCCTTTTGCAGGTCTAGTTTTGCTTCAGCTTTCAGAGAACCCTTCTTCGACCACTTATCTAGAGAAGTGACCCCCCACCCCCACCCCCCTCACCACCACTGCCTCCCCTGGGAATCCTGTGATCCCACCAACCCTGGTCGTCATCCTGCAGAGCCTTGGCACACTGTGCGTATTTATCTGTGTTTACTAATCTTCCTCAGTCTCCTTCCAGTGAAATGCCAGGAGCCTAACAGGTTTTCCTCAAAGACTGACAGATAATACATGCTCAGTAAATATTTGCTGAATAAATGAATGAGATGAGCAGGCGTTGCTGACTGACGCAGGCATGCAAGAGGAGGCACAGGATCTGCTGCAGGAGTAGATGACTGTGCATCCTGTGGGGGTGTGAGCTTTAAAGTATTGTTTAATCCACTTTGCCTGACTTCACAAGGAGATGGAGCTTTGCTAATTTTTAATATTTAATGTTATAAATAATACTAATATTATTTATAGACGTTGCCATTATGTGAGACATGCCTAATCTAATTGATTTTTAAATTTCTTTTTTTAAATATTTTTAGCTGTAGATGGACACAATATCTTTATTTATTTTTTTTGTGGTGCTGAGAATCGAACCCAGTGCCTCACACGTGCCAGGCAAGCACTCTGCCACTGAGCCCCAGCCCCAGCCAGATTTTTAAATTTCTAATGGTATATAAGTTTAAAAAAAAAAAAAAAGAAGGGAAGGAAGCCAATACAAGCTTCCGGAAGCTCTTTTTCTAGACGGCAGCAGGTAGTTTCCACCTGAGCTCCTTATGCTTCCTTCATGTACCTTCCACATCAGGGCATTTTCTTAAACACAAATCTGGGTGCCTTTCTGTCCAGCCTGAAAGATTTTCATGGCTTTCGACTCTGCTAGCGCTTGAGCCCGCTTTCCTGAAGACGTCCCCCAGGTTTGGCAGGAGCTCCTTCCTAAGCCTGGGCTCTTCCTACTCTCTCCCGAGTGCTCTCAGACCTGAGTGCTCTGTGCCCTCAGGCTCAGCTTTTGACCTTTCCTTTGCCTGGAACAGTTACACTCTTCTTGCCCAGTTAGTTCAAGTCCCAGCTCAGATGTCACCTAGGGGTTGAAGCCCTCCTTCTAGGTCTCATAACACCCTTTGCCTCATCGACAACCCTTCACGGCTGCTTCTAAGCAATTACTCATTTAATGTCTATCTCCTACACCAGGACACGTCGAATCAGGGCAAGGACCACGCTGCCTTGTTTTCCTGCTGTGTTCCCGGAACTTATCTCAAGACCTTGCCTGGAGGAGGGCAGGAGGCCCTCAGTCAGGCCTTCGGTCATGTGGAGAAGTTCCCCAGACAGGAGGAAACACAGGGTTGGCTCTCAGCAAGTGTTAACTCAGGCTGAATAGCATGTAGAAAATCAAGTAAGCAAATGCAGCTATGGGCCAAGAATGTCACTAGACTGTTGTGCAACAATGGGAACTGGGTGTGTGTGGTGGTGGTGGGGGGGGGGTATGTGTGAGCATGCATGCATGTGCTGGGGATCAAACCCAGGACCTTGCATGTGCTAGACAAGAGCTAGACCCCTGAACTACACCCCAGCCCTGGGGAAATTTTATATGGTACCAGTGACAGTGTAAATTGGTGTCACCCCTTTGCAAAGCAGCTGAGTGTCACCTGGGAAATTTGAAGATGGACATCCCTTACTCCCCAGCTATTCCATCCTATTAGGAAATGTCTCCACATACACAAAACAGATAGGAATGTATGGAATGTTTGCAGTAGTGTTTGTTGTAACAAAAAGCTCCCTAGGAATAACCCAGATGACCATCAAGAACATACTAGAAAAATAAATTTCAGTATATTCATATAAAAATTAATGTGACAACACTGAGTCAGCTAGTGCTCTCTGCATAACATGGAGAAATCACACGGATGTATTACTCAGCCAGAGAGACCCAGCACAGAGTCTGTACAGATGATTTCTTTTATATACATTTCCAAATTAACAAAACCAATACATGTAAACTAGGATACACGCTTATGTGTTAAAATGCTAAAAAACAACAAGACAAAAACAACGTAATTACCATAAAGGTCTGAAGAGTGATCCTTTTCAGGAGAAACTGTCTCTGTCTCTCCGCTTCTTGGTGTGATATCCTGACCTGCTTTTCTTTACCACACCCTCTACCATGATGTCCCACCTCACCTTGAACCCAGAACAATGGAGCTGGCCATCTATGAACTGGGACCTCTGAAACTATGAGCCCCAAGTAAACTTCTCCTCATGTAAAATTGTTCTTGTTAGGTCTTTTGCTCACAGCTGAGAAAAAGCTAACTAAAACAATATATAATCAATAGTACAGAGAATGCATAAAAAACACAAATCGGCACTTTATTCTGAAAAAAAAAAAATGTAGCCACAGTTAGAATAGGAGAATGTAACTAAGAAACAGGACAGAGTTTTAAGAAAGACTGAATACTAGCCCAGCCACTCAGGAGGCTGAGGCAGGAGGATTGCAAGTTCAAGTTCAACCTGGGCAAATTATTGAGACCCTGTCAAAATTTAAAAAATAAATATAAAGGGCTGCTGCGGATGTGCCTTGGTGGTGAAGCACCATTGGGGTCACTCCCCTGTACATACACAGAGAGAGAGAGAGAGAGAGAGAGAGAGAGAGAGAGAAGGAAATAAAGAAAGACTATCAGTCACTGAAACTCATTTGCTATGAAAGTCCACCAACTACAAAGAAGTGATAGGGCCCCGGAGGTGGCCCGGGAGGGGGCGACCTGGGAGTGCCAAAGCCGTGAGTTAAATGGCCTAAAAGGATTTTTAGTTCTTAAAGGGTAACAACAGGTTACCATGTAAACATAAAATGAGACTTTTAAACTAACAATAACCAGAGAAGTACAAATTATGACATCCAAATAACAATTTTGTGCCATAGGTTGGCTTTTTAAAAGAATCAACCACCTCAATCATCAGTAAGAATATGGGAAATGACAATTTTCAGGTACTTTCAGGAACATAAATATGAAAATTTGAGACAAACTGAAAGCAAACTTACCCTAAACCCAGTAATTCCTCTTCTAGTTCAATCCTCTTGATAGTTTTTCTCTTGTGTACAAGGAGATACACACAGTGATATTTATGTTTCATTACTTTTGAAAGTGAGAGATTACAAAATATTAATATTGAAAGAGGATGAAGAAATAAAGTATTATATCAGAATGTCATATGGATCTCACATAATTATATAGTATATATGTATGAAGGATGGCATTGTTCGTGTCTGGATGCTGGATTTGTTGTCTACATTCAGCAAAGAATTAAAGAGCTGGACACAGAGATGGCAAGCTAGCAGCAGGTTTACTGCCAAAGCAACAGTAACAGATCTCTGAAGAGATGGGCCTTGGAGACCCGAGTCCGGCGGGGAACTTTCCTTGTCTCCTGCCCTGTCCACATTCTCCTCACTATTGTTCATTTGTGTCCCCTGTGTCCACACGACTGTTTCAGGTTTTCTATTAGATCTCTGCCTGGGGAGCCTGAGTACAGAAGGGTCTGTCTGTTGGGTCCCCCTCTGCGTCCTCGAGCACTTTGGTCAACCGGGAAGTTGACCTCATTGCAAGACCCTCTCCAACCGTGTCCACAGAAATGCATTTGCGGAGGTCTTACTTGCCATTACCTTGGGGTTGGTCCCTTTTGACCATAGTGACATTAAGGAGGGGATTAAAGTCACTATGTGGGTAGGCCCTAACCTGATATGGTTGGCACCCTGTAAGAGGAGATTAGGACACAGACACACATTGGGACAGCCCTGTGAGGACTCAGGGAGAAGATGGCCTTTTTCCTGCCATGGAGACAAACTTCAGAAATTGCCAACCCTGCCTGTACCTTTGTCTCAAACTCCCAGCTCCCAGAACTAGGAGAATACATTCCTGTTGCTCAAGCCACTCCATCTGTGGAATTTTATTTCAGCAGCCCTAGAAAATGAATACAAAGCTGTTAAAATGAAAACAATTGAGCTTTATGAAACTACACAATACATATTTTTAAAAATGTGATAAAAAAGGAGTTAAAATAATTTTATATGTGAATTTAGAAAATAAATATTGAAATAATGCACATGCTTTAGGGGTTTGTGCCCATATCCTAGAGTGTTAGAAACACAGACAAGAAAGATACACTCAAATTTAAGACACTTGTTGCCTGCAGGGAGTGGGGGGAGACTGTTAATGGTATAAAGTGTATTTCAATTTTGTCAGTAACAGTCTTTTATTTAAAGGAGCCTGAAGCAAACACAATAAATTATTAACATCTGTTAATTGGTAGTAGGAACTTGAGGGTTTGTATTATGCACACAACAAAATAAGTACATTTAAACTAGAAACACTAATAGAGGAAGTGAATTGGATATAAGGATAAACTAGTTTTAAAGGGGTTTATGGTGAAATAAGTAGAAAAATAGGTTATTATTATTATTAGAACAAAGAGACGGGGCCAGAGGCAAACTTCACAGATCATTTCAGCCTTTATTCAGGAACAGAATTACACCTATGGGAATGGACCCACTTTCCTGGTGGAAAATGAGCCACTGAACGAAGAAGGGGACTGGGCTTATGTAAGTTGTGGGCGACGTAGTGAGTGTGTCAGTCTGGGCACTGGGGAATTTGAGTCCTTGAGCTGGGGGTCGTTGGCAGCCAACACCTGGAGAGAAGTTGTCTTGAAAGAGATCAGTGTTTCCTAAAGACTGTCACTTCTAGGTTGGATGAGATGCTTTCTCCCTGCCTGTGGCCAGCCTCTGGGAAGGACTTACCTTGGGAGAGAAGAAAGTCATCACTGTATGGCTGTCTTTTCTATTTCTTTCTCCCAGGACTCACTATTTGGGGGCTTTTCATTTTTCCATATTCAATAACTATAGAAGGAGAGGCAATATTAAAATAATAATTTTAGGGGAGGAAAAAATTAAAACAAGTTTGGAGGCTCCACCTGTTAGGGAGGACTTGACATAGGCAACACCATTTTCTAAACATATCCTCCACCTTAGAACAATGTCACCCCACAGTCACTCTGACCCACGGCAACGGTCAGCCTGACCCAAGCACAGACAATACCCTCTATGAGAACTGTTACGAGGGACTGCAATCTCAAGAAATACCCCGTTCGACACGGAACAGGGACCATCACAAAGAATGAAGGTGACAACCAACCACAAGGACCCTCCCTGACACCCCCCCTAGCAACAACCAAACTGCAAAACTCCCCACTTCACTCCCCTGTAACTTCCCCAAGCTGAAACCGCAAGATGGGCTCCAGCCTTGGCTGGGACCCTCTGCAGGGGTCCTGAATAAACCTGTGATGCTCTTGCTCCCTCTGCCCTCCCCTCCCCTCCTTCCCCCCACCCCTCCCCTCTCCTCTCCTCTCCTATTTCTTATTCAGTTCTTTCCTTAGACTAATGAAGAGGAAAAGCCAGTCAAAAAGAGAAATAAAATAGGAAAGAGAGAGGGAAAATTTGTCTTCAGTGGGAAGAAGGAAGTTAAAGGTAGAGGGGGAAAGAGAGGGGAGCTGGCTGTGCTGCATGCTGACACTTCCTCTGGGACCCCAGTTAAAAGAGGAAGATAGGGCAGGTGGGAGGGAGAAAGGCGAGAAGGAGCTGCTGAGCCCCCGCCCTATTCAGAGTCCTGAAAGGGAGCAGCTGAGTGGGGGCAAAGGCCTGCTGGGCCTCTCTGAGCTGAGCAAGGCCTGAGGCTGCTTCTGGCCTGGGGAATATCAATGAGCAGGGCTCTTGGCTTAGGATGGCAGGTGGGTGGATTGACAGCTGGCAGACACCCCTCTGATTTTTAGTTCTCCAGATATTCAGTAGCCACAAGCCCCTTCAGTCTACCTGATGGAGGAGGCCGAGATCAACAGCAGGCTTAGCACCCACTTCACAGCTGCTCCCTTCCCTCATGAATATTCTGTGGGCTACTGAGAAATCTCTGGAAATAAATAAGGCCAGGGCAGAAGTTCCTGCCTTCACATCCTGTTCTCGGCTCAGTCCAATCACTTCAAAGGACTCTCCATGGCAGAACAGACCAGAAGAAAATTTGACAGCAGCGGCTTGTAATTTGAAAGCAAGGAACAAAGCGCGGGAGTCTTCAAAAGAAGACAATCTGGGGTAAAATTGTTACCTTGCAATATTGCTCCGATATCAATGATAAATGCCTTTGAAAAAAAGCCTGGAAAGGAAAGCCTGGTTAATTGACTCAATTGGAGACATTTACAGAAAATCATCTGTGAGGCCCTTAATTATTTCTGCATTGTGTGTTCAACAACTTGAAACTCACTGTGAGGAATATTTCGGGATATTTTTTCTTAGGAGAGAAACAAAAGCAAAGCCTGGAAAATGTCCAAGTTGTTTATTCTTGTGAACCTTAAAGTTATAAAAACAACTCCTTTTGGGTTCCTCTGAGCAAATGATACTCACATGTTGGACTTTTGGGTGTAGTGGTGACCTTTGACCTTTAGGCTGTTTCCTTCAAGGTCTTTGGTAGGATTGCATCTGAAGTTCATCCCTGAGAGTTAGTGCACACCTCTAAGGCCTCCAAGAAGCAATTCACCCATCCAGGAGGCTGTCTGTCAGAATCAATCTGCTCAGCATTCACACACAACTTGGCCTCTGTGGTCACCCATCTGAGGTGTTGCTCACAATGCCCCGGATATCTGGGTCAGCTCCATAGTAAGTGGCTCAGGCCTATCACATAGTGATTTACATTTCTGGCACAACACTCCATTGCAATGCAATATGGATTTCAGTTACTTCATTCATTCCTGTATTAATCCAACATACATGCATTACTAAACTATCCCATGCTGCGTACTTCCCACTGTCCTAGGGTGTGTATAGACGAACACACATGTTCCCCGCCTGCCCTTAGTGCAGGGGACACAGAGACACACCTTCATCTTTACATGCCTGGACTTCATTTTGTGGAGAAAGGAAGGAGCGATGTAATCTCTGAGCATCTGCACTCCTGGTGAACACATGAAACCTGACATGGTTATGGAAGTGGAAAAACACAAAGAAAATTCTAGAGTCACATACACAAGAAGGGCATTAAATACCATTAGACTCTTACACAGAAAAATGAGGTCTGTCCAGGGGGAAATCCATTTCCAGCTTGAGCCTGATGTGGAAGTTCCTCTTCATGTCCAAGGCCAACGTGGGAGTGAAGGTCATTCTTGGCTCGTGAGTGATGGGAGATGGGCATTTTGGTAGATCACAGCTGTGTCAGTTAGCTTTGCGTTACTGTGTCAAATACCTGACATAACCAGCTTATAAAGGGAGAAGGGTTATTTTGGCTCATTTTTGGAAGTAGTTGTTCTAGGCAGTTACTAGGACTGAATAAAACCTAAGTCACAACTATAGGTGACACTTTGCCACACAAAGGGACCAACCAGAATGACTCTGCTCTGCATAGGCCTTAGAGGGACCCAGCAGAAGCTACACCCAGTGAGCTTCTTCTCCTTATTAATGACTGTCCCTGTCCCCAGTCCAACATCACCCAGTGTCTTGAGTGTCCTTCATGCTCCAGAAGGGCACACATTCTGAAGACAGAGGTTAAATGTAAGAAAACATTATGTAATTAAAATACGTTTCTGGTGAGTTCCTACATACCAATAACTTGTTTGGTTTAATGAGATATTTTTTGAACTATTTTATTCAGATACTTACCTTTACTCCCAAAGAACAAGTTGCAATCTGGAAGGATCTGGCACTGTAGATTAACAGCAGTCACCAAGAGGGTCTTTAGAGCTCTGAAAACATTTTACAGCTGCTTTTTAAATTTATTTCAGACATGCAAATGAACTGGGATGGCAATAAGATCTGAAAGATTGAACGCAAGCTGTTTTTCAAAGATGTTGGAAGCACTTCATTTGGCCTGAATTTTTTTGCTCCCTTTCAACTGGGCAGAGGCAGCCATCTCCCAGCTGCCGTGAGAGTTGATGGCATAACTTCACAACTTCAGATGAGCCTGGAGAAGGACCTCCTTGATGGATCCGGGAGAACTCCCAATTCAAATGGGAGCCACGTGCCCAAGAGCTGATGCTCTTCCTTCCGCTCTGTCTGACCTGAGGCACCACTGGCCAATGACCAGTCAACACAGGGAGGTAGAAGGTCAGCTCTAGGGTCTACAGTGGGACTGCCCTGCTTCACGTCAGGCTCAGTTCATGGCCTTGGGGTGGGATTAGATGTTGTTTGCCTAGACCTCAGGGAGGGTAGAGGGGCTGTGGGTTGGGTTGATCAGTAATGGCCAGAGATGTACTCAGTCATGCGGACATAATGAAGCCCCCAGAAAACCCCCAAAGGACTGGGTTTGGGAGCTTCCCAATAGTTGACCATGTGGAGGTGCCCAGGGAGTGGTCCCCAGAGAGGCCACTGGAACTCTATGACCCTTCTTGAGTACCTCCTCCTGTGCATCTCTTCCACCTGACTTTTCCTCTGCATCCTCTGTCCCATAGAAAGTGGGACAATGTAAATAAAGTCTTTTCCTGAGTTCTGAGCTGCTCTGGCACAGTGGATGAACCCAGGGAGGTGGGGTGGAGCAGCCTGGGAACTCAAACCTATAGCCAGTCAGTCAGAGGCACAGGTTGGAACCTGGAAGTCATGGGTGGCATCTGAAGAAGGCGGCCGGTCCTGTGGGACAGGGTCCTTAACCCGTGGAATCCGATGCTCCCTCCAGATAGGGGGTGTCAGACCTGGATTGTATTGGAGGCCTCTCCACTGGTGCCTGCCTGAGAATGGGGTGCTCCTCATGCAGAGGTATTAGTGCCAGAAGTATTGTGCTACACAGTGTGTGTGCACAGAAGGGAAAAGGAAGTTCTTCTTCAGGCTCAAATTCCTGCTCTCTCCTGTGCCGGGTTCCCTCATGCTCTCTGTTCCCCAGCAGGTGCTAAATGAGCCTCTGCTCTCTGTTTTGCCTGACAGACAAGGCTCAGCCTCTTCCCCAGTCTCCACCCAATCTGGTGGTTTATCCTACTGTTACAGATCTGGGGGTCACCGACAAGAGGTCACCCCAGCCTCGCTCCTGGGTCAGGCTCCTACTTCAGCAACTCCAATTCCTTCTTCCTCTGTTCTGCAGGGAAAGGTAGCTCTTCCTAGAATTTCTAAGGGCTGGGCCAGAAGCCTTTAATGAGCCTCTCGGGAGCTCACTAAATGTTCAGTTGCTATTGACCTCGAATTCTGTGTGGTCTTATCTCATTTGTTTTACATAGACTGATTTTATCAGTTGCACCATAACTTTTTGCCTTGCTGTTAGAACCCATTAAGAGAAGCACACTTTATCTTTTTCTTTCTTTCTTTCTTCTATCTTGAGTCCCAACTTAATGCCATTTTACTATTAAGAGTGCTGTAAGCCAGGCGCTACGGCACATACCTGTAATCCCAGCAGTTCAGGAGGCTCTCAAGTTCAAAGCCAGCCTCAGCAAAAGTGAGGCACTAAGCAGCTGAGACCCTGTCTCTAAATAAAACACATAATAGGGCTGGGGTTGTGGCTCGGTGTTGGGTGGCCCTGAGTTCAATCCCCATAGCACCCCCCCCCCCACCAAAAAAGAAAGAGAGGTGTCAGTTCTCCCTGTAGTATTGGCAGTAGATAAACAATAATTGTTCACATGACCTGAGTTGCTATGTGGTGGCCTTGAGAAGGGGGCTTGCAGCGTAGGAACAGGCAGTCCTACTGGGTAGGGGTGTCCTATTATACGTGGCATAGCGAGAAGCAGACTGACTTGCGACAGTTATGTTATTTCTCTTAGATTTTCTGCAGACAGGTGCCCTCTTGCAGCCTGCACTTGGGGTGGTCACAGTTGTCAGCCCCCTTGATGAGCCATGTGCCAGGTAGCTATTCTACCCAACGGTCCTCACTATGTCCCAGGAGATGAGGGTCTCACCTCTTTTTCCATTGGTTCAAGACTCTGATGGAGGCACCTGTACAAGCAATTCAGGAAGTGATATTTTGTTATATTTGTGTCCACATTAACTTTTTAAATTCTTTTATTGCACACTAGATTGTAAAATGGAAAAAATAATATAAAATAGCATGTTAACTATGATCATGTTTGTACATAATAGATAATATGCATAAAGTTCCATATTTGTGTGTCCCTGTGTTCTGTCCTGCACAGGATATGGTGAAATCAAAGGAGCTGTCTACAGTATTCACAATTTTGTGCTGAATGCATCACAGGTTCTTGGTAAAGCACTTTCTCCTTTCTGCCTGTGACTAACATTACAATACGAGTAACCATATAAATCAGCTTTCTGTTGCTGTGACACATGCATGAGACAGAACAACTTAAAAGGAGGAAAGGTTCACTTTGGCTCATGGTTTCAGATGATGGTGGGCTAGCTCCATCGTTTCTGGGCTTGTGGTGAGGCGGAGCATCATCTCACCCTGAGGTGAGAGTGTGTAGAGCCCATCTGCTCACCTCAGGATGTCCAGAAAGCAAAGAGGAAGAGGGGAAGGGATGTGGTCCTGATATTCCCTTGAACAGCCCCCTCAACCTAACCTCCTGTCTCTAGGCCCTGCCTCCTAAAGGCCCCACCCACCTCCTGGTGTTGCCCTAAACTGGTGACCCAGCCTTTAGCCTTGGGGAGACATTTTAAGATCCAAACCCTAACATTGGCCATTGAAAGTTGGTACCTTTGCTATTCATCTGCTACACAGAGCCCACTGCAAGGTCACAACGACTTGCTGGTGATCTTGGCAATGGGGGTGTTGGCTCTGCAAAGGCTTTATCTTAAAATTATTGGAAAAAATGATGAAGAATGTCAACAGAGTAAATTATGTGATCATGTCTGTGCTTTTGAAATATAATTCAGAAAGCATATGAAGGAAGGATCAGAAAGAAGAGACTGCTGGTCAAGAGGCCAGTAGGACATCCAGGCAACATCCAGGCACAGCCTGATGAGGACGTGGGCTGAGGTAGTGGACTGAGTCAGGGGTTTAGAGGGACTGGATGGCAGTGTCCTTGGTGATGGATTGCAGGTGGGGGTGGGGATTGGTGGTCATGAGTCACCAAAGACACTGGGCGAGCTGAGTCCTAATCCCTGCAGCAGGGTAGGCAAAAAGAGGATCAGTGGTGAAGAGAAAGGTTGTCAGTGACATCTGGAACATCGACCCGAGAAGCTGAAGGCGCAGCTCCCTGGAGATGTCCAGGCCACAGCTGTCCAGGAGGGTCTGTAGCTCACAGCAAAGGTCTGGGTAAGGAGCTAGTTTGGAAGTCACCAGCGTAAACATGATCGCCTGACTCAGACAGGTTGATGCGAAGCATGAACACATTCTAAAGGCTTGCACCTGGTTTTCTATGTGTGTTCCTTCTTACAGAGAGCTCCCTGGGGTTGGATAAGCTCCACTCCCCACAAATATTGAGTCTGTCCCCAGCTGAATTTACAAAAGTCATGGAGGTCAGCCAAGCAGTTTACAGAGCAGAGACCAAAGAGGATGTGGAAGAGAGTGTATAGTGCAGGATGCTGAGGTCCTAAGGACGGGGACAGAGAGGAGGAAGCTGGGCAGGAACTGAGAAGGAGGGAGGCCTCGGGATGGCAGGAAGGAGGGGAGGGCAAGCGCCCACAGAAGCCAAGGGTGAGGAGCTCAAAGAAAGGACGTCAACAATGGAGGTGCTTCAGCAGGACTAAGAAGCGTACAGATTCTAAAAGGGACTTTCAGGTTTAGCACAAATTGGTCGTGAGTGACTTTGGCAAGAGCTCATTGTCTGAAGGGATTGGACAGGCGCAAGACTGCAGGAGCTGGGGAGGGCTGAGAGGGGAGCTGAGGCACCCTGGCTGGAAACACTAGCTTTTCCTTCAGCTGCAACAAAGATTTAAATCTGAGAAACTGGGTCATGATTCTGGAATTTTATGCCTAGCTTCTAATTTTTGATTTATGGTGACTCATTTTTTTCTTTCTTTTTTTTTTTGAGGGGGTGGGGCTTTCAAAATTAGGTAATGCACATCTGAATTTCCATTTTTGGTTGCAGATTAAAATATTTGCTCTCCATTACATATAAAACCCCCTGCCCCTAACACACACACTCCTCTTGATGGAATCTCTTCTGATTCTCTAAGCTCTCTGGCAATTCTGTCTCTGGCTTCTCTAAAGCTCGTCCCTACCTGCAGTGTAAGGTTGGGGATCCTCACAGAGGACTCCCCACTCTGGTATGTTCATAGCCAGGCAGCCTCTCCCGCTCTGTTGCTGTTGTCCCCTCCACTGGAATTCACACACATGTTCCCGCTGCTCAAATGCTCTTCACCATGCAGCAGAGTCAACAGCCACAGCTACACAACCAAGGGCCTTCACTGCATTTGGAGGTGATTCAGGCTGGGGGCAAAAGGAGCAGAGGACAACTGTTTCCCTGAGGCCTGAGTAGACCTAGAGAGCAGAAGGCTGGACTGCACCAGTGCTGAGCGCAGAATTCAGTGACAGATACATATTAGTGTGTCTGTTACGAGTGGAGGCTCCTAAGCTTCCTGGAGCTCCCAGAAGGGGCCCCCTTGTGGAGGTCTTGGGTGGCTCTAAGTACAGAAACCTACGTCAATTACCTGGTGTTTTGTCACAGACCACCAATGTATGTCTGAATCCTGGCCGTGCCTCCCAACCAGACTGCTTGCCTCTAGAAGGGTGCCTGTTCAGTTTGTTTCCAAGTTGCTAATAGAACAGTCTCCAAGGACCTCACCTTGTTCTAGAGCAGTCTCTAAAGGACCTCACCTTGTTCTAGAGCAGTCTCCAAGGACCTCACCTTGTTCTAGAGCAGTCTCCAAGGACCTCACCTTGTTCTAGAGCAGTCTCTAAGGACCTCATCTTGTTCTAGAGCAGTCTCTAAGGACCTCACCTTGTTCTAGAGCAGTCTCCAAGGACCTCACCTTGTTCTAGAGCAGTCTCTAAAGGACCTCACCTTGTTCTAGAGCAGTCTCTAAGGTGAGGTCATTTAGAGACCTCACCTTGTCTAAAGGACATCCCCTTGTTCTAGAGCAATCTCTAAAGCAATGGTCTTGTTCATTTGAATCCTGCGTAGCTCCCCATGGCCTCTATGACAAAATACAAAGCACTTGCAAGCCACGTGCTTCCTGTTGGCCCAATCTTTTCCAAATCCCCAGGGCCTGGGGTGTAGCTCAGTGGTGGGGCACTTGCCTACCTCATGGAAGGCCCTGGTTTCAATCCCCAGCAGCACAAAAATAATAGATAAAATAAAAAGTCAGAGAATATATTTTCTGGGGTTTCTTAGTGAAAGGAAAATAAAATTCCAAGTCTGATCTCTTGTCTAGGTTTTCAGAGAGGCAATATCTAAAATATTGGTGCCCAGATTGTAGCCCCTGCTCCTGAAGTCCATCTTCTAGGTCCATAACTAGCAGTAAGCAGCCTTTGTCTGGGCATGGCTTTATTTTTCTCCTAGGAGAGATGGAAATACTCTGTTTTTAGAAAATCCCAGGAACACATGATTTTGGCTATTGTTTCTTAAATGCTGTTAAATCTCCATTGCTGGAATTTCTTATTTCCGGAATTCATATTTCACAACAGAGAAAGGAAAGTAATAAAACGGTTTTACCCAGCGTGAGACGCACAGCCCAAGTCCATTACCTGCATTGCTGTCTTTATCTATTCTTTGATCTTGAGGGTACATTATGTCAGATTCCAGGAACAAATTTTCTACTTGTGTTTCAGAAAAACACAGGGCAAGGATATCATGTTTACCTAAGTAAAAATATGATTTGTAAGTATTTTATTCCTGAATGGGCCATTTTGGGGGGGTTAAAATCTTTTCCTAGAAACTACTAATAGAAATATTAAGGAAAGGATTGTGGTTCAGAGTAGCAGCAATGCATCTTATTTTAAGACAGATTTGGAGATAATTAGGGGATTTGTTCTTGACTACAAATGGAAATCATATTGCATAGAATGTGAAAAAGCATGAAATTTCTAAATATGCTATTCTAGCCCTCCCCCCCCCCCGATAAAAATGGAAGCTCCTATTAATTTCTTGTAGAGCATATTACCTTGCAGTGGCCATGGGAATACTCCCTGGAAATGTCTTTTCCATGGGCTCAAACCTGCGTGTGAATGGCTCTGATCCAGACACAGCCCGGGTTAGGAGCAACCTGGGTACTGCATTCTCCAGAGCAGCGTTTCTCCCCTGTTGAACTTCATTCTTTGATTTTAGCCAATTTTGTGGGTTTTTTTCCCTAGTACCGATTTCATCGTATTTTTAAGGGCTCCTTGCTGTTACCACAGACAAGTCTCCAGATCTCCTTCCCCAGGGTCACTCTTGTTTCTTCTGGTAACTCTGACTCTTACTGTTTTTGCCTTAATCCTTTTTGGTTGAGGATTTACTAACAGATGTTATCTCATTAAGTTAAAAAGGCTATAAAATGGCTGGGGACTTGGACAGCTCTTTTGAGTGTTGCTTGCTTGTTTGAATTCTGTGTTTGATTTCCAGGGTATTCAGCTCGGTAGGTGTCTAGCTCATGATGAGAAATCGTGTTCTTCTGTTAGGGAGATTCCCTTCAGAGTGTTGGGCTGATGGTTCAGTGTTTCAACTTGTTTTGGAAAGGACTCCACATCTGATCCAAAGTCAATGCCAAAATTACAAATTATACATTTCGTGCTAGCATGTCATGGACTCTGGTCATCTCTGGCACAATGACTCTCCATAGTAGAATTCCCTTTAAGAGTGGTATCTACCTTCTGGTCATTTGAACTTGAGTGAATCTTGTTGAGATTGACTTTGACTTAACACCATGGATGAGAAGTGTCATGGACCTGTTGTTAGTTGGGTGATCCTCAAGATACCCTTGGTGCTACTATTCTCGACCCTGAGGACCCTGCCCAGACACCATGAGAACAAGCTTGAGTAGCAAGATGGATGATAAGAAGCACGTGGACCAGCTGCCCCCATTGCTCTACCTGACACCTCCAAAGCCAAGCAGAGCCACCCTCACTGACCTTCAGCTGGTCACTGTGCATAACAGAGTCCAACTGAGGCCAGAAGAACCGAACGGCTAAGCCCAGTCAAAGACATCAACTCACAGAAGCACAAGTTAAATATAGAGTTGTTATTATCACCCACTTTTTGAGGATGGTTTACTGCACAGAAATAGAAAACTGATTTAAAACTTTGTCCCTAGGCCTGTTCCCCCTCCCTTCCCTCTATTCTCCTTTGTCTAATTCACTGAACTTCTATTCCTCCCTGTGGAATGAATCTGACATAACCTTCCTATGTACATGTACATAGACGAATGCACTACAGTGAATCTCAACATCGTGTGCATCCATGAGGCTGAGATCCTACTTAGAGTAAGATATAGCCCATGCTTGTATAAATATGTCAAAATAAACTCTATTGTCATGTGTAACTAAAAAGAAAAAATTTAAAATAAGAAATCTGGCCCTAGAAATAGGGTATTGCCATAAGAACCAAAAATACGTGTGATTGGATTTAGGCCCAAGCTACAGGCTAACTCTGAAAATGCGGAGAGGAAATTGCTAACAGAAACTGAAAAACTGGCAAGCCAACCACGAGCAAGGGCAGGGAAAACAATGTGGAAATTGACACTGAAGGCTGCAAAACAGAGTGACATATTATGTGTAGCAGTAACACTGTCGCCGGAATAATTTGACAGAAAGCAGATGGAAAACATGCTTGGTAATTGTCTGGATTTGGCCAAGCTCCCCAGTTGTCCAGAATGTAGAAATGTCAGATGACCAGAACTTTCTGTGTTGGGAAATAAAACTATTTCTCTTGTCTCTAGTTCTCTCAACCAGTAAAACTTGTCAAAATAAAATAAGGTCTGGGGATGAAGATTAAATCAAGGTCTTTGGTAAGACCTAGTAGAATTAAATGAAGTGTTCCTAGAAAATGCTGTAAGCTGCATTGGAGTGGTTCTAGGAATTGCCAAGGCATCTTCATCCATCATTCTGAAACCCAAAAGCAGTTGTGAATAAGTCAGAGCTTCGTGGTCCAACATGGTTTTGTAGAAGCAGAGTCTCACCCATGATAAAGGGCCAGCATCTGTGTCCCTATAGCAAGACAGGTAACAAGAGAAAAGCATCACAAATTTATGTAATCAAAGTTATGCATGACGTGGGAGCTTTCACAAACGAAGTCCCAAATACCCAGGGAAATTCGTTTTTATGCTTCTGTTCAATGAAGTATGGACAATCAGGTGAAAATGTGATTTTTTTTAAAAGGGTTTGACCTAATGGTAATAAAGTGAGTAGGGAGGTCCAGCAAGGCTATCCAGATTCTTCTTGGTCTCTCTGTGTAGCGTTTCTTTTTTTTTTTTTTTTTTTTTCTGAGATGAGAGTCTTATTACCTACAGAGACAAGGTAGGCCAGAAAATTTCTTTACTGCCAGCACTGACCCAGAAATCTGCAGGAAGGTGAAAGTAACATCACTAGAATCTATGGCTGGCTTAGGGTAGGAGTTTCTATGTCCTGCCCCAATTGAGAGGAAATTCTGGTTTCTATGACCCAACTTGGAAGAGTAAGGGGAGCAGAAGAAAGATGGGCAGAAGAAATCAGAAAGACCTCCTTGCTGACTCTTTATTTCCAATGGCACACCAAGGTGCCATGTTTTGTGAAAAACACAAAAGGTTAAAGGTTGAACCAACTATAAACATGATTTTTGAGTCCAGAGGGCAGCTGGTTGAAATTCCTAGATGCTGGGCTTGAAGCATCTTCAGAGGGAGTGAGGGTAGGCCTTAGCCATCTAACAGACGGGTTTGAAATTTGTATCAGGTGCTGTGAACTTTCTGAGCAATCCACACCACAACAGGCATGAAAGCTGCTCATACATAAGCCACCTGGGACTTTATCTGGAGTATATATCAAGTTGTCTAGCTTCAGCTTGCAGGTCTCAAGCCAAGGAAAGTTTAAATCTCAGTGATTCCAAACTAGAAGGGCAAGAGAAAAGTTTCAAGTATTAGTTTGGAGGGTCATTGCCAGATTTTGGAGAAAACCTAGAAATTTGTGATCCAATTCAGACTTTAGGTAGATAATAAATCTTCAAATAATGAATTAGAATTCAATAACAGCTACACTATTATTTTCTTCTGCATCAGAATTTTTACCTATATATTTAAACCCATTCATGCCCAAAGGGAATCACAGTAAGATCGATTTGTTTGCAAAAGTTTAGTGTTTTTAAATCAAACAAAATTTGGGCTTTGGAAATCTCTGTGCTATGCGTTGTAACAAACTGCCACCTAACACAGTCATTAAACAAATGGAAAATTGAACTTAGGAATTCTCTGTAGTAACAAATAGCTGAGCCTCAGCCAACCACAGTAGCTAAGTGGCCAACTGATGGTCTCTGCCTCACCTCCATTATTTGACTGCCACTTCCCTGTTCCTGTCCATAAATGTTCTGGCTTTGAACATGTTCTGGTCCTTGCTCAAGTGAACTCTCTTAAGTTTCATTTGTCTAAAGTGTTTCTTTTAACAGATGCCATCCACAGTGGGATCCTGACCCCCAGGAGCACTGAGTGTACAGCATGGTACCTGCCAGGACTGTTGCGCCTGTCATTCTCTCACAGCAACAGGAGGCATGGGTAAGTTCACTCCTGGACCCCAAAGCTCTGTGGATTTGAGCTTTGAGTCATCTGGGCTTGTTTGAGGGGATTTTTCATCAGGACTGGGTTGGGAAGCTGATTCTGGAAACTGAAAAAAAGCAGATTAAGACCTTTAAGTTAAATTTATTATATTTTATCTTTTGATAATTCTGGTGATTCCCACGGAACCTGACTTCCAAGACCCTTTGAGGAAGGCAGGACAGGCATACAGACACCTTTGGAGATCCCTTCTTCCTCTCTTGAAAGGACCCCCAGGGGTTTTGAGTTCTTCTTAAGTTGAATTCTGCTCTTTCTGTACTGAGTCCCAATCTCTTTGGGGCTTTAATCCTGGCCTTGGTATTGTGAAGAGTACATGGCCTTGGAGGGGGCATCGAGGGTCAGTTGTGCTACAAGAAGACAAGCTTTTGGTGGTTCCAATGGTAAATAAATCACTGGCAAAACTGGATGGGGTCCAGGTTCAGGCTGGTTTGACAATCAATGGAACTGAGAGGCCTTGGGTGTCTAATTGGTTAAATAGAACTAAATGTGTTCAGGGCCAATTTGGATGTCAAAATTCAGGGAGTCTAAGATTGCAACTTCTGGGACCTCAGCTAATTCAATGTATCAAAATTATGAGTGTAGTAATTAAACTGAAAATCGAACTTAGGGATTCTCTGTAGTAACAAATAGCTGAGCCTCAGCCAACCACAGCAGCTAAGTGGCTAACTGATGGTCTCTGCCTCACCTCCATTATTTGTCTGCCAACTTGTACATTTTGGAAGAATGGGTTAACCTTACTGGAAACATCTCAGAGTCAAAGTCATCACAATAGGGAAAGCTTTAATTTGTAAACTGCAGAAATTACAATGAGCAACCTTGCTAACAATGACCCAGGGCAATAATCAGACAGGTCAATCAAGAAAAGACCAAGCATCCTGTAACTCGACCCCTTGTTGGAATAAAAGTCTACAGATGATCTGATCATAGTTTCAGAATTCTTTCTTAGTAAAAACGTTAAGTCTTAAAGTCATGTTATGTTAAGTAATACATGAGGCAGCATAGATGAGGACCCTTGCCCTAGGCCCCACCCCACCTCCATGAGCAGAGGCTAAGGATCTCTCTTTCCTCCTGCCTCTTGCAGTTATCAGAAAAGCAAACTTCCCCAAAGTGTAATCTGCAAGATCCTGTTTTTCTAAAAGGTTGCCCAACCATCCCAAGGAGCACATGCATGGATTCCCAAGGCCGACCCATAGAAACCTAGAAGGGAGATCCCCCCACTTCAGACCTTACACATATTACTTGCAACTCATGCACCAAATAAATGAAAAACTCTGTAATGAGCATTTGGTGCATGTGCAATAGGCATTATGAGCAAGGCACAGGAATTTGTCAATCATCCCTCACTTAGCAAAAACCACTCCCAGCTAAAAGCCCACCAAAAGCAAACAAAGAACTCAAAAGTACATTTAAGCCCAGAAACCGCTGAGTCCATGGGTAGATGTCTTTGTCAGGTCTCTGCTGTAAGAGTTCAGCCCATCTTCCTCCAAACTCTTAACTGCCTCTCTTTGTCTTGGTGAATTCTTCTCACCACCTACACACCTGCCATCACCCAGGCCCCACCAAAATACATAGTCATTAAATGACTGAGTCATTTGTAAGGAGGTTAAAATACTGAAACATTAGTTGCTGAACATAGATTTGGAGTATATACACTTTGACATCTTGTTTTTATATAGTATAGAGAAGTTAAATAACTTGGGTCTATTAAACACGAAGAAATTATGCCATGAAGAAACATGTTTCTAAAAATTATGAAATGTTTCTCATTTATAAAATACTGATTAAAAAATTGAAATTGCTCATTTCTTAGATATCTGCTAGGCATTATGGATGCTAGAGTGTAAAAAATGCTAATTAATATATGATTGTCACATTGACTCCCCATTTGAGGAAGGTGAGGCATGTTTTTGGTGAGTGAAGCTTACATGAAAGACTTAAAGTAGAATGACTAGTTGTTCCAAAATGAGGAAGAGGAAAGGTGGTAGGTTTGTGGTAGATGAATTTTTGTGAAATTAATTTAAAGTGTGATTGAGCTAGCTAAAATTACAAGAAAATTGTTTATGCATTTTTTCTAAAAAAATGAGTATCAATATCAAAGGTGTACTGATACAAGACTAGAATTTGGTCCTCTCTGTTAAGATAACAAATCTACGTTGGAGCATTGACATGTCTTAGGGAAAGCACAAGGTTGTCCTTTGCCTTTTAGGTAATCAGGACCGGAAACAAAGATTTTGCATTTCATTGTTGATTACCCAGGCTTCAACTTCTCTTTGTTATTTCTTCTGATCACTTAAGGAAGTCTCTCCATAGAAGAGAAAAGTTTTTTCTACAATGAGGCAAATTTCTGCATTTGCCTTTGAAGTCTTTTAATTATCACAAAAGTTGAATGAACAGATATTATTTTTCATTGACCTCTGATCCTATTTTGATCAAGTGTTTTAAACTTTGGTAACTTTTAAAAAGCTCCTAAAGGCAAATTCTAGACCTCCCACATCGGAAAAAGACATTAAATTATTTAGACCTATTTAACATATTGGATCATATAACAGGCATTATCAAATGATAACTATGCTAAATTCTCTTTAAGTTATATTTATAAATATATTATTGATATGAATGTTCTTAAATCTGTATGAGATTTTTAGAAGTATAATGTGTTATCAGTAAAATGTTTCAAATTTCCTTATCAATTAATGGCAACAATAAATTTTCGTCAGATTCTTCATCATCCACACAGAATGATTCTTCTCTAAAAGTATCTGCAGTTAGCTACAATTCAAAATTACCTCTTTTTCAGGAAGATTGGCTGAGGATGAGGTTGAGGGTAGAAAATAAATAAATACAGGTAAATGTAGGTTTCTAATAATTTCCAGATAATACCCCTGGTCTAAATAAGAATCTCCAAAACTCTAATGAAGAAACTGACTGATATATAAAACTACAAACCCATCATCAAGTAGAACAAGAACTAATTGAATACCAAGGAAATACTTGGCAGATTTTCATGCTAAGTCAGCCAGTGCAGGAATTGTTAAGATATGCAGTTTAGATGAGGTCTATGATCTGAGTAAAATTACCCTTGATAACTTATGTAAGAGCAATGCTGTATTCCTGAATGAGAGAAGCAAAACTGTAACTCGAGAGCATATAAATTCATGGTTAAGTGGGGATGCATGGAGGCCTGGATGGCTCCAGGTACTTTTGTGCTACCTAATGGACCTTTGAAAATTTATAGAGGGTTTTCACTCAGTTTGCATTTTCAACATATCTTCTCTGGCTGTAGGGAAACTTTCCTATGCAGGAACAGTCATCCATAGTAGCAGCTAAAGTGCTGTTAGACCTTTGGGGATGTTTCCCCCATGGGGCATTACTAGAGAAATCTCCAGTGATAGAGGCACTTGGTTCACCAGGAAAGTTGTAAATAGTTAAATAAGGTATAAACACAATAGCACCAGGTAAAGCTAATTAACTGACTGGACTGCCTTGTGCCACGATCCTTTCATCTCTCTTGGTTGCAGCAATTAACTAAGGGGCTACAGGGCTCAGGTGATAGGGCATGAAGAAAAGACAGACACACACACATGAGGAGAAAAAGCTGGGGCCAGGTTGGTAGCCAAGCCTTGACTAAGAGCTTGCTCAGCATATTTATTATACAGGTTTCATCATCCAAAGGTTAACTGTGGAAAAGTTTCAGTAAAGCAGGCAACATGAAGGATGCAGGACTGGCAAGACATTAGGGTCATCTTGTTTTGCTCAGGATTCACTATAACTGGGAGAAAGTGCTGAACTCAAGGCTTCCACTAATAGAGCCATATGCCTTTACACGTAGCAACCCCTGGCTGGCATTACCATAGCAACTGGGGCATCTTGACCTGCACCTTCCCACCAGAAGCACCCAGCACAAACACAGACACACGATTCAGAGGCCACAATTCAAACTGCTCTCCACAGCCTTGGTCCACCCTTGAGTGATGGCAATCAGACCCACTACCACTGGGAAAAAAAATTGGCTCCTTATGAAATAGTTATTGGAAGGCCTTGCTCCTAATAATAGAGCCTGATATACCTTCAACTATCCTCATTCTGGTGTGACTAAATGCTTCAAGTATGTTGTCACCGTGTCTCTTAATACATATTCTGTTGTTGTAACTAAATACCACTAGGTACTGTAGAAATAATAGAGGTCTATTTCAATCATTGTTCTGGAGTCTTGGAAGTCCAGAAACATGGCATAACATCTGGTGAAGGACGTCCTGCTGGGTCATGATAGGGCAGAGGACTTCCCATGGTGAGAGGCATCAAGTAAGCCAGAGACAGCTGCTTTTATAGTAAAGCCACTCCTGTGATAATCTATCAATCCACTAATCCATGAAGCCATGAATAGAGCAGAGCCCTTGGAACCCAATCACTTCCCCAGGGTCTAACTTTCCAATATCATTAGCCTATGATTTTGGGGATTAAATTTCCAACACATGAAATTTGTAGGGAGACATTCAAACCACAGCACCAGGCAGAATAACCACAACCAGGGACAGTCAGTCCTCTCAGAGACTGAAACCTGGGGACTGGGTCTTCTGGAAATTATATTAGAAGATGACCACCCTGAACTCCACTGAAAAGGACCCCACCAAGGTCTTCTCACCACCAATAGAACTCGGAGGCTCTGAAACTAGGGTCCACATCTCACAACTTGGCCAGGCCCCCCCACACACACACTTTTGAAACTACCCACTACAGATTTTACGGTATAGCTGACCAGTGAAGCTTCTCCCCAGAAGTAGATGCTGTCTCAGATGTGGGCAGCTCCCCAAGATCCCAGATGGAGACGGTCTGCCACATGAAACTCTCACTCTCTTTTATCCCTGCTCACGCCTACCTGTGCCACTCGGTAGGGCAATGCTGCAATCAAAATTTCACAATCCACACATTCTGTGGGTAACGGGACAAAGTATTGGATCTTCCACACCAATCCCAGATCCTTACGTGATCCAAGGGGTTGTCCTGTTCCCAGCAGGTACCTTTAGCAACATCCCAGTGTAACTGTTGTTCAAGTTGCAGGAATATTGATGTCTAGGCCCACTGCTTTAACTCAGTCTAGACACAGGATGCAAGAATCCAAACTACAAGACGGGTTTACACCCAAACCCCAAATGGAGTTTCACGCAAGCTGATGTGCCAGGATGGGAGGACAGTCTTTTAACTGTGATAATGTTGCCTCAGACCCATGGCTAGACATCAGTAATTTCATCATTCCGAGGAAGGTGTCCATGAACAAGAAAACCAGAAATGAACCCTGTGTGAGCCGGGGGTGTGCTCTTTGTTGTGGAGGATTTTGTGGACGACCTTATGCATGGACAACTTCATGCCCTGATGGATGGAAAGTGAAGGACCAATGTGGGTAGGAAACTTAATCATTTTTTTATTGTTGTTGTTGCAAAATCAGTCAAAATCAGAACATTGATCCACTCCTCTTAGTCTATATCATAGGTTAAAGAGAAGGTCACAGGGAGGCATTAACCCCTCCAGATGAGCATCATTTGTTCCATCCTTTCTCCTGGCATTGTTTGGAGTAGGTCTAAGTGAGGCAATGATCAGAAATTTATCCCTCAAAATAGGCTTGATAACAGGTGCTGTGTGACTATGGTTGTACAAGAGGATTCTTTAAATTCTGCCATTAAAGTTGTACCAGCTAATAGAATCACTGTGTTACCTACTGGCTCAACAGGGGAGACTCTGTGCAGTTGTGCAGTGGCTGGTGCACTGCACATGGGTGACACATCATGTACCCTGCTGAGTGGTGGGGGGCTACCAAAGAGGCTGCATGTCTGAGATCATCTGGCTCATCTGTGACCTGCTTGCTTCTGGTTGGCTTAGTTCATGGAGATCCTGGTGAAGGATCTTGGTGTGGCAATATATCAGGAGGGAGGACACAACAAAGATCAGAGCAGAAATGAATAAGAGATGAGAAATCAACAAAGAGTCATTTGATTTTTAAACGAGAAACAGAATAAATAAGTCAAAAAAAGATAAAAGATGCAAATAAAATCAGAAGTGAAAGAGGAGATGTGGAAATCAATGCAATAGTAAATCATAGCCTCATGAGAGACCATTGGGAACCATTGTACACCAACCAATTGGGCAACCTAGAAGGAACCGTGCAATTCCTAGAAACAACAGGCTACCAAGACTGGATTATGGAGAAATAGAAAACTTGAAAAGATTAACAAGTAATAAGATTTCATCAGTAATCAAAAACTTTCCAACAAAGAAAATCCCAAGACCAGATGATCTTACTGGTGAATTCAAGTATTAAAACCACAATTAATACCAATTCTTCTTAAGTTATTCCAATACCTAAAAAGAAGGGACACTTCCAAATTCATTTATGAAGACAGCAAAAGATATCACAAGAAAACTCTGATATCCTTTATAGACATTGATGCAAAAGGCACTAAATAAAATAGGAGAAAACAGAATTCAACAGCACATTAAAAGGATCATATGCCATGGACCAAGTGTCACTTATTCCAACAATGCAAGGATGGTTCAATATACACAAATCAATTATTGTGACACACCATCTTAACAGATCCTTTTAGTAGAGCAAGAAATGCATTTGAAAAAAATCAGCATTCTGCAATGATTTTTTTTAAAAAAATCTTCAAACTTAGCTATTGAAGGAACTTCAATACAATAAAGCCATTCGTCAAGAGCCCGCAGATAACATGCCTCTTAATGGCGAAAGACATAAGACTTTCCTCTAAGATTGGGGGTAAGGCAAGGATGCACAGGCTCCGTTCAGCACAGTACTGGAAGTCCCAGTCAGAACAATTAGGCAGGAGGAAGAAAGAAAGGGCACCCAAGTACACATGAAAGAAGCAAATTGTGTTTTTGCAGATGATATGACCTTAAATATAGAAAAATTATAAATACTCCACAAAAGAAAAACTGTTAAAAGTGTTAAATGGATATCATAAAGTTGAAGGATATAAAATCAACACATAAAAATCATTTGTATGTCTAGCCGGGAACAGTGGCACATACCTGTAATCTCAGTAGCTCAAGGCTGAGGCAGGAGGATTGCAGATTCAAAGCCAGCTTTGGAAACTTAGTGAGGTCCTAAGCAACTTAGTGAGACCCTGTCTCAAAAAAAAAAAAGAGCTGGGGATGTGGCTCAGTAGTTAAGCACCCAGAGTTTAATCCCTAGTACCCTTACCCCCAAAATCATTTGTATTTCTAAACATTAATAATGAATTACCAGAAAATAAACTAAGGGTAAAAAATCCACTTATAATACCACCAAAAAGTGAGGACTGAACAAAGAGTTGAAAGACTTGAGTGCTAAAAACCACAAATCATTGGTGAAAGAATTAAAGACGACCCAAAATAAGTGGAGAGTCATCATAGGTTCATGGATCAGAGGACTTACTATTATTAAATTTCCATATTACACAAAACTGTCTACATATTTCATTCAATTCCTACCCAAATCTCAATGGTTTCTTTTTTTACAGAAATAGAAAAAAATAACTCAAATTCATGTGGAACCACAAAAGATGTTGAGTAGCCACAAAAGACGTTTCCTCATAAGCAATTTTGAGAAAATCAAAACCAGAGGCATCGCTGTTTCTAGATCGGTTGCAAGTATGAGATACAAGCCAAGTCACGCAGGGGCCCAGCCCCCCACGGGAGGAGTCTAAAAAGGGAAGTGGGCATGGGTGGGGCTGGTGGGGAGTGGTGGTTCTGGGCAGTGGGCAGGGTCAACGACAGGCTGCTTTTCCTCTCTGTAAAACAGGGCCATGCTGGGGGCATCCTGTTAGCCTGGACCCATGGCGTTCAGCCTTTTTAAGATGAATTGAAATTAAATCTTAAGTGGAAAGGCTTATAAAATAGAGACCAAGACGTTCCAGTTGAAGTTGGGCAGAAGGAGATCGAGCTGGAGGAGGGGTGCTCAGCTCCGTGTGCCTCACCTGGGACACCTCTTCTGCATTCCTGGTTCACTCAGAACGTCCCCTGAAAGTCCTGGGTTAGATGGTTTTGAAAGTCAACTTTGGCAGTCTAAGAGGCAGTGCAATAGGGACAGTGGCTCTGGGTGCAGAGGGCCCTGGGTTTAAATCTAGCCTCTAACACACACTAGTGAGTGGTGTTTGGGTTACTGACTAAGCTTCTGCACCTCAAGTTCCTCATGTGCAAAATGGGGGTTAACAGTAGTACTCAACTTACAGTACCTTGTAAGGAGTTAGTGATAGGGCTCATGTAAAATGTGGTTCATTGGATGGATGGACATGATAGATAGATAGATAGGACTTGCTAAGTATTGTTAGTACTTTCATTTGGGGAAGAAAAACTGGATGTAGTTTTATGGGCTTGCATGTTCTTGCCACATGTTTATACAGGATAGTATCCTAAAGTGTTGGGACAATTCCTTCCTCCTTATCAAATTTGGTGTTCTCTCTTCCTTATATGACAGATTCCCCCCATGTGAAGCCAGCTAGGTCTAAAGTTTGTGAAGAAATGTTTTTAATTATGAATTCAATTTCTCTAACAGATAAAAGATTAGTAAGAGAGGGGAATTATAATAATAGAGGAATTCTATGGAGCTTTCCAGAAGGCATCTAGAATGTTGGTTAAATACATAAACATGAATTTAAATGAGTCATTTGGAGAGTGGGTTTGAGATGTTTTCACTTTGTTGAATTAACTGGCAAAAAGTCCAGATGAATAATTCACATGGTTCATTTCAGTACCTGAGACTTCCTCCCACCAATTCTGAGCCAATAAATGTGACAGGTGATAGAAAAAAGGGAGGGGGTAAGGATGGAGGAAGGACCAACTGTCCTACACCCTTTTAAGCTGTTGACAGTGACTCTCAGTGAACACATTTTGACATCTTCAGAGGAACTGACATAGAGCATATCTAGACAAGAGTATGAAATTTACCTACTTGTTTTCAACAAATATCAAGTGGGAAGCAGCAATAGTCAACACATGGTTGCACTGTGAAAATACAAAAATAATCCAAGACAACACATTCTGCCATCAATAAGCTTCCACCTTGCTGAGCAGGGTGACATGTAGACAGAGCAACCAGAGAACCTGACATCTGGCCATGGCCTTGGAAGCAGAAGGAAGTCGAGGAGCAGACGTCCAGGGTGGCCCCTGTGATGGTGAGGAATCTTTAGCACTGTTCCCATGGAGGCCCCTCGCCAGACCTTCACAAGTGTTCAAAGCTATCTGCCAGAATTAGCACTGTCGTTTTATAGACGAAAAGTGAGGCACGTAGCCATTTAGACATTGTTGAAAGTCACACTGCAGTTCGTCCTGGGGTCTGTTCTACCACTTCGTGCCACCATCTCCTTCCTCTAATCTGATTATCCTCTTTTCTTTTAAATAAAAATGACTCACTGAGGAACTCTGTGACTATCACTGAAAACATGTGTTTTGCAATATAGATGCCAGTTAAAAGTTGATTGGTGCATGCCTATAATCCCAGCTCCTCAGGATGCGAAGACAGGAGGATCCCAAGTTGGAGGCCAGCCCCAGCAACTTAGCAAGACCCTGTATCAAAGCAAAATGAGGACTGGGGGTGTAACTCAGTGGTTAGAGCACTTGCCCAGTCTGCACAAGACCATGGGATCAATCCTAAATACTGAAAAAAAAAAGCAATTATTTATGGACAGGTTCTGATGATTTTGTTTAAAACAGGAACTTGTTTTTCTAAAAATAAATCTGTTTCATTGACATTTTTTCAAAGATGATAATTAATTTTATTTTACAAATAAGAATTGGCTTTCAGATTTCTAATTCTAAAAGAGAAAAAGTGACACCTAGTGATCTGAATCCTCATTATTACTGGAAAGTACTGAAGAAATCAGCACGCCTTTCAAATTTATATTATTAAATAAGGCAAGACATTACAATTATAAGGAATTTCTCATAGATTTACCTGTAATTTGAACAGGGTTCATGTTTAATGAAAGTAGTTCATTACAATGAAATCAGAACTTTATCTGTAACTTCTCTTATGATACTTATTTTATTCTTTTACATTCAGCTGATGTCCTTGCCAACTAGCTACATATAGACTTTTGAGAAACAGGGTCTGCTAAGAGCCAAGTATATGATGCATGGCATTTTTGGTCGAAAGGTGATGCCAGCTAGCCATTGAGATGATATGATTATGTTAAGATTTGCATTCATATGGATATTGGACTCCTGCTGTTCACCTAGGCCGGCTACAGGACTCCTGGAGAGTTCCCATTGGTTGGGGAAGTACAGGAGGAGGGAGTTCCGGGGGAGGGGCGCTCTGGAAGGGTCCGGGAGGAGGCCGCGTGGGTGAATCGAAAAGCTTCCCAGGCGCGTACTGGACATTGGCGGCAGTTTCAAAAAATAATAAAGTTTGTTCCTGCTTGAGTGGCTCGTGATTTTGTGCCCAGCCAGACTGCGGCAAGGGTCCATTATTGTTATTATTTTTAACCTGAAAATATCTTACATAAAATAGTGGGGTGCACATCAAAATCATTTTGGGAGTTTTTGAATGCGTGAGTTATAATTTGCTTCACTGGTGACTAACACAGGGTCCTGCCATTAGCAAGTAGAAGAGATATAGAAACCCAGTCCTTGGTCCTAATTCATTAATCTTGACCAGTCTATATGTTGTACATCATTCCAAGAGACCCAAAGAAAAGATGGAAAACTCGTGGGATTTCTCTCCACAGTATGTTTTTGTTTTTGTTTGTTGAGAGCCACAGCCGAGTCCCATGGCCCCTGGCATTTTGCCAGAAGTAATGATTGAGAGGTGAGCCATTAAGATGATGCTGGATTAATTCAATTATATATTAGACCTTTACACCAGTAATAGGGCGGCTCTTGCTGCCTGCGCACCTGCTACTTTGGAGTTCTTGTTGAGTTCTCGCGGTTCCGAGAGTGAATGCGTGTGCAGCCCAGGGGAGGGAGTTGCGGTTGGTGTGTGGTGTTCCTGGGGGCCGCGAGGGTGGCGTTCGGGAGAGTTCCCAGGGAGTGTGCGTGGAGTGCTGTTGGAGTTCAGGCAATAAAGTTTCCTGTTTGAACATACAAGTACTTTGTGGCAGCTCGGTGATTTGTGCCCAGCCAGACTGCGGCATTTGTTGTTGTTTTTGTTTGAGGCAGGGACTGTCTACATTGCCCAGCTCCTGGGCTCAAGAGACCCCATTGCCTCTGCCTTCCCGGTAGCTGCCACCACAGGGGGGCCTTGCAGTGTCCGGCTCCTCACTGCAGGTTTATCTGTGGGTTTGTCACTTGTCTAAGCTTTTGTTCCTCTGTGGAAGTTTTCCTAACACCTTCAGAATTCATCACACCCTTTTCTGCCGTCTTCTTCCAGCAAACCCTGCAATTAACCATGGTCTGTGCTTCTCACTCTGGATAATTCCTCACTTAAGCATTTACTTTCTAAGACCGGAGGATGGCCTCATTGGGACGGTGTGACCATAACTTTGTTGGCTTGTCAGCAGTGGGGCAGGTTCTGTGATAGGCCTGTACCTAAAGGACAATTGAGTCCCTATAGCAAGATGGAGAGATGGCTGTCCTTGCCCCTTTTTAGGTATGTTGAGTAGCATGCTGCAATCACCTGCAAAGTGGGCAAAGCTGAAACTGAGCCCAGCACTGTCTGCCCCAAAGCGGGTAATCATTTTAGGTTTCATCTAACTCCATGGTCTGCACACCAGCCTGTAAACCTAAGGAGGACCCAGATGCGCAGCTCCGCCTCTTGGGGCCAGTGCGTCTTCAGCTGCCAGCGCGCCCTCTAGTGGCGAGACTGAGCTGGCATACTGGACTTCCAGCTCAGAGACCCTGGGGCGGGCGCTGAGTCCAGCTGGGAGAAACTGCTGTGAGGAGGTGCGAGAAGCCAGGAGGGGTGGTTCAGAGCTATTTCTACGTCTGACTTGATAAGGACCTTGGAGAGCGTCTGCTCCAGCCTTAATGGAGAACAGGCAATCTTCCTGGGAGCCGACTCCTATCTCTCTCTCCACCCTCTCTGGTCCCCCATCAAGCACCAGCCTGCGCACCTCATGGGTCAAAGTCCTGTGCCCCGCCCCACCCTCTGGCCCACTAAATCACCGGGTCAGCGCTGCGGCAGCACCACCAGCCTCCCCAGGGTTCCAGAACTTGCTGTGCTTGTAGGTCAGAGGTGCATTTTTACTAACCAAAAGGACCTTGGGGACAAGCACCCAGAAGAAGGTGCTCATTCCCTTTGGGTTGGTGTTTAAAGTCCTCTATGATTTGGCCGGCATTGGTTATTCCCCAGTGAGGATGCACGTCGGAATGACACAGGGGGCTTTACAAATTAGGGTTTTCCTTGAGTTCCGGTCTACACCTACTGAGTCAGAATCTGGCAGACGTCTCCTAACATCTCTCTCTCTCCCCATCCAGGTAGTTGGGGATATTCCTTAACATACTTCTTTTTCCAGGAAATATAGTTTGTCCACAACCTGCTAGTTTGAATCTGGAATTACCCCAAAGGCATATGCCTAAAATGCTTGGTCTCCGGCCTGAGTTCTTTTGGGAGGTGGTGGGAGGAATTTAGGTCTTTGGGGTCTGCAGCACAGGGGATAAAGGCCCCTGGCCCCTACCTGTCTCTCTGTCTCTCTTTTCTTTCCCGGCTGCATTGGGGTGCACAGCTCCCTCTACATGCTCCCCCATGATATGCTGCCTGCCACTGGCCCAAAGGTAAGGAGCCAAGTGATGGACTGAGACCATTGAAACCACTAGACAAAATAACCCTTGACTTCTTCTAAGTGGGTCATGATGGGTATTTTTCACGGTGAGAGAAAGCTGGCTGGCACCTGCCAGTCCTGTAGCAGGCCATTTCCCCCTCACTACTGGCCACCCCTTGAGATGCCTTCAGACATGCTCATTGTTATGGTCTGAACCCTTGTGCCCACCCCTTCCAAATGTATATGTTGAAGCTCTGACCTCCAGGGTGACTTTTTGGAGACAAGGCCTTTATGGATGTAATTAGGGTTGCATGAAGTCACAAGACAAGTGCCCTCACGATAGGATTAATGCCCTTGTAAGAAGGGACACCAGAGAGCCTGCTGGGCCCCTCTCTGCCACCTGAGCATATAGCAACAAAGTAGCCATCTATAAACCAAGAAGAGAACTGTCACCAGCACCCTGCCATGCTGGTACACTGGACTTCCAGCCTCCAGAACCTGAAAAGGTAAAATCTTATGGTTAAAGCCACCCAGAGAAGGTTTGTTATGGCAGCCTGAGAAACCAAGCTGTTCATCTGCTCAGACCCTCCCGTCCTTCCAAGCCCAGCCAATGTGCCAGAGATTCCTACTGGTCCAGGCCAAAGTGACCTTTCCCTTCAGACTCCCAGTGACACTTCTTACTGATCCCATTAGATCATACCTGTTCTGTTCTCTTAAGTCAGGGCCACTCAGGTGCAGCCATAAGAGGGGACACAGGAGAGGCACAGGAGAATAGTTTGTATACTTAGAAGTCCCAGAGAGATAGTCCCTGCAGGCTGAGCTGGGGTCACCCAGAAGCAGTACCCAGGGAACAGCCTTGTCACACTGGTGCCCCTGGTTTCCATGTTTTGGCTTTGCTTCGATTCTTACAATTTAACTTTTAATATTATTGAATATCTAATTGTAGTAGACTTTTTACTCCACTTAAGCTGCTCTTGTCTTTTCCTTGTCTTATCCTTCTTTAAGCCTCTGCTTTTCTTTATGGCCTTAGTTTTTCTTATTCCCTTTTCTCCTCCCTTAGCCTGTATGTCCCTCAGCAGCACCCATAGGAGCTGTCAGGACCAGTCTTCCTCCTGCTGAGTAGCCAGCTCACCCTGTGCCCAATGGGTTTTCTGTTCCACTTGAGGAGAGCTCTTCAAAAACCTCACCTGACACCCCTATTTTCCCGCTGACTATAATTCTGCATGCGAGTCTGACACTTCTGAGCTCCTGGGTTGCTTGCTTTTTCTTCCTAAATTCTTGTGCCAACGGGGCTTTACCTGCACAGTATACATTTAAAATGGGTTGTCTCTGAAACACAGGCTGTTCAACTTGAGACAAACAGCCAACAGAATAATGCACGCCGCAGTGCTGGCAATCCTGCCAGAAGAGACCTCTAGGCTGAGCCTGTCTGACCAGCCTTTCCCTTTGCAGATGACAACATGGCGTTGAGCTGCACATGGGTGCAGGCCAGCCGGGAGTGCCCTTCCTTCCCAGTGACTTTGCCTCTTTCTAGTGGGTCATAGGAGGATCCTACTTTCCAGTGTCTTAGAGTTTTCTCTAAGTTTCTGTCTTGCATTATAAAGTTAAAATAGAATCTGTTACAGTAGCTTTTAAAAAGAGACCACTACGAATCTGTTGGATGGCAAGCTTAATTTGTTAGGATTTGCATTTGACAATTCAAATCTGCTAGAGTGCCCTGACCTATGAAGAAGAAAAACCATTTGCTCAGACACAGCCTTATTGCTCTGGTAAGATCCTGTAGGAAGGAGCCCACCCTGGACCTCTCTGACTCCCCAGAGGACAGGTGTAGGGGCCGGTAGACTGAGAAGCTCTAAGATCAGCGTTCAGGTTGCTGATGGAAGACCAGAGTCTGCACACTCTTTGTCTAGATAGCTTATGTTTCCTAAGGGAACGTTCTTTCTATATAGCAAGTTCACTTTAAAAATAAGTAAATAATTTCTACTCGTAAATAGCTTTTTTTCTTCTGTGTATAGAAACTAAGACCCTTGTAAGATTCCTGAGAACAAGGACAAGGACAATGTTTTCTACCTTCTGCGTACCTATTGTTTCCAGTTGATTCACATCCAACGGTTCTGTGTACCATTGGGTGAATAGAATATGATTCAGCTCCATTATTTAATATCCATATTTTAAAATATTTTTGTTTATATTATAAAAGTAGGTGAAAGGGTGATGGTTGGTTATACAATAATGTGAATGTACTTAATGCCACTTAGCAACATACTTTAAAAGGTAAAAAGCAAGGAAAAAAGTAGAAGACTAGCAAGATGATTAATTGACTTTAATCAATTTTGCATGGTGAGCGAATTAATTTTAGTTCTACAGCAAACCACTGCAAGCCCTTAGTGGCATACAAAAATAATCTGTGTTGTAATGCATCTGTGGGGTTCACCCCATCAGGATGGACCTGGCCTTGAAGCCTCTGTTGGCTTTTTCTGAGGTCACTTGGATCTGAGGGTTGTCTGGAGTTTGGTTGGTCTGGGCTGGACCTGGCTGATGGTCCTCCATTCCAAATGTCTCTTGTGAGCAGGAGGCCAAGCCAGGCATGACCTGCTCCAGGTGCTGGTGGGTGTAAAGAGAGCACGTCCCAAGAACACCATCATTTCAAGTCTGCTGTCATTTCTGCCAACCTTCTATTGGCTAAGACCACGGTTGACTGTCAAGCGCCAGGGCAGATGGAGGACAGAAACAGAGACTCATGAAGAACATGCAGCAGAGGATGTCACCTCCCCTGCCTGGTGTGATGTTAGTGACTAGTGACCAGTGAGAAAAAAACTGTTTCCATGTAACTTTGTAGTACCCTCTCCACTGTAGTACAATTTTAATCGGCAATATGTATTTCAGCAATTTAAGATAGTGGTTGGGCATTTCTGGGGAAGTTTAGTGTCACAGTGAGATTATACTGCAAATTTCCTACCAGTTTTGACATCTCCCACTGCTCTAGCATCTGCGCCATGCCACTTCATGGTAACCCATTTGCCCTTTTGTTCTTATCTATATAATTCTCTTCTTTCCCGTCAGAACACAATCTCGTTAAAGGAGAAGTGGGTCTATTCATCCTTCCTGGTTGGACGTTTGCGCTCTGACGCTGCCTTGGCCAGCTAGGCAAGCCACTTCAGTTCATGTCTGTCTGTCCTCATTGTTATGGATTGAAGCATGTCCCCACAAATCATATGTTGAAGTCCAAATTCCCAGTACCTCAGCCTGTGACCTTATTTGGAAAGAGAGACACTCTGAGGTCATTAGATAAATGAGATGAGGTCACACTGAAGTAGGGTGGGCCCTAATCCAATATGATTAGCTTCCCGTCTAGAAGAAGGGAGACAGAGAGGAATGCAGTGCGAAGACACACACAGGGAAGACGGCCAGAGGCAGATGGAAGCAGAATTTGGATTTCATGGCTCTACGCCAAGGAATGGCTGAGGGAAGGCTCCTTCCCAGGGGCATTGAGGATGGTGCTGCTCACATCCTCAATTCCGACTTTAGGCTTCTAGAACTGGGAGACAACACATTTCTGTTGTGTTAAGCCCGGGGTTGGTGACACTGTTAGTGCAGCTCTAGGAGACCAACAGAGTGGAACTTAATCTGGGGGAGCAGGGCCAGATGGTCTCCTGGAAGCCCATTGGGACTTCTAGTTATCTTCAGGTCACCTTCACACTTCGGTCGGGTTTCTCTATTCGTTTCCTAGGGCTGCAGTATCAAAGTGTCATTGACTCCAGGGCTTACACCACAGAACTGGGTTGTCCCAAATTCTGGAGACTAGATGGAATCTGATCCAAATACCACTCTCCTTTGATTCAACATTGAAGTAAATTTCATTCTCTTGAGTCAATATTAAGAAATCATTATTACACAAATGGAAATAACATCAATAAGTCAAACGGCCTTGGATTTTTTCTTTCACTCTATTTCAGTCATTCTAACTGCACTTTTCATTTTGTCATGTTGCGGTAATTATGCATTATACGACATACTTAATATCAGTTCCAGGAATCAGAAAAAGCCAGTCAAGTAAAAGAAAAAGCCACTGCAAGTCCTCAGTGGTGTAAAAAAATCCTATCACCAAGCCATTACTAAATACTCATTACTAAATGAGGTTACTAAGATCAAAATGAAACTGAAGATCAAGCTTTTGAAAGGAAGATTATACGTTATGCTACTTTATAACAGCTATTAAATTGGTATTTTAGAAAACTAGACAATTCGGAGTTATTTTATTAAATTCTTAAAGTTCTGAATTAATCTGGCTTATGGTCATATATTATTTTTTGAAGAACATCTAAAATTATATCTTGATTCTTCAAAGACATTTGTTAAAATTTGTTACCTTTCATGCAAAATATCATTGGGGATACTCTGTAGAAAAGGCAAAATGTTAAGTCTTGGGTTCTGTTTTTAGGACCCATCATCCAATCTGCGTGGAAAAGAACAGAAATGAACATCTTAAAGACTGAGAGATAAGGAAACAAGCTACTATTTGGAGTGGGATTATTGCTCTGTAGAATTCAGAGAGAGGAGAATCTGCCCCAGGATAGTCATAGAAGACCTCATAAATAACCAGGAAGGTTGTCTTGAATTTCTGGACCCTCCCTTTCCCTCCACAGTGCACCAACAATAACGGGTGTTTCTACCAACCAAGAATTCTCTTCTGGCTCCATCTTTTCATCCACAGCGCCACCAATCCTGAAGCATGGAGATGTCTTTCTAAACTGTGGACTGCATTTAGTCACATCTTCCTAATCCCTTCTCTGTGCTCCTGCATGGGCTCTCCTCCTAAATATCTCCCTGCAGTGCAAAGAGCGCCACCTAATCTGGCTCGTTAGCCCAAGGCACAAGGCCTTTCTCAATGCTGCCAACTTGGCCACATTCTCAAAGCCCTTGGGTCCAGAGCCTACTTGAATTCTGGGGTTTGCTCCTGAGCCTTGTGCTTATCCAGAAGCTCATCACAGGCCTGACTTTGTCTCCTGTGAGATCCAGTTCCTGGACAGGGGCGTCAGGACTGGATTGTTTTGATCTGTGTCCTCAGTGCTCTGGCCTGATCAGATGGTCAATAATGGCCTGCTAAACAATTTAGGAAACTTTTACCTTGAAGTTGGTATATCAGTCAAGATCCGATCAAGAAAACAGAGCTCACGCCAGATGAATTAATAAGGATGTTTAATAGAAAGGAATGGCTACAAAAGTCTCAGAAGGAAACCTCTAAAGAAAGTGGAAAACTAGATATGTAAGCAACAAATAAAGGATCAAAATGCAAACTCAGTATGTGCAAACAACGTACACTAGTAAAACTTATCAGCATAGTGGGTTCTATTATCCACAAAAAAAAAAAAAGTAAAGCATTTTTTCCACAAACAAAATAATGATTCTAGCCAGGCACAGTGGATCTCAGCTGAGGCAGAAAGATCAAAAGTTCAAGGCCAGCCTCAGCAACTTAGCAAAGCCCTAAACAACTTAGTGAGAACCTGTCTCACGATAAAATATAAATAGGGATGGGGATGTGACACAGTGGTTAAGCACATCTGGGTTAAATGCCCAGTACCAAAAAAAAAAAAAAAAGGCTCTAGTATCTTGGTTAACATTTATTTTTTTCAGTAGAAGAGACTGGTGTCCAACCTGCTGGAATGGATAGAGTGGGTACTGTTTGCCTACACAGACTGCCATATGTTAATATTTAACTCTTGTATTCTATTGTCCCCAATGTCTAAAGTACATCTTGGTGGTAAGAAATCTGAATAGGTTCAGTAGTTCTTAGATCACCAAGTGATTATTTGTACATTGCTGTTGTGGTGGAAAGCAAGACTCAAATTCCTTTGAGTGATATAAACATCAAACACAAAAATATCTGAAAAAGCCAAATTTATCAGACAAAGCTGTAAATTCTGTAGCATTAAAATTATCTGCTGACTCCCAGCACGGTGGTGTGCACCTGTTAACCCAGTGACTTATGAGAGTATCCAAAATAATGACAATAACAGCAGCAACAGAAAACGGTTCTAGCATCTAGTGAACGGAGACGGGGGAAAGCAATCTGCTGTTTGCAAAAACATTCATTCAAGTCCATTCTGAGGGTAAATGATTCAAAAAGTAAGTTCTATTTCAAAAAATGTCCTGGAAGAGCTAAACAAAGGGGACAGGAGGGCAACCTGGAGATCAGCAGCAGCAGGATGCTGGGCCACCTTAGGACTAGTGGGACAAGGGGAGACAGATGGTGTGAGCGTTGCTAAGGGGACAGGTGCCTGTGCTGAGCTGCCACCACTGAGGGAGGATGTGCCTGGCAGGTGACAAGGGGCGGGCACAGAGACAGGGATGACAGGGGATGCAGCAGGCTGGCTTCCTTCCTTAAACTGCTCCCCAGCTCCCCCTGGTGCTGACCATGGGCCAAGCCCTGAGAAATGTTGGCAGAAGTCCCCAGTAGAGGAAAGGCAGGGAGTGACCACACCAGGGCAAACAGGCCCATAGCTGGCCCAGGACAGGCTGCTTCAGAGGACAGACAGCAGTCTTCCAGGCATGGAGTGGTAGCCAACAGGGCATGTGGGATGAGAGGAAGTCACTGCGCAGGCCAGAAGGGACAGGCCAAGGCATGGACGTACAGGGACAAAGGCCAGCGTTGGCGACATCTCCAAAATAGGTGAACTTTGAAGATATCTCTAAAGCAGGAAGGAATGTTTCACACGGCGTCACTCAATGATTGGGAGCAAAAAGTGTTATCATTGGAAGTCCATGTCCTTGGTGTGAAGAACAAAGAATTGAGTGAGACATAGAGAAGTCACAGGGAGTATGGAGTTATTGAGGGTGAAGACAGCACTCCAGTAAGTAGAGCAGAGTGGTTCAAGCAAGAGAGAGAGAGACAGGCTTGAGGCCCCAGTGTCTGGAAATCAGTGTCATATTCTGAACTGTGGGGTGGTTTCTTTCCTATACGGACCTGATTGAAGACCTTACCCCATTTTCTCCCATTGGTCATCTTATGAGGCCCTATAAGAACATGGACCAGCTCTCCCCCATTGTTTACTTCAGAAACCTAATTAGAAAACTGCCCGCTTTACTTCCATTCTCTTTTTAAACTTTGTACCTGAGGTGGGAATTGTCACGATGACAAGTCCTCAGTGGTGGGAGTTGTCATGTGATGGGATTTGTTGTAAACAGGGACAAGGTCACCTCAGGAGCCAGCTTTGTGGAGAGAGAAGAGAGGCCTGAGGCAGCCCCTCAGCAGCGGGGGCTCCCCTCCTCGCCTACACCTCACTCCGGGGAGGCAGAGAGTCCTCTGGGAGGCCGCGTGGGTCCTATCTGCTTTGACCCATCATCTTCAGGTCGGGCCATCTGGGCCTGGCCACCTCCAGGGACCCAGAGCCTGTGGAATTGGGAGGGGAGGAAGTGGGAACTCCCGCTCCCCGGTTCCTTCAGGAGACTGTGTCCTCTGTCCACTTGCATTTCTCCAGCACCTCACGCTGCACCCCTTTACCTCCTGCACAACCCCTAGGCTCCCCAAGATCCTGGGTTCCTTCCACCCCACCCTGCCGCACAGCTGTCCCCAAGGGCACCACAGCGTCCTCCGCCTGCTCCTGGGGAAGGAAAGGGGGTTAAAGAATACAATTCTACGTCGTGAAAAAATGCTCTGGAGCCCACCATCAAGGATTGGAGAAAAATCCACCGTGGGCTATAACTATATGGATGTAAAATTACAAATAAACAAGTGCACGTCCGTGTTCCCGGCGAAAGGGAGCCACCGTGTTCGGGAGGATCGGCCGGCGCCCTCCGTCCTTTCGCCAGAGACCTTTAGACAAGGTGGGTGCAAGAGAGCTCCGTGTGCCACCCAGCGGGCGCCGCGCCACCTCTGCGAAACACTAAGGTGTTTTGTCTCTGGTGAGACCCGTCTATACGCGTGTCACAGCGTGGGAGAGCGTCGCCTCGGCGGGGTGTCCGCTGGGACGCGGTGGTGGTGTGCACCCGCGGGGAGGTGCAAACTCAATGACGATGCACACTCTCCTTTCCGTGCAGCTCCTGCGGCCCCGGGCTTTACTTGCCGCCAGGTGTCTGGACTCTGGGTTTAACCGGGCTGCGCGCGCGGGAGCCTGAACAGAGCCGAGTCCCTGAGACCCTGTCGCCGAGATCCTGCGTCCTGAGCGTGCGGTTCGGGCGCCTCTACTGGAAGAGGGGTTACCCTGAGCCATAGGGTGCGTGGCACGGGAGCCAGGGTGGCTCCGAAGCGCTCTGTTTAGAAGGGTGCGGTTCGTGCACTTGGTCTTTGGCAAGAGATGTGTAGATGCGGAGTCTAACAGCGAGGTGGCGCGGTCCCCTCCGAAACGCCGCGCACAGGTGGGCGGTGATCCAGCACTCTGTCATTCCAAGTCCCTCCGCCACCCCTAGCCCCTGCACTCGGACGGAGCTGTCTTCCAGGGCGTCGGACGCCACAGCTTGATTTGCGGTTCAGGGGACCCTGGTCCCCAACTCTACGCAGGGGCGGCGAGGAGCCCCGCGCCCCCGCCCACGTCCTCAGTTGGCGCTGCTTGTTGGGCGCCACCCGGCGGCCACTTCTGTCCGCAGTGGAGCGGTGAAAGCCGAGCCCATGCTGGGAGCTTAGTAGAGAGGTGGAGGAGTCCTCAGAGGCCAGGAGGCCAGGAGGCCAGTAGACTGAGTTGAGGGGGTTGTTTGGTTTGTATACGGTTTTGTGTTTGTTTTCTGTTGTTATTGTTCTTGGTTGTTCTGAAAGTCAATGGTGTCATGTTCAGTTAGGTCTCTGCAAGTGTCCCCCTCCTGTCTCTGCCCTGCCAGAAAGACCAGTGACTGTGCATCTTCCTGCCCCCCACAACCTTCCCAACTGTTCCATTGCTTGGCCTGGTCCTGCCTCCCTCCCAAGGCCATTTTACCCCTCTCACTTGAACCTGCCAGGGCTCAGAACTCGCAGGCTGCTCTCCAGGAAAAGGTACAGGCCACCCACCCAATCCAGGACTTTAGGCAGCATCTGCCTTATTCCCTTGGGGTGTTGCTGTCTGATGGAGGTGGGGTCCTTCATTGTGTGGCTCTCTAGAAGGATTCACAGAACTCCTACCAAGGTCTACTAGGCCTGTGCCAGGACCACCTGAGATCTCCTTCATCAGCAGAAACTGCCCCAGGCCCCTGAGCTTGTGGGGAGACATAGAAAAGAGACAGGATCTTCCCAAACCTCAGATGTCAAGTCCCAGGAGCTGGGGAAGGCCAGGCCTGTCTTTGGGATGTCAGTAGGTTCTCAACTTCCCAGACCCTCTAAGTCAACCCTTTACTGAACAGTAGGTGTTCATTTCTCTAGGATAAATGGAGTTGTCGGGTTGTAGGGGACTTTCTCCAACCAACACTTTTTGGGGGGGTTGGTGTTTAGAGCAAGCTATGGAGATATGCTGAGCATAGTGGCACATGCCTGAAAACCAGCAGCTAGGAGGCTGAGGCAGGAGGATCACCAAGTTCAAAGCCAGCCTCAGCACTTAGCTAGATCCTAAGTAACAGTGTCTCAAAATAAATAAAAAGGCCTGGGCATGTGGCTCAGTGGTTATGCATCTCTGGGTTCAATCTCTGGTACAAAAAGGAGGGCTATGCTGTTTTCCAGAGTGGCTGTGACATTCTACATGGCCTCTGCTGACAAGGGAGTGACCTGATTTCCCACAAGCTCCCCAGCATTCATACTGTTCCTGTGCTCTGCGGTAGGTGTTCTGAGGGCTGCCTCCTGGTGCTCCCTCATGACCAACTTGCAGCCCTGCAACACAGTGGCAAGCATCTTCCCTGTGTTCATTTGCCACCCACACATCTCCTGTGAAATGCCTATTCTGGTGTCTTTTGTCTGTTTTGTCATCGGATTTTTGCAGAACAATGCTGTTGTGAGGATTTTTTTATACCTCCCAATTAGATATGTGGTTTCTGAATATTTCTCTCATTCTGCACCTTGTCATTTCATGTTCCCAAGAGGGTCCTTCACAGAACCTCAGTTTTTTATTTTGATGACTTCCAGTTTCTCTACTTCTCCTTATGGGTTGGTCAGGCTTTTGGTGATGTCTTCAAATTTGTTTTCTGGATGGAATGTCTTCAAATTTGTGTGTTTTGAGTGTTTCTATGGGTCATGTTTATTTTATACATATCTATTTGTTAATACGTAGAATATACCTGGGCATGGTGGCACATGCCTGTGATACCAGTGGCTTGGAAGGCTGAGGCAAGAGGCAAATTCAAAGCCAGTCTCAACAACTTGGCGAGATGCTGTCTCAAAATAAAATTAAAATAAGGGCTGGGGATGTGGCTCAGTAGTTTAGTGCTGCTGGGTTCGATCCCTGGTACCAAAATATGTGAAGTGATTTAAATCATGGCCTCTTGACTCTCTTGTGGCTGTGCAAAAGTGAGGGTCAAGGTGGTCCAGTTGCTAGTGAAGCCAGATTTAAAGTTAGGTAGTCAGTGTAGTTAGGTAAATCGGGCCTAATATAATATCAGTGAGATCTAAAATGGAGGCCATGCTGAGAATGATTCCGGAAACGCAGGACAACTCATGGAATGGAAAGGCCCTAGGCCAAAGTCCACCCCAAAGAAATATTAATGGAACCCAGGGAACAGCCCCAGCAGATTTGAAGATAGCCCATCCCAAAGAAGTGTTAATGAAGTCCTTCCTGCCCAGATTACCTGTGTCCCAACCCTTCCCCCTACATTCCATCACCAAAACTATAGAAAGGGGAGACAACTGCACTTCCACGGATTCCACCTCTTGGGTCCCCTTCTTCCTCTGGGAGAAGTCTTTTCTGCTGTCCTTTAATAAACTTCTAATTTCTACTCTGACCTTGCCTCAGCGTGCTTCTTTGGTGTTATTCTTCAACATTGGGGAAGCAAGGACTCGTCACCGGCCAACAGCGGTAACACTAGGGTGACACCGTCTGGGAGAGGCTACATGCAAAGGCATGCAGCAGTTATCAGTTGAGGCCTTGAGTTCAGACACCAACTCCCAGGAATAGAGAATTCTGAGCAAAACAAGATGACCCCATCATCTCACCAGTCCTGCGTCCTTCAGACTGTCTGCTTTGCTGAAACTTTCCCACAAATAGCCTTTTGATGACAAAACCTATATAATAAATGTGCTGAGCTAGCTCTGAGTCATTCTTCCCCAACCTCCACCCACCTTTTATTCTCTGTTCTTCATCCCCCATCGCTCCTTGTCTAGTATCTCTTTAATGGCTGTGGCCAAGAGCAGAGATGAGAGGGCCTTGGCAGTTGGCACCCGAACAGGGACATGAGAGGCCCAGGAAAAAAAATGTTTGTGTGTGTGTATACAGAGTAAATACAACAATATATAGATATCTACATAATATATAGTTAACAGATAAAATATAGAGGTCTGTGTCTATGTAAAGCTAATTTAAATAACCCCTGAAAACACACTCATGTGCACTGGCATCTCCACCAGGCACCAACTGGCCCTGTCGTTGCTGACTGCAGGGGAGTCCCTCACTGTCAGTTCCAGGGGGCCCTAGGCTGACCACCAGATAATGGCAGCGCCCTATTTAGCAGACTCAGCCCAAGTGCCACTGCCCTTCAGTGGGGAAGCTGGTGTCTTCTCCCAAACCTGACAGGATAAGTGCTCTACTTTGCAGTACCCAAGGCAGGCAGGCACAGGCAATGGTGCTCAGGTCTGAGGGGGTGTGCCTTTCCCTGGAGAGCAAGGTCTGTAGGTCTGAGCCCTGGCAGTGTGCTGGCAGCAGGTGCAAATGAGTGGGATGAGATGGCCCTGGTTGGAGTGGGGACCAGAGGCCCTGAGGCCTTCTGAAGGCCAGAGGAACACCTGGGAAGCTGAATGCTACACCTCCTTGAGCAAGCCTGTTCTGGCTGGTTCTAGCAGGATCTAGAGAGCCTTGTGAGATGGGCATGGATAACCCTTGGATTGGGACAAATAGGGAGCTGGTTGCTGGAGGCCTTCTCCACTTGTTAAGGAACACAGGGCCCCACACTTTCATCACCTGGTACCCCATGACTAGACTGAATCAAGACACAATGACAAAAGGGGCTGCTAGTACCACCATTTCAACCCAAAGATGTCATGGGGATCTTGCCAATGTTCCTGCTGGTTGGACTAAAGGATCCCTTAGGACAGAGAAAGATCCAGGTGTGACAAGGCAGAGCCACCTGCTTGTCAATAGAAACCACTGATTCTGAAATTCTAGTTATACCCATTCTCCCACCAGGTGAAAAAAAAAAGGATAAATACAAGGAAAGGGTAAGAGGGGCAAGAATGTCACTGTAGCAGGGAGTCTCCTCTTTGGAAAAGCCACCAACATGAAGACATCGAGTTCTTATCCTGGCTTTTAGGCTGTCTCTGGTGATGGCACCGGGGAGTTTGGTGAACTTCCATATGGCCCAGGTATGAGGCCTGAAGCAGCCCCTTGAAATTCCCATCAACTCCATGAGCTTCACTGCCTAAGGCTTTCAGGAAGAGTGGTTCCCATCTGTACCAATTCCCTGGGAGACAACTGGGTTGGAGGAATAGAGATGAGTTCGGGGTCTAGGCCAGTCTACAGGTAGGTAACAAAACACCTGAAGGCCATGCACAGGGCTATAATTGAACAAGTATATAATAGTTTTTCTTTAGAAACATATTTCTCTCTACAGTCATCCTGACTTCTACCAAAGGTAATCAACATAAGACCAATATGTCTGTAAAATCAGTGCAGCTGCATCAAACATGATCTGATCATTCATACCAGGGTGTTTATGTAAGAGGCTGAGATGGGTTTGTGGTCTGTCCCCATGGCCACACTGGTCTGCAAGCACCGCTTCTCTTCTGCTCTGGGAAGCTCAGGGGAGTGGAAGTTGGACAGGCCTTTGGTGGGAGAACCCCTGAAATTACAGCCTTCTGTGGAGTTTGGCCACATCCCTCTACCCAGAGGAAGCCAGCCACGGCTCCCCTCTGGCCATGAGTGGGAAGAGGCCATTCCTTCCAGACACCTCCTGCTCCTTTGCCTGGACTGTGCTGCACACCAGTCTCTATGCCCTCTGCTGGCTGTTGTCTGGTATGGCCCGAGAGCCAGGGATGGCTGCAGCCATGGGACCCCACCCCACATTCACAAATATAGCCACTGGCTACCTTTCCACCTGTGCCATGGGGACCTGCCTCCTGTCATCAGATTCTCATGACAGGAACCAGCCACCCAGGGGATAAAGAGCCCTAACTCCCAGACTATCTCGTCAACTTTGTGCTTCACTACTTAACCCAGGGGACCAAGGCATGACTCTGTCTCAGGCCTGGGGACCTGTCATCACCATAACCCCATGAAAGAGTATGGGGTCTTTCAGCCAGTGAGGCACTTAACACCCCTCTTCAGGCTCCTCTCTCTCTCTCTCTCTCTCTCTCTCTCTCTCTCTCTCTCTCTCTCTCTCTTACACACACACACACCACAGAGATTCACATAAAAACACAACACACACTTGGCATAAAACTACAGTGGCTTTCATCCCATGAGCCAACCAGACCTCTTGCTCTCTCCTGGCTCTCAGAGGACAACAAAATATGACAGGAGACGTCACTGCCACTTCCTGGAGCCCTGGTGGACCCCCAGAACCAGGGCACAGCCTCCTTTCCTGCCCCAATGTGTGACGAGCAGGGAGTGGGAGACCTGCCCCTGTCCGGTCCCTCGGCAGGGTCTCTTCTCACACAGAAGGCAGGCACACATGGTCCGGTTCTGTCCTGGGCTGGTATAGCAGGACCTTGTCTGGAGTGGTGTTTGGGCTGTGTGGGAGACCTGGGGTTCCCTGGGCTTGGCAGGAGTGTGTCGTGGGCAAGGTTAGAGGGAACAGGTGGGCAGCAAGGACTGGAGAGTCATGGGTTAAAAATTAACAGTTTTATTATAAACCAAAATATAAATAACAGGGTTTGAGAAATGTAAATTGACAATCTAATTCTAAAGTCTAGAGGAGATACTAAAGGCCAAGAAAAGCCAAGGCATCGTTGCAGAAGATTAACTAAATTAGATAATCTCCTCTACAGGTACAAAGACAATATTAAGCAACAGAAATTAAAACAGAAACATTGAAAGAATAATAGAAAATTGTCCAAGGAAAAGAAAAAATATAAGCCCTGAAACAGACATTGAAGCCACCAAAACACACTAACACATGTGGATATGATATCTATGGCAAAGTGAGTAGTGCAGATCATCAATTAAATGGTTTTAAAATGAATGGTGCTAGGTCTCTGGGTTAGCCAAAATGTAAAAAGGTACATGTTAACATCTCACCCACTAAAATCAGTTCAAGAAAAAGCATGCAGTTTTAAATATGAATATGAAAAAGTAGACTTCTAGGCTGGAAGTGTGGCTTGGTGGTGGGGTGCTTGCTTGCCTAGCATATGTAAAGCCCTAGGTTTGATCTGCAGCACCACAAAAGAAAAGTAAACTTGCCTAAGATAAATTATTTTTATGACCTTGAGCAGGTATTGATTTTTTTTTCCTCTAATGAGGATTGACCCAGGGGTGTACCACTAAGCCATATTCCCAACTTTTTACATTTTTTTTTAAATTTTGAAACAAGATTTAAGTTGCCGGGGCTGACCTCCAAGTTGTGATTCTCTTGCCTTAGCCTCCAGAGTAGCCAGGATCATGGGTGTGTGCCACTGTGTCCAACCCATAAATATTTTGATTTTTTTCCTTAAACAACAACAACAACAAAAGCTACAGCTATAAAGGAAGAGACTGACAAATCAGATGACATTTAAATGAAGAATCTCGGTTTATTCAAAGAAGACACTGAAGAGGTAAGTCAGAGTGGGGACAGATCCATCTGATACATGCAAGAGAGTTTCTGTAAATCAGCAAGACACACAACCCCAGAGGAAAGTAGGTAGAAAGCTTGAACATGCCATTCATGAAAGAAAGGTCCAAATGTGCTCAACTTCCTCGTGTTCATGTAAATGCAAACTAAAATCCCAATGAGAGAGCACCCAGCATTCTTTAAAAAGACTGGCAACACCCCGTGTAGGGAGGGACTCGGTTATGTCCCACACTGAATAGAACTTAAGAATAAGCATATCCCAAGACACAGGATTTCCCTGCTGGGGTAACAAACACGGGCACATATGCATGAAATGACATGGGCAATAATTACTCATAATAGGACAAATATCTGGAGAAAAGCCCAAGCAAAACTTGTATTTTCCAGGTTAGACACTGTCACTATGGTCCCTGAAGCAAGAAAAAAAGCCATACAAACTGAAAATCAACACCTTTTCTTAGATTCATCAGAGAACTGAGGTCACAGGTCAAACTAGTGCCCCCCACCACCATCAAGTTTGAGAGACAGGTGAATTCAGAGAACCCTGGCTTACCAGGAGCAGAAGTTCAGGAACAGACGCAGCCCGGGCAGCCAGTGCTGGTACAGGAAGCTCAAACTGTAAACAGACCATTGCTGGGGCTCGGGGTTCACAAGCTTGAGAGGTACAGATGAAGAGGGCCCCATCTTGCAGGGCCTGGCACTTGAGCTGAGCCCACTCCAGAGTCCCCCCAGGTGGCCAGAGTAAACATCAGAGTGAAAACTCCCTCCTGTGTGCCCACAGAGGAGGGGGAAAGCAACCATTCTGAAAGATATCTAGGGCATTCCTAGAGCTTAACACTCTGGGAGAGGGCACCCAGCTCCAGGCCCCTCCACCTTCCTCCCTCACCCAAGCAGGGGTGCAGGGTGCCCAGAGGCCAAAGATACCCTGGAAGATGGAGACCCAATCCACCCACCTGCACGTCTCGTTCCACATCGACAGTGCTGTACAATGACAGGAGACTACAAAACCCAAGAGAACAGGGGAAGAAAAGAAAAACAAGGACACCAGAGGAAATTTTAGTCTCTAACACCTATGGCTAAAGCAAAGAGTAAGGCAGAGCTTTACTTTTAGGTGAAATCATAAAACCTCCCGCAGAAGGCCCGCTCACCTCAGTTCTCTCCACCCAGTACATCCATCTGATTCAACAGAAAATTACAAGACATTCTAAAAGGCAAAACACCGCTTAAAGAACCAGAGCAAAGCAAGCAACAGAACTAGACTCAGGTACCGCAGGCATTTCAGAATGGTCAGACCCAGAATTTTCCGTAACGATGATTATATTCACATATGCTCAGCCCTCTAAGGAAATCAGTGGCTGGCAGCATGCCAGGACAGAGGGTAATGGAAAGAAAAAGATTGAAATACCAAGAAAAAAAAAAAAGAAAAGAAATGCCAGGGATGAAAACATTGTGGGAAAAATGAGAATGTCTCTGATGGACTCAGCAGCTCACTGAAAATGGCTAAGAAAAGGGTCACTGAGTGTGAAGACAGGTCCACGGAAACTTCTCAGTCGGAAAAGCAAGTCGAACAAAGAATAAAGAAACAGAACAGAATATCCAAGACCTGGGTTGCAATTATAAAAGTGCAACTTACGTGTAATGGGAATACCAAAAGGAGAAGAGAGAGAGAAACAAAATATATTTGAGGTAACTGAGGTAATAATGGATGAGAATTTTCCTGAATTAATGATAGACCCCACATCTAACAAGCTCAGAGAGCAGTAAACAGGTGAATACAAAATAAAAGCAAACAAACTCATAAAAAAGAAACCCCAACAGCTACATTTAGGAGGTATATTACATTCAAACCTCAAAAAAAAAATCAAAGACAATCTTGAAAGACTCTGGGGGTGACAGGGGACCCACATTCCCTAGAGAAGAAAGGTAAGCATAGAAATTACATCAGTCTCTTCTTCTGAATCCATGCAAGCAAGACTCTGTATCTGATAAAATCCTTCACAAAAGGAGAAGTAAAGACTTTCTCAGACAAACAGAAACTAAGGGAATTTGTTGTCAAGGGGATCTGCCTGACATCGAGTGTTAAAATTTCTTCAGAGGAAGATGGCAATTCAGGCCAGGAAAAGGAAATTCTCCACCCCCTCTGCTACTCCTCGAAGGCGCTGGTGCCACACAGAGATCCTGAGCCTTAGAGAGCCTAAAGGGCTTGAAAAAGAGTAGGGCATGCACTTCCCCCAAAGCATGGCCAACTCCACCTTGAGCAAGACCCCAAAGACCTCAATGGACCCAGTGAGTGCTCTGGTTTGTGGGTGAAGGAAATAGACTCTGAAGACTCAAGGGGAAAAAAAAAGCATTAAAGATATGGTGAAAACTATTATCCCTTAGCTCCTCGGGTGTTAGCGAGGTCCCTTGTTGAGCCTTCTGTAACAGAATGCTTTCTTATAAAGAAAAATCCAGTACTGGACAGTGCTGCAGTCTGGCTGGGCACAAATCACGAGCCACTGAAGCAGGAATAAACTTTATTTTTGAACTGCAGGAAAACACTTCACACAGCTCCCGGGGAATCCTCCCAAACGACAGTCCAGGAACCCCCAGCCGGAAAAATCTCTCCCGGAAATCCCTCCTCCTGCACTTCCCCAACCAATGGGAACTCTTGGGGAATCCCCGGAAATCCCCACTAGAACTCCAAAATAGTGCGAGAACTCAAAAGTTGGGGCAGAGGCGGATAGTAATGCCTCGCCTGTCAATCAATACTGTTGGCAAAATGCCAGGGGCCATACAGACTCCGCGGTGGCTCTCAGCAGGACAGTAGCCGGTGAGGCAGTCAAGACAGGTTTTATTCAGGAACCACTGCCACAGGAGGGAAGAGGTATGGGGATGGCACTGGCCCATTCCCAGCGCTGCCTGGACCAGAGAGGATTTGCAGCCCAGGAGCAGGGTGGAGTCAGGGGCTGGAAATCACTGAGAGGAAACACCAGGGACAGGGCTATCGGGTTCTTGCTGAAGGCTGGCCAGGGCCAGCAGACACCCACAGTAGGGGTGAGCGTGTGATATCAAGAGGGATACCCAGCGTATATGGGGGGGGGGGGGTGTCTAACCTGCCTTAGCAAGGCTCTTGCTAGAAATGGGCAATGTGGGGCAGACACAGAGGGGCAGCAGGGTGGAGACTGGAAGGGTAAGAGAAGTCTGAAGAAAGGCTAGTCGAGCCCAGAGTCTTACTGTGAACCCAGCGAGACCGCTGCATCACTTGAGACCCCTTGGTCAGAGTTTGAAGAAGGCGGAAGTCAATTAGACATTACAAATTAGACAAACCCTTTAAAAGGCAAAAGTTATTACAGATTTGTAAGCTAGAAATTGCTACATTGAAACATCTTACAGGGCTTAATTTCTAATAATGTGAATATTGATCTCTATAAGCCACATTTTTAAAGAAGCTCTTTGGGTGGGTGGGGGGGGGTTAAAAAAAGAGAAAAGTGCTCTTGAGACCAAAGGCAAAAAGTCCACTGTGAATTATCCCCACCTGTGATAGATCCTTTTCTTGCTCTGAACTTATAAGGAGTCATTGTTAGAGAATCCCAGGCACTTACAGAAGTCCTTGGCTAGCTAGGCCTAGGATTTTTACTATTTTTCACCTAGGAAGCTAGTTTTTTGGTGACCTGAGAGGACTCTGACTATAGTTAGATTTGCTCTTCTTTGTTCCTCTTCTCATTGGTCTCTTTTCTCATCTTTAGTTTGTTAGCAGGGCTAGCATAGTTAGGAGGTCCATGGGCATGCTCAGGGGCATCTCTGCGGATAAGGAGACCCTGAGATCAACCAGGGCCTCCAGACCCTCAGTCAGGGAACTCCGGCATGGGGAGACAGGCCTGCCACTTCCTGATGGGGACCTGAGGCCCAGAGGTCACAAAGGGCGTTAACAAGAGACAACAGAGCAACTCCAGCCTGTAGGACTGCCCCAAGAAGTGCAGAGCACAAAGACCCCGACTCACCCCCACCTCATGAAACTATCTGAGGAGCCACATTCGCTGGTCACCGAGGGCTTTAGCAGAGGACAGGTTTCTACTACCTCCTGACCACTGCTAAAGTGAAAGATGGAGACATGGGGAACCTGCAGCCAGGCGCACTGCGACGGCAGAACACCCAGGTTTGGATGCCGATCTGAGCTTCCAGGTGTGCAATAGATTCCCCATTTGCCAGAAGCTGCATGTCTTATGTGGCAACCCCCCTTATGCTGCCCACAACTCTTCCTGGGTCCGATGACCACTTCCCCACGTGGATACCAGGGCGAGGGACCAGGCCTGAAGCCATTCGTCTATCCTAAGCCCGTCAGTGAGAGGACCTCAAGGAGCTGCCGGAGCAGACACTGAGCAGTGGGTACAACACCCCGCGCTCCATTTCTTTCAAATTCGAAATGCTCCTGAAAGCCTTTCAGTTCTTGATCCCAGCATGGACAGCGCTTTAGAGGACACCAGAGTGGCGCAAGCGTGAACATGGACTAGGAGCAGGAACTGAGCACTGCCCCAGCCCTGACCGCACGGGTCCCTGACCGGCAGCTCATGCTATCCACCGCTAAGCCTGGGAAAGATTCAGGATTTCCCGACGGCCCAGAGGCATGGTCAGCAGAGGGGCAGCTGAGAAAGCAGGTGGCTGGCTGTCTCCCTTTCAGTGCCCAGGTCAAAGTAAAATTGTTTTTCTATCAAATTTCCTTACAGTTACTTTTCAGCAATACTAAGGTGCACGTGCCAGTGGCCAAGAGAGGTTAACTTTAGTTCATGACAATACCCAAATCCCCACCCAGGGAAGAGCAGAAGCCACGTTTTCACAGCGCGCCTGCGCAGGATTGCAGGCCCCTGCGCATGCGCCGAGGGACCTCCACGCCCACATACACGCATTCGCACTCCCTGCCAAATAAACTGCGGCTGGCCTTGGTTACCGGGACTCATCATGCCTTGGAAGTGATTTCCTGTGGTTTCCTTATTTGCTGCCAATAAATTTTGTTCTAGGAGACTACTATTCTCCGTTGATTCCGATTCGAGTCCCATCCAGAGGCAGACCCACTGAGTCGGTGACACAGTGCCCAGGTGATGGCCACCTGCCAGATGCTAGGCTACAGGAAACCCGAGTCGAGGAGTCTCAACTATCGGCCTTCCCCAGCCCTTAAGACGCAGCCCAGGGTCTCTGCTAACCGGAGGCAGTGGGACTGCAATGTGCCTGCCCTTCCCACCTTTAATTTCTGCTCTGATACAGGAAGTCCGAGGCCTGATGAGAACCCAGTCGGGCAGAAGACCAGCGGCACAGCCAATAGTCCTGCTGCCCCCCGCCCCCCAGCTTGGCCCTGGGGCCCCTGGGGCCCCTGTCCCCCCCAGCACCATTTTGGTGGTGGAGACACAGAAGGAACCTCCTGCTGCAGAAGCACCCTCTGAAGGGGCTCAGCCAGGCAGGCGCACAACCAGCAGAATGTGCCTGCTGCAGGTGTGATCCAGCCTCTCTGCCCACGGGGGCTGGCGGGAGACCCCTGGAAGCTTCTTCAACTTCCTACTCAGATGCAGGATCTGAGGCTGCTCAGAGCCAGGAGAGCTGATGAAACCTCTGCGGGGGCAGCAGAGGCAGGGATAAAAGCCCAGGGCCCAGGGAGGATGAGTGGCATTCTTTGCACTCTCCAAGGTTTCTTGTGGCCTTCAGTGTCAATAGAAGTACAATGACCCTGAGCTCCCTGGAAACGTAGGAGATAGTAAAGACAAGCCAGTAAACTGCTGCACATGGGAGCCATGCAAAAAGCATGTGCTTCCCCAGAGGACTTTGAGTGTAGGGGAGGAGCCAAGTTCACTCCACCGGGTTCAAATTAAGGGAGTATCCAGTACCTCCAAAGCATTCAAAAACACTGTGTCCAAAATAACTTTGAGGCTGAAAGGCTGGCCTGGAGCTGCCTGGGAGACAGGGCTGCAGGTGTGGTCCTACAGAGGCTGCAGAGATTGAACTATGTGCCTTGGGGCTCTGGGCCTCTCCCTCCTGCTCCTCTCTGTCTTTTCTTCCATGTTTGTGGCGGAGGGAAGATGGTTCTGTAGAAATAAACACAATAAAAATAATTGGTAAGCAGTTAGCATCTTATTTTCTGGATTGCTTTTAAGGATGGATTATGAGAGGTGATTACTGATTTGATTGGCACTTATTTATGATTGCCTGAAGGAACATGGGTTGTCACCTCCTGGAGCAAGTTCAATAACATGAATGACAATAGCATCAGTTGTTGGCCGAAGACCATATAATTTTAATTCCTTTTAGCCACACATGCCCATTTAACAGATTGCAGGATGCATGCTGAGAAATAGTGGAAAGTATGTTGGAAGTCACAGAGCTGGTGCTGGGCAGAGTCCATATGTGAGCTGGTGCTGTCCAGCCTCCCTTGGCTCAGGGCTGTGGGCCTTAGAGTCCTTCCTGGTTTGGGGCAGCCTCTGGAAGTTGGTTATACTGTGTCTCTTAAGTGGGTAATTCCCCATATAGAGGTGACCACCAACTGCTTGGTGAGGCAGTGTCCAGAGCTCCCTATGAACTCATCTGTCTGGAGTCCCCCACACCCTTGCTGCATAGGGAGAGGACACAGACACCTGGGATGCTAATAGAAGATGCTTGATAAACAGTCAAATTGACACTGATAAACCAGTCCAATTGGTTTATAAAATGCACATGTCCATTGTGAATCCTCCTAAGAGGGGAGTGTCCACAGTTACCCAGGACTATCCAGAGGGACCTATGAAATGCTGCCTCAGCACGCAGGTACCCTGGGTGCTCCCTGGAGACGGGCAGGTCTGAGCGTCCCTGAGGGGCACTGCTCTGCAGATGGACAGACAGACCCAGCTGGAGCAGATGCAGGGGACAGCTGCAGACACATGAATGACGAGATGACCCACAGCCATTCTGCTGACTGAGCTTCCACTTGACCCCCAGCTCACCTGGTCTGGACTGAGGATTGAAATTTCTTCCAGGGCTGAGGGTATGGGTTAGTGGTCCAGCACCTACCTAGCACGGGAGAGGCCTTAATGGGCTCCATCACCAGCTCCACAAAAAGGATGGGGGACAACGGAGGGAGGAAGGACGGATCAAAGGAAGAAAGAGAAAGAGAGAAAGTCCTTCCATTTCCCTGAAGGGCAGCTGGGGGTATATCTGAAGAGCATTTTCCCTCTCTTTGGTGGCTTCTTAGCATTCTTCTGAGTTCTTGAGACAGCAGAGAGACACACCTGGTTATTAAAGTCACCAGCTATTTTTTGTAGCTGTAAAGTGGTTGGGACAAAGTAGAAGTTCTTAATAGGGGTAGGAGAGGTCCTAGAAAATAATTGATCTTTCTGGATATGAGGGGAAATTATGCTTTCTAAGACTTCCAGTTTTCAGAGTCAAAGGCAGCGAGCTAAATTTTTTAAGTGAAGGCTACATGAGAGTTGTGTCATCATCGTGTTGGAAAGATCATTATTGATGAGGGCGGATCACGGGAGAGGCTCTGACCTGCTCCTGAACATCAAAGGGAAAAGAAGAAATAGGTTTCTCCTGATTCCTCAGAGCCTCTGCTCAGATCACCTGTACAAGGTGATCGCTGCCCCAGTTACTCTCCTGGCCCATGGGTTTCTCAAATGCTCATGCCAATAAGCCTTGTGGTTGACACTTTTCATGATGCCCATAAACATTTAAAATCTTGTAGGTAAAGTGGTCTTTACAGGTCAGGTCAGATAACGCTCTGGGCGTGGTGTATCCTTGCGCTGTTTGTAAAAGAAGCCTTTGAAGTGGTTCGGGGACAGAAAGGATTTGGGCCCAAGAAAAGCAGAGGAAGCTGTTGAGTAGAGGTGGAGCTCGGGACAGGGATGCCTTGAGGAGAGTAGTTCTTGCACCGTCATCAACCACATCCTCTGCGCCTGGTGAGGAAGAGGGCCAGACCTGCGTGGGGCCCCACGGTGGGTGAGGCAGGGACGAGAACAGAGAGCAAGGTTTGGTACCAAGCTTTGTGGTCCCTCTGTGCCCCACTCAGAGAGGCGTCTTCCATGATAGGCTTTTACTCTACAGTTCCCTGTTCATCCACACATCTCTCCTATCATCCATTAGTTTTCAAAAATTGTTCCTAAAATAAATTCTGGTTGAAAGGTGGGAAACTCCAGATGCTGCCTCCCCCTCCCTCACCCCTGAGTCTCCTTTGGAACCGAAGCAGGCTTGAACTGCACTAATTAGTCACTTGCTCCCAAATAGCTGCACAACCTTTAGGGAGTGGAGGAAAGGATGGTCTCCATTGCTTTCTCCCGACCCCGGTTTTGAAGTGCTCTGTTCTTGGTTCCCACAGGCGAGCTGGAGGAGCTGACTACTTATTAGTTTCACAGGTAGGGTAAAAATAAAGACCACTGTTGGCTTGAATGACATTTCACACCTACTTTCTGCTTGCCATCCGGTGGTGAGGGAAGGATTATGTCTGGATTTGGGGCAGGAACCTCTGACAATAAGTAGAATGTTAATAAGGCAAGAAAGATCTAAGTACAGGACTGGGGTTGTGGCTCAACAGTAGAGCACTCGCCCGGCACATGCGAGGTGCTGGAATCGATTCTCAGCATCACATAAAAATAAGTGAAGACATTATGTCCAATTACAACTAAAAAATTTTAAAAAAAGAAAGTACTACTTTCTCCCCCCTTTGAGCTTTCTCTTTTTACATTTTCCCTCTTTCTTTTTCTTTTTTCTTTTTTTAATAGTGGGGATTGAACTCAGCGGCACTAACCTCTGAGCCAGATCCCCATTTTTTATTTTGTTTAGAGTCAGGGTCTCATTGAATTGCTGAGGCTGGCTTTGAACTCAGCATCCTCCTGCTTCAGCCTTCTGGGCCACTGGGATTCCAGGAGTGTGCCAATACGCCAGGCTACATTTTCCCTCTCTTGGCGGATGACATCACAAAGTTCTGCTAACAACTTCTGCAGTAATTAGGTGCAAATTAGTGCACTCTTCCTGAGCTGCTGACTGGCACTTCCCTGCCCAGGGATCAGCCACACTGCTCGGATGTCCCCAGACACAAGGACGGTGATTTAATTAAATGGGGGTTGGGGGTAGGGGCTTGGCGAGGTCACTGAGGAAGGGTCCCTAATGGACCGTTTCATTGATGGACCATTTCATGGTCGGTAAGTTCAGCAGGGTCTCTAGACAAAGAGCAGCCCTTTGGGCACAGATGCCCTTCTTGAATAGATGGCATAGTGACCATTGAACAGCATTTCCCCTCTTCCCTACAAGACAGTTACAGAAGGGAAAAATAAAAAGAACCCCAAGGGAAAGCTTAGGAGAGAGAGATAGTTAGGTGGGGTTGAGGTGAGAATCAGGAACATTTTGTGGATAAGACCAGTCAGAGCAAGAAAGCAAGGGTAGGTGTGTTCACTATCTCAACAGATGCCACTGTCACGTCACTATATTTCAAGCACTGCTATGGATTGGAATCCAGTGGTGACCAAAATCTTACAAGCCGGAGAGGCAGAATAACCGTCATCCAATGATCCCATGAAGAGAAGCAAGTTTACATGGGAATTATCTACACACCCAACATGGAGGATGGTTTTGAAATAAATTATGACAGGTCCTTTGGATATAATATTATGTAGTCATTTAAATTCTTTCAAGTAACTGTAAAATGGTTATAATAGTGGGCATTTAAAAAGCACTTTAAGCCAGGAGTGGTGGTGCACACTTGTAATTCCAGTGACTCAGGAGGCTGAAGCAGGAGGTTCACAACTTCAAGGACAGCCTCAACAAATGAGACTCTGTCTCAAAATAAATAAATAGGGCTGAGGAAGTGGCTCCATGATAGAGAGCACTGGGGTCAATCCCTAGCACAACAAAACATAAATAAAATGTGAATGGGAGTCTTGTGTACAGAATATAATCCCTACTTTATAACATCAACTGAATGTTAACCTAAGTATAGGACAGTATATGTTATATGCCATCGTTTCCTCTGGGGATGAGATTAGGATACACAGTGCATGTTCTCATCAAAGACTAAAGCTGTTATCAAAGGGTAGCACATTTGCTTTTCCCTTGTTCAAATTTACAATGAGATTCTTGGCAGGCCTTAACTCACTTGGCTCTTTTTTTTTTTTTCTTTTTGGTGCTGGGGATGGAATCCAGGGCCTCCTGCATGTCAGACAAGGGCTCCAGCCCATTTCAGCCCTTTCATTTCAACCCCAGCCCCACTTGAAACAAAGTGTAATCTTCCTTGCTCTTTGCATTGTCTCTCTTGGTTTTGACCCGTCAGGGAGTGAGGCAAAGGTCCCTGAGGACTCTTCTGTTGAGGCCCCATATGGTCCTGGGGGAAGCCCTCACACAGTGGGACACCAAGAAATGTGGCTTCTGGGGGTGAGTCCCTGCTGGTGCTCACCTCAGCAGGGACTCGTCTTCCTCTGCCTGCTGGCATTTCTGAATTGCTCTGATTAGTTCCTTCATCTCACAGTTAGTCCAGATTCTACAATCCCTACAGAATATGGTGGTTTTGTTCAAAAGCTTTCCCCTTGTCAGTCACTAGTGTGCTATTTATGACTCCCATCATCTTAAAAAGATTCTGTTTCTGCTTTTTTTTTTTTTTTAAGCAGCTAGGTATTTTTGAACTGAAAATTAAAAGTATCTTTGATGATATGCCCAGAATGGTAGAACAGATTATATAATTTGTCACAAAGCATAGTAGTTTTTCCTCTGATCTCTAAAATATTCCCTCTCAAGATAGTTTTTCAAATTTCTTTATGCTCTATAACTTATTATTTTGAAGGTCTACCAGGCCATTGGAAGTGAGATGTTTCTGTTGGAGTGAGAATAATAGCGCCCACAACACGTTTCCCGTCACCCTGGGTCTTACCCTGCCCAACCCAGAGACATTGAGTTTTGGCCTTATGAATCCTGGGAGATTTTCACATTATGATCTAAGAGGTGCTGAAATGAGCCCCTACTGTTTCATGGATGCCCAAATTACACAATTGGAGACTTAGTATTACTGAGTCACTGTTTTAAAATATGAATCTGGAATGCAAGCAGCTGTCAGCCTGGGTGGGAGGGTGGGGCTCCTTACTGCTGGGCCTGGGGAGAGCTGGAGTGGAGCTGCCAAGGAGCAGCATCAGGAACCCACATTTTTCCTGCTCAGTGGTTGACTTATGGGGTTTACTTTTCCTCCTTTTCAATGAACTTAAAGTCTATTCCACCTTCCTCTGCCCTTCCCTGCTGGTCTCGCTCTTTTTAGGGATAGTCCTGGGGAAGAGACTATGACTAGTCACCTAGGAACGTGTCTCATTTCCATTGTACTTTCTGTACCATCGTCACCTCTGCTTCTTGTAGCCTTTGCAGTTGGATCATTTCTGTGAAATGAACTTCCATTTACTAATATATGCTCAGTGCCATTCGGGGACTGCAGACTCAGGTATATGACAAACTGTGCATTAAAAGTGTTCAAGAAAATCCACCAGATTACTACAATGATTCCTACAACCATTACTACATGATGTGAAAGTAGAAGGGAGACCAGGAGAGCAGAGAAAGGGAGGCAGGGGCAGGGAAGACACAGTGAGGGGAATGAGTTGGCCAAATTATGTCACTTGCATGTATGAATATGTCACAAGGAATCCCACTGTCATGTATAATTATAATGCACCAATAAAAGTTAATTAAGAACATACCTGGAAAAAAGCCAAAATGAATGTGGATTTGTCTATTTCCTTGGCCTGTCTGGTTAGGCTGGCAACCAGCCCCCAAGACCCAGCACCCTTTAAGAAATGTGCTCTAGGGTTACCCTGGACACTGAGGGAAGGTCAGATCAGCTCGCCACACCACCAGGAATAGGTCTCAAACTTCCTCTGCCACCCTGTGCCTTTGTTATGCCAAGAGACGTGCCCTTGCTGCAGGAAGGAGCCTGGTAGCCAGCTCTGGCAAGCTTTCATCTCCTCCTTCTTCCTATCTGCCTCAAAGTTGCAGATCTCAAGAAATTTAAACATTTACCAAAAATGGTTGTCATATGGGCTGGGGACATAGCTCAGTTGGTAGAGTGCTTGCCTCACATGCACAAGGCCCTGGGTTCAATCCCCAGCACCAAAAAAAAAAAAAAAATGGTTGTCATGCTGGGTGCAGTAGCACACGCCTGTCATCCCAGCAGCGAGGATCAAAAGTTTAAAGCCAACCTCAGCAACTTAGTGAGGCCCTGAGCAACTCAGTGAGACCCTATCTGAAAATAAAATATTAAAAGGGGCTGGAGACGTGGCTCAGTGGTTAAGTGCCCCGGGGTTCAATCTCCAGGACCAAAAAAGAAAGAAATAGTTGTCACTTTTTACGTATTTACAAATGTTCCTTTTGAGTTTGGGTTGGTCTTTTGAAGTTGGAAAAGAACCTAGGTTACTTGGCTTCTCCCTAGCTACATGACACAGCAGTTCCTTTGGGTACATCACTCCCAAGTATGCTTTCTAATCTAATTTATTTTCCTCGATCAAAGAATAAATGGCTGACAGACTGCACCTGAGCCCTTTAAGCAAGTCTGTTTGCATCTTTCACGGCACAGTGAAGGTGACTGCGAGAGGAACATCCTTTCTAGCTTCCTCTCTGGTGTGAGTGCACCGGCCAGCCATGCTGAGGATGTCCACTCTCTGCCAGCCAGTGCCAAGCAGTTGCTCCGCCTGTTTGCCTACCTGTGCTTCCAGCTGTGTGCGCCCTCTAGTCTTCAGAAGTGCAGGAAATCAGGCAGCCGCTGAAGAGCAGGAGCCACAGCATTTCTGAGAGTTTATCACAGGGCTCTGTTGGCTTCCAACAGCTCAGAGAACAGGTTCCTAAAAACAACAACTATCCTGTAGAACTATTTTGCAAATTAAAACATACTTTGAACTAAATGAAAATGAACATCCATCTTGCCCAAATTTGTGGAATGCAGTGAAAATAGTACTTAGAGCAAAATCATAGCATAAGTTCGTGTATTAGACCCGAAGAAAGATCTAAAACCAATCATCTAAAAGGCCACCGCAGGAAACTAGAAAAAGTAAAGCAAGTTAAATCCAAAATAGGCAGGAGAAAAAAAAAAAGAAATCATAAAAGCGGAGGTAAAAAGAATTGGAACCAGGAAATCAGTAAAATGAAAAGCTGATGCTTCAAAAGTATCAGTAAAATTGATGAACCTCGAGTCAAGATAAATAAGGACAAAAAGAGGAGATACGCTGTTAGTGAAAGAAATGAAAGTGAGCCCCTCTGAGGACCTCTGGGGACTGCAAAGATAATAAAGGAACACAATGCAATAATACGGGGGGCAGGGGTAGAGGAAGGAAGGAAGGAAGGGAGGGAGGGAGGGAGGGAGGGAGGAAGGAAGGAAGGAAGGAAGGAAATAGATTGGTAAGGAAGAAATAAAACTGCATCTGTTGGTGGAAGACATGATTGTGCTCCCAAAGGAAAAACAAAAACTCTCCTAAAATATCAAATTATAATGAGCAATTATAGCAAGTTGGCAGGTTATAAAGATACAATAAAAAGTCAATTGTTTTTTTTTACTTACCAGTTATGAAAAATTGGAATTTGAAATTAAAAATACAGCACCAGAAAAAGAAATAGGTACAATCTGACAAAATAAGTGTAAGATCTACATGAAGAAAACTACTAAGCTGATAGAAACAAAAGACCTAAATAAATAGACAGAAAATCCACAAGTAAACCGCAACACTGTGGAGATGTCAGCACCTCCAGACTCAATGCAAAACCAGTCAAATACCCCAGATTTATGGTATGGATTTATTTATCAACAAACTCATTCTTAAGTTTGTGAGGAAAGGCAAAAGACCCCAAATAGCCAACAAAATATTGAAGAACAGAAGTCAGAGTAATGATTCTACCCAATTTTGGAGATGACTATAAAACTGCAGTGCTGGGCACGGTAGCGCACGTCTGTAATCCCAGCAGCTTGACAGGCTGAGGTAGGAGGCTCACCAGTTAAAAGCCAGCCTCAGCAATTTAGCAAGGCCCTAAGCCACTCAGTAAGACTCTGTCTCTAAATAAAAAATAAAAAGGGCTGGGGATGTTGCTTAGTGGTTAAGCTCCCCTCGGTTCAATCCCTGGTACCAAATAAATAAATAAAACTACAGTAATCGAGACAGTGGGACCCTGGTGAAAGAACAGAAATAAATCAATAGAACAAACAATGACCCACAGGTATGAACATACAGGGACCCATGCAGACATAGCAACTAGACACTGACAGGTGCAAAGGCAATTCAACTGCGAAAGGATGGTTTTTTCAGCAAACAGATTTTTCAAACACATGCAAAACCAAAGAAAAGAACCTAGACATAGACCTTACATTTTCCACAAAAAGTAACTCTAAAGGAATTAAGACCTAAATATAAAATGCGGTACTCTAAAACTCCTAGATGATGACACAGAAAAGACTCTGGATCACCTTGGGTTTGGCAAGGACTTCTTTGATACAACACTCAAAGTACAATCCATCAAAGAAAACACCAACAATGTGAACTGTATCAAGATCAACACTTCTGCTCTGTGAGAGGCAGGCAAGAAAAAGAAAGCAAGCTATAGAGTGGGAGAAAGTAGCAGCAAACACACATCTGATAACAGACTAGAATCTAAAATATACAAAAAACTCCTACAATGCAATAATTGGAAACAAACAAACAAAAATCCTCATTACAAATGGCAAAAAATATCTAAACAGAAACTTTACCAAAGAAGGTGTATGGATGATAAAGAAACAAATGAACAGGTGCTCAGCATTGCACACCATTAGGGAACCAGAAACTAAAGCCACCACGGGCTGCCACTGCACACTCCCCAGAATGGCCGAAAACCAAAGCAAGGGCAGCACCATGAGTGGTGAGGAGCAGAGCAGCCAGGACACCCCCACATTGGTTGCTAGCAGAAATGAAAAATGATGCAGCCGGCTTGACAGAGCCAAAGATAACCAACCCATCACATGATCCAGCACTCACATCTTGGCATTGACTGAAAGGAGGCTCACGCGCACACACACACCTGCACACAAATGTTGACAGTAGCTTTATTTATGACTTTCCAAACTTCAAAAAAATTGAACATGGAATTACCACATGATCCAGCAACTCCACGCCTACATATATACCCAAAAGAATTGAAAGAAGGGACCTGAAGAGAAATTTGCATAGCCCTATTGTCAGTCACCAATTGAGGTGGAAGTAACACAAGTGTCCATCTATGAGTGAACAGATAAACAGGTTGTGATAGGTTAATAGAAATATTATTCAACGTTAAAAAAGGCAAGAATTCTGACATATGCTACAATGTAGAGGCACCTTGAGGACATTGTGCTAAATGGGGAAGCCAGATATCAAATGGCAGCTAACCATATGATTCCAGTTACACAAGGCACAGCTGCTCCTTGGTTTATGATGGGCCACATTCCAATAAATCCACCATGACTTGAAATAGCTGAAGCTGCGAATGCATTTAAGACACCTACTCTACCAACACCGCACCTTAGCCCAGCCTGCTTAAATGCTTCCAATAGCCTACAGATGGGCAAAATCAGGGACCATGACTCTATTTTGCAGGGAAGTGTTGGATAGCTCATCTAATTTACTGAATACCTTTCTCCCCCAAAAAGCGCCAGCAACACAGCACACTGTGGAATACTGGTTGTCTCCCCTCATGCTCATGTAGCCGACCCGGAGCTGTGGACCGCTACCACCTGTGGCACCAAGAGAAACTGCCCTGCAAATTCATGGTTTAAGAAAAGACCAACATTCACAGTCCAAAGCACAGTTTCTACTGAATTCATGTGGCTTCCGCACCACCATAAAGCTGAGAAAGAGTGACTCAGAACATTTTCAGCTATATCCAAATTCTCTTCCAGACTGGTTTATAACCAGGTGACAGAGTGTCTTGAGGATGGAGAATGCAGGGCCCTCTGCATGCCAGGCAAATACTGGCACGAAGGACAGACCTTTAATGGGGCTCCGCAAACCCTTCTGTGTCCTGCCTCTAAAATACAAACTGACTCAGTCACCTCCTGGTATTGACAGGACCTCATCCTGCCGTTTCTAATGTGTTTGTACCCAGCACCAGTTTCCACCCAATCAGAGGGATAGCAGCTGGGGAGAGAGAGCAGTCTGGCTCTGAGCCCTCACCAGCAGCGGGTCACGTCTCTTCCATTTTTCCCATGGTCACTGCTGGATACTTTCACTCTGCCATCAGAGGGCGGCTCTGACCTGGTAAGCCAATGACAATCTGCAGGTGCTGCCCAGAGCCCTGTGCTGAAGAGGACCCTGAAGCCATGACCAGGCTCATCAGGAGGGAGTCCTCTGATTGCCTCACCAGCCCCAGCACTGCCTGCCTGGCCACTGCTGTCCAGTGGCTCTGCAGGGTTGCTGGTTCCCTTGAACATACCTGGTCACACGGGAACTTCCCGGTCAGCAAGCTTTCTCCTTTCACCAACGCTGCATGGACTGAACATGCTATATTTGAAATCACCTATATTTATAGGCTCTGCAATTCTGCTTTGGATCTGCCCTTTGACTCAGCCACTCATTTATTTAAAACAATATTTTAACATTTTTCAAGAGGTTGAGCATCTTTCTTGCTTCTTCTAATTTTGTTGTGTTGTCCCAGAAATATGCAGAATTTCTTCTTTCCATTTACATTTAGTAACCTCATCTTTTCATTTTCAGAATGTTATCAAATATATTTATTTGCAAGTGTGTTGGCTTGGGATTTTAAAAAAATGCTATTTTGCGAGGTATACACACAGACCTGTTAGGTTCTCATTAAACCGGTTCTGGCTCTTCCTTCTTTCTTTTGACTATTTCTTCCATGCCCTATGCTTTAGATTCTAGGATTTAATGTCTGATTGCTAGTTTAGATACCAGAAAAACCTACATACCAACAGACAAATGGATAAAGAAAATGTGGTATATATGCACAACAAAGTTTTACTCAGGCATAAAGAACAACAAATTCATGGCATTTGCTGGCAAAATGGATTGAGTTGGAGAACATCACGCTAAGTGAAATAAGCCAGACTCAGAAAGTCAAGGGTCAAATGTCTTCTTGCAGATGCAGCAGTCAGAGGAAAATAAAGGATGGCGGGGAGGGAAAACAAAAAAAGTGTGTGAGAGGTATTTCAAGAAAAGAGAAGGGAGGTCAGTGGAATAGGGAAGGGCATGGAGGAGGGGGTGGGAAAAGGGAGGAAGAGTGCAAAGAATCTGACCAAATTTTCCTATGTCCATATATGAATATATCATAGTGAATTCCACCTTTAGGTATCCATCAAGCATTTATTTAAAAAAAACAACTACAACAGAGAAAAGATCCATAGAGTAGAAAAAAAGGGAATAGGAGGGGGAGGAGGAGAGGAAGAGGGAAAGTAACGGGGACTGAATTGGAGCTTGTATAATTATGTCAAAATGAACTCAAGTGTTATGTATAATTATAATGAGCTAATAATAAAAAAGAAGACAAAAAAGCAAATCTGACAGGCCACAGTGTGAATGAGTGAGCATAGGAGATGAGGCCAAAGAGCACACAGAGTTCCTGGGCTCTGCCTGGAGTTCTGAGCTTTGACTCCACTGTGATGAGAAGCCAGTGGCAGGGTTTAAATGGGGTCAGAGGCGATGCTGCATTTTTTTTCACGCAGTTAAGGGATCCCTCGGGATGCTGAGCAGAGAGTGGGAAGCAGAAGGGCCAGACAAGAAGCAGGAGCAATGCAGACAGTGGGAACAGGCTGCCATCTGGGGGGTCGCAGGTGGAGTCAGGAGCCCCCCCAGGGATGAGGGCCCAGGCCTGGGGGGTTACAGCAGATAGATGGTCCCCAAGGCTGTGAGGCCACAAAAGGTTCACAGGAAAGAGAAGGGGGCTGAGGGCCACTAGAGACCTGATAGAGGAGGAGCAGGAGGAGGACAGTGGAGAAGGCAGAGGGAGAGGTCTCAAAATCCAGAGGGAAGTGTTGTGAGAAGGAGGTGGTCCTCAGTGGTCCTCAGTGCAGCTAAAGGATGCCGCTAAAGGATGCAGCTAAAGGATGAGGTGAGAAAAGAACTTGAGCTTGAATTTAGCAAAACAGAAGCCATCAGTGACCTCCATAAAGGACATTTCTGTGAAGCAGTGTGGAGGAAAGTGAGAGGGGGATGGGTTCAAGAATGCAGCAGAGAAACAATGGTAAGTAAAGAGGAATCTGGAGTCCAAGGAGGTCCCTTTGCTTAATGTTCCGTCCTAAGGCTTATTTGTACATGGATATTGGTAAGGATCATTGCAGACACACAATCCTGAACCCTGGGGTCCTGGAAGGACTCCTCAGTCCCCAGTACACTTTAAATCAATCTTTAAAAATCTTTAAGTCCCCTGTTTCATGATACAGTCATACTGCACAGAACAGAGCCCCAACAAATATTTTCCTGGAAGAACCCATGTTCACTGTGAATTCCATACTGGCTAGCCCCTCTTTATCTCAACATATTTTCAATGGGAATTTGCATAGATTTTAAAATTGACATGGAGTCTTCAAAAACCACAACACTTTACAGGAATGGTATGTTGGCAAGGCTGCATGCTGCCTTCATGTACAGCTGGTCCAGCACCAGGATCATAAGAGCCAGCAAAGTTTTGGTGTGCCAGGAAAGGAGATGCGCATGTGTGATTCTGCTGGCCCAGCTTACTGATGCTGCACAGGAAGCACAGGGGGTAGTTTGGGCAGCTCAGAGCAATGAATGGAGGGGTGGTGGGGAGGTGGCTTTGAAAGATGAGCACCAGGTGGCTTTGAAAGACAGCCATGTTAAAGAGAGCTGGCAAAGAAGCAGTGTTTGAAGCGTTTCCCATCCTCACATCACTTTTGTAACATATCTGGGTACCATATTGTGACTTAGAAAATTGGTAGGGTTATTGACTGACTTGCTATGCCTTGAAATTTTTTCCTAGTTAAAATAATAGGTTCTTGGTGGGGACACGCTTGTGATCCCAACTACTTGGGAGGCCAATGCAAGAGGATTGTAAGTTTGAGGTCAGCCTGGGCAATTCAGGGATACCTCCTTGACTTGAAATTTAAAAAAAAAAAAAGTGTATCTATATAATATATATGGCTAGGGGTGGTGGCCCACACTTGTAATCCCAGCAACTCAGGAGGCTGAGCACAAGGATGACAAGTTCAAAGCTCGCCTCAGCAACTTAGTGAGGCCCTAAGGAACTCGGCAAGGCTCTGTCTTTAAATAAAGTACAAAAAGGGGTGGGAAATGTGGCTTGATGGTTAAGTGCTCCTGGGTTCAATACCAGGGAGGGAAGGAAGGAAGGAAGGGAGGGAGGGAGGGAGGGAGGGAAATTAAAAGGGCTGGGGATGTGGGTCAGGGGTGGAGTAACTGCCCAGATTGCTGAAGGCACTGGGTTTGGTCCCCAGTACCTCTTTCTCATACACACATACAAATGCTTTCTCCTTAGAATATTTTTCTCAAAGGTGATTTTAACCATAGATAACTATTACTAAGAGGATTTTTCCAGCCTTGTTTCATTTAAAATTTTTCATTACTTACCTTGGAAATGATTTAACTCCATGTCTTCCAAATCTTGAGTTCCTACTGATGCTCCAGAGACATGTCCAGCAGAGGTCCCCCCGTTTTGCATGGGGGCTGTGCACACACTGTTCAGCGCTCAGACTTACTTGGAAAACCCAAAAGGAAACTTGACTTCAGCGTTTCCAAAGGCGCCGCACTGTAAAGCCCAGACGCAGGGACTGGGAACTACCTTCGTGCCGGACCTTGCCTACTTTGCGGAGGGACCCTCGGGAACTTTTGGTCCTGTGGGACTGCACTAATTAGGGCCAAGAGATCCACACTGAGACAAAGGTGCGTCCGGGTCCCTTACCCGAGCCGCGTTTCGATCTGGATGATGTGGGAAGCGGACCTTCCCTCGGCCTGTCCGAGGGGAGCCCAGGGGGAGCTCCGCGGGAGCTGGACGTCCAGGGCAGCTCAGAGCAATGAATGGAGGGGTGGCAGGGAGGTGGCTTTGAAAGACAAGTACCAGGACGAGGACCTGGTGGACGGTTGATTTCTGATAACCGTCAGAGGACGCGCTCAATTCCACCCTAAGAAGTTGAAGCAACTGCCAAGTTCAAGAGCGACCGCACATCCCTAGCCCTGACCTCCCTGCGCATGCCCAGAGGAGCCTGGAGTGGCAGCCGGGCTGGGTGTTGCAGAGCGGGCAGACCCCTGTTCTGGATCCAAATCCCCAAAGCATTCCAGTGCTGACATCCTGTGAATCAACTGGCATTAATAAAACACCACGTATTGTACAAACTATCATTTTTTGTCTTTTAAGGAGATACTATGCAAATAAATTATGTAGATTCTTAATCCTCATCATCTTATGTAGCAAGCGTGGGTTCTCAGTCTTGTAAAGTGTCGGAAACCAGTCTTGAATGTTTTCCTTTTTAAACCCAACATCCTTTAAAAACATTTATTAGTTCAGCTCTTTGGTTTCTTCAATAAGCTCAGATTTTTAAATATCTGCTGAATATTAGGCGGTGTTTCCATTAACAGGCACTGAAAACAGCACTCACTGTTGGGGAAGGAAACTATTCTTCTACAATTTGTGCATCTTTTAGTTTCTTGTTCTTTTAATCTTTAATGATCTTCCAGAATGAGAGGAGAACAGTTGAAGCTCGTTTTGTGCATTATTAGCCTTCACTGAATTCACAGTGTGGCACCAGGAAAGTAATCCCCATCTCCTCATGTTTACAGATTAAACAGAGGATCGGGGTCATCAGAACACCAGGAAGACGTTCTCTCCAAGGAGCCCAGCTAGCTCTGTGGGTCATGCTGTCAGCTGAAGGCTTTGCAGGCATCCCCCTGTTTCCTGGGAAAAACATGAACATGGTTTTCAAAAAGGAAAATATTTCTATAACTTTGTGACTTTTAATAATCTAGAATGTTGACTTCAGATGGTGTTGGAGCAAATGACACCACAGAAAAATATTAAAATCAAATTCGTTTATATTGATGCCAGTTTTTAGCTTTCTTAGTAGTAGAAGATCTGAATGTTAACTTGGCTTGGAGATATATATATATATATATATATATATATATATATATATATATATATATATATATATATTAGTCTTTTTGTTTGTTTTTGGCTATGTTTTTTGGTATGGTGCTAGGACTGGACCCAGACCCTGGACCATGCTGGACAAGCCCCTCACCTTCAGGCTTATATGATGATGTCCTTGGTCATCTGCTGATATTCTGTTCTGGACTTGGGGCTCATCTTGACTTGCAGCTGGGCCTGTCATGCAGACAGCCCATAGTTGATTCCTCTCTGTCAACACGGGGATGTGGGTTACTGCTTGGTAGGTGGACCTGGATGCCAGGAATAACTGGACCTCTGGGTAAGATATGTGCTGTAGCTCAGGCTACAAATCACCAGCCTCTATGTAGGTGCCCTGCCCACCTTCCTCTGCCCCTCCCTGCCTTGAGTTCCCTTTCTCTTCTGTCCTCTTCCCACACAGGACCCATCTTGAGTACCCTGGCTCAGGGGACAAGAGGGGGAAGAGGAGCCCCCAGAAGCAGCAGGCTACCCACCCCACCTTTTTTGTGCTCTGAGTGTTGGCTGGTGCCCACTGTGTGATCAGGGCTGAAAGGGCCCCGGGCAGTCCTGCTGATCTGCTGCCAACCAGGATTTTGTCTCCCTGTCTTGCACAGCCCAGTCTTGGCTCTTCTTCCTGGGCACACAGTGAGGTCCTCACCAGTGAGGATCAGAGCCACCAGGCCCGCCAGGATGCAGGGTCCTCAGCAGGATGCCTCTGCTGGAGACAGGACCTCTTCTCTGCCCCCCTCCCCCCAAAAAAAAAAAACTGGCAATGAAGTTTATCTACATAGTGTACCTAAGATGGTTGTCACATTTCCTTTTGTTTTAATAAGGATCAGACAGACCTGACTGGTGGGAATATGAGGTTAAGGGAATAATTCTAAACCGAGGTCCACTGTGCTGACCCCCACGTGCTTTCTTTCTTTCCTTTTTTTTTTTTTTTAAGCATTTGCTTCCAGCCTTGCCTGGTTTAAGTCAATAGAATATGTTACATATCTCAGCAAGTAATCTGTTATCTGCAGGAGAAATGTAAGCCTCAAATGTTGACAAACGCAGGTTACCCTGAAGGGAGGGACTTTGGTGACCTTACACAGACCAGATACCAGAACTCAGGGAGATAAGGATAATTGTCCCTAACTGTAAAATCTGTAAGAACAGTTTTATGTTAGAACCTGTCAGTGTGTGCTAAAGTGATCTAGACTTGTCAATGTGCATTGGGGACTTGAAAACCTAATGCCATCTCGCTGTCAGTCAGAAGTCAAGAGATGGACCTGGGCAGGACTCTCTGGAAACTTCGCTGGAACCTTTACATGGCACCTAAACCACCTCTCAGGAATGCAAATTCGCCTCTTCCAGTTGCTAAATGGAGGTGCTGGCATGAAAGGGTCCCCCAGGACAACAGGGGAGCAACTCAGTGCCAAGAGAGGAGGTGGATGGCAGATGAGAAGAATGGCCTTAGCCTTTTGTCTGCCCAGCAACAGGACAACTGGGTCCTGGGGGCACTAAAGTGGCTGCCCCTCATACAGTGCTGGCCAGGGAGGGAGGGTAGCTGCAGAAGTCACCTGGCCACTCCTCAGTGTGGCCTGCCAGCTGTGCTCAACACAGGGCTGGAATCAGGAGCACCCTCCTGTTCCTCCACTGGTCACCTTACCCCCACAGGCCGCCTTGGCTCCCTGTCACTCCCTGCCTGGTCTCCCTGGCTCCTTGCTGCAGTCCTCTTGCTCCCACCCACAAGGGCCAGGCCCAAGAGGCGGCAGCTGGGATGCACAGGCCAGCCTTGCAGACTCAGGGAAGGAGGACCAGGGGAGGGAGGGAGGGAGGGAGTAGGAAAAGGATATCACTCAATCAAACACTCACATTGGTCACCAGGAATGAGGGACACAAAAGGACTTGGCCAGAGAGCCACCAGGGCTGTTCACTCCCTGCTGAGAGGTTCCTCTTGCCCAAGTGTGCCCTAAGGTCCCTATGCTGGCACAGAGCTGGCGATTCCCAGTGCGTTGCTGTGTTCCCAGTTGGCAAGGCTGAGGCTGTCCAACTTCCCCGAGCCCAGCGTCTTTGCCAACCCTGGAGGCCCTGCCCACCCTGGCAGGGAAGGAGTGCGTGGATGGGGCAGGACTCTGGCCTGGCCACTTGCCCTGACTCTCTCAGCTGCTGGTGCCTAGCAACAGCAGAAAGGAAAGGCACTCCTTGCATGGCCTTCTCCCAAGCACTATCCAGTGTGCTTTGGCTTCTAGAGCCTTCTGGAATGGTCACCACTTCTCCAACGTGACCTCCACTTCAGGCACACACTGGTGGCAGCAGCTCCCTGGCACTTGTGTGTTGGTGAGAACTATGCTGGGAGAGTGTTCTCTGGAAGTGGTGGTGCCCTCTGAAATCAGATCACATTTCTAAATAACGTGTGGGTCTTATCTTCCAGGGTGTCCATCAGCAGGATGCTCCCTGTGGTGATCCTCCTGGTTTTTGTTGCCCCTTTAGCTCAAAGGACATACAAATTTGCAGAAGAAAGTACTTGTACAGCCGGGAAAGTTTGCAGCCATCTGACTTCAAGAGAAAAACAGCCTTCTCTTTGCTATGGCAGCCTTGGTTTATTTTTAAAAATTGATGCATTAAAATGATACATAACCGTGGAATTCATTATGCTATATCTGTACATGCACATGGCCCAGTGATAGCCGGGCAGCCCGGGTAGCTGCACATTGTCCCTGCTGGTAGAAGGAGGAAATGTGGGCCACCTCATTGAAGAGCAACTCAAGCTTCCTGGAAAGACACACTGGGGCAAGCTAAGGGCTGAGGGATCACATGGTCAATTGAGCTTGAGAGGCATTGCTTCCTTTTGTGATATTTACCTGCTTACTGACAGGCCTGCTTTAAAATCTCTTTAGCATTTGCACACACCTGATCTCCATTTACAGATTCAGTGAGGGACTATAATACCTCCAGGATAAATCATGTCAGTCAGTACAGTCTGAGCATCATGCCACCCACACTGAACAGGCTGGTCCCTTCTTGCTTGTCCTGTATCCCCTACTGTGAAACCTGTCTTCCATGTCTTACGACTTTAGCGATGATCTTGGGTTCATTCTTTTAATGGTGAAATAGGAACTCTTTGAAATAAAAATTAAAAGTCATAGTAAGTTCCCAGAGCAACCACCTGCTAAATCGGCTCCTGTTATCTTTCAGAAATGACCACTTGGTTCAGGAGCTGCAGGCATTTCTGGCAGATGGAGCAGTGGAAAATTGCTTGAAGCTGCACAATGCTCACTCATCCCAATTTGATAAAATCAATGCAAAACTGTACATGGTGTTCACTTTAGGCAAGACACTGAGTTTTTCCATCATGTTGGGAAAATAGCACACATTCCAACAGAAGTGTGATTGCAATATAGCTGTAGAAACTTCCTTCATGGAAGAAAAAAAAATTTTTTCCTCCCATAAAGCATTTTAAAAAAATAGTTCCTTGGGACTGGGGTTATGGCTCAGTGGTAAAGTGCTTGCCTAGCACATGCGAAGCCCTGCGTTCAATCCTCAGTACCACATAAAAATAAATAAAATAAAGATATTATTTTAAAAAATAGTTTCTTGTACACATTAGAATACAGTGTGATTCACTTATTCAGAAATACCATCTGGTATCATCGTGTGACTCACAGCACCCTGGAAAAATCATGCATTCTGCCATGAGAGTGTCTTATGGTGTTAATAGTTTAAAAGACTGTATAAACTTTTATTTGGTAATAAACATTATCAATCTGAATACTTGGTAATATTTTTAATGCAACTGAGTTTGCATTTTGCAAAATTATTATGGTTAGATATACTTCTTAAAATAATTTACTGCAGCTGACCCTAAAGGAGAAAAGTTAATAAAACTTTTTAGCAACTCTGATGAATTGACATTCCTTCTTCCCAAGAATCCCATGAACTTGGAGATGGTGTGGCCTGAGCACATAGATTAGACCTTTAGATACAAAGATGGAAATCTTCAAAAACCACCTTCTGGGGTCCATGTGGAGATTATCTGCCTTCCTACATTTAAAAGCTTTGCAGGCAGCCATGCATCTGACAAAACAGCTTCACAGCTGACATTTTACAGACAGCAGCAAAGGTAAGCCACCTCTGCGTCTTGGGCTGTCAGGAAGGAGCTGTCCTAGAGCCCACACACCTCCCATCTCTTGCTACTTTCATTGTATTTAGGGTTCATTTTGCGGCAGAATGTAACTGGTCTGGAAGAACTTTATTAGGTCTTATTTCAATATTATTGTTTAGCAATTAAAAGTTTGAGCACTTTCTGAACATGGAACGTGGAGACAGGCAAGGTTCATGGACACCGTGGTGTCTCTCGTCTCTCAAATTCAACATGCTTCCCACTGAGTGGGTGTCCATAGCATGACTGTTTTCTAATTCATCAGAGAAAGTATGTAGAAAAAAAACTTAATCGTGCATTCTGAAACTATCTTCCACTTCCACTCACGTGGCGTCAAGCGAGGCTCGTGACTCCTGATGTCACAGAAGAGTTCCATCACCTTTGTGAAGGAACTAAAATTATCCTATTTAGTCCTGTCTATTGTAATATAAATTAAATGATCACCGATTCTTCTTCTTTTGTCCCATCCTAAATTTAGCCCACATCACACAGGCAAGAACTCAAAGGTTTCCCTGTTTACTCCTTACTTAAGTGTGTAAGCATGTGAAACCAGACTTTTATTACTTTCTTATCACTAATTAAACATGTTAAATTCCTCAAATATGATAACTCCAACAATTTAAAAATCAGCTACTCATGGCCGTGAACATTTAGTCAAATAAATTAGAAGTGGGTAGACTTCACATTGCTTATGTGTGGACATCATCAAAGAAAACCAAGCTTAAGGTTTTCCTGTAAGATTAAGTGCTTATTAGGGTCCTCTCACCTTTGAGCTTTTATCATCTAATAAAAGTACCGTGACTTTTTTTTTTTAAGATCTAATAAGTGCAAGATAATCTAAGAGGTTAGCCACTGAACAATTTTTTTCCTTCTTTTTTTGGGCAGTACTGGGGATCGAGCCCAGGGCTGCTCTACACCCAGCTACACCCCAGACCTGTTACTTCTCATTTGAGACAGGCTCTACTAAGTTGCTCAGGTGCAGCACCATATGGGGCTGGGGAGGGCAGCACTGGCAGGAGCAGGTACTGTGGGCCCCGGGGGGGCCAGGATAAGGCAGGGTGGTCTCTGATGTGTGTGCTCCAGTGTCTACGTGGGTACAAGTTTTTCCTTTACTGATCAAGGAAAAACATCCTGGTGCTGCGAGGGCTGGGGTGGTGTGGGTATGGGCACTGCGTGTGCCTGGCAGCCTGGTACAGCACATGGGGGTCTCCCTGGACTGCGCCCCACTGCCACCTCCCCAGGGTGCACCAAACTCTGGCTCTTTTAGTGCCCACTCCTGCCCAGTCCTGTAGAGTCTTTTCCTTGGTGTCCCCCTGCCTGATTCCTTCACCTAGCCCCTGCCTGGTCTCCTCTGGGCCCCTATGAGCCTGAGATAGGATCACTGGAGGCCGAGACCCTGTTGAGTGAGCAGCCTAACGTCTAGGGGTCCCTGGCCTCTGCTGAGACTGAGGAAGAGTGAGTGGCCAGGTCTGAAATCAGCTCTTCTCCCTCCACCCACAAGCATCTGCTATGCATGGTGGGACAGACCACTGTCCTGTGCCTCCCTGTCCCTATTTGCCCAGGGTGAAGTCTGTCCTCTTGGGGGATGCCTTGGCACCAGGAGCCATCCGTGAACTAAAATCAGCATGGAAGCCTTTGGGTGGGAAAGTCTAGTAGCTGGGAACTCACAGCGACAGTCCTGCTGTGAGATGGCCCAGCACATACGACGTCCTACCCAGCTCTGCCAGGCTCTGCACTGCACTGGAGTTGGGGCGACCCCTGGAGCCACATAGACACACGGCCTCTCAGAGATGGGCGTGGCCTGCTAAGATGCCCATCAGCCTGTTGATTGCAAGACCCCAGTAAGCAAAACTCCACCCGCTGAAACCCTATCCCTGCCCTTGAGGTACTCCCTTAAATAAAGGATAGAAGCCATTTTCTAGTTGTTCAGTTCCACTTCCTATCAGGCCTGGAGAACCTATCAGGCGCTCCAGTTCCCTTTAAACCTATTTTCTGGCTCTGTCTCTTAATTCTTCATTAATTATTTCAGATTTAATTTTTCTCAGGTGGCTCATCACCTCCTGAGGTGGCTCAGTGAGTTTCCTGCTCAGGAGGTGATGGTTACCCTGTGATACCTTGGCCTATTGTTCTCCCCTGGACCAAACTGGAGCCAATAGGCAGTTGTCTCAAGGCCTGAGGCTGAGGTTACCAGGACCAGCCTGTTCTTGGCATTCTGGGGGCTTTGGGCAGCTCCTAGTACTTCAGCAGTCTGGTCAGCACTAGAGAGCTGGAGGTCAGGCTAGGAGCCCTTTGACTGCTGAGGGCCCCAGGAACTGGCTGGCAGCTGTGGGTCCCTGTGGAAGGCAGGCTTGTGGGCAAGCTCAGGGGAGATGTCTGGTCCTGCTGGCTGTTGGGATCCTTCTGGGCACTGGACATGTGTGGGTGGCTTAGGTGGCAGAATTGAACCTGGCCTGGGAGCCAGGGACCACTGTGTCCAGCGTAGGCAGCTGGACACTGGCACCTAGACCATGCATTGGCAGAATGAAGGACAAGTAAGGGTATAATCAGCCCCTCTCTGTCTGGGGACAGAAGCCTGTCTGGCAGGACCACCCATCCTCATGCCCAGTCCCTCTAACCTGGTCACTCATTGTCTGGCTTGTGGATTGCTGGAGGTGACAGCCATCCTGGTCCACAGTGACCTCTTATTTGCCTCCGACTTCCATCTCTCTCTACCACCATGTCCTATTTATTCCATCCCTAGCACTGACCACAGTGCCACATCATCTGGTTTAGTCTGTCCTCTAACCAGAGCATGCACTCCACAGAGAATAGCTTGGCCTTTCTGTCCTGTCCTCCATGACCCAAGTGAGTGAATGAGTGAATGATGGATTTCTTGCCTGTGGATCAAGTGCAGAGAGGTTTGCATTTGTCAGATCTTAAATTTTACATGTTTCTGCTGGGCATGGTGACACATGCCTGTCATCCCAGTGGCCAGTGAGGCTGAGGCAGGAGGATCGCAGGTTCAGACACAAACCCTAAGAACCTCATGAACCACCACCAGGATTGTGGTGCCTGAGCTGAGATCCACATGGCGACCAGCCGGGGCAGCCCTGGCACCTTTCAAATCCACTTCCTGGCCTGGGGGCCGAGGCCTGAGCAGAGACACAGGTGTCAGTGTGGAGACCAGATACCGATGAGATGGAGCAGAGAGCAGAGGTGAGGCCTCTGGAGAAGGCTTCAGGGCACTGGCTGACATGAAGACCGTGGGACACGACAGAGGACACAGAGACAAGCCCACGTGAACAGTTACCCAGCACCAGACAAAGGTGTTGAAAAGGGAGCATTTTGAACAAATGGAGCTGGGAAAACAGGAAATGAATGTGCGGCTGAGTGAAGTCGGACCCCATGTGTCACCCTGTCAGAAAGTTAACTGTAGGTCAAAGTCAAAGTGGATCAAAGACCTCGGAATTAGACCGGAACTCTGCAGCTGCTAGAAGAAAATGCAGACCCAGCACTCCAGGATGTTGGCACAGGACCTGAGATCCTTGTCAAGACTCCTAAAACACAGGAAATGAAACCAAAAATCAATAAGTGGGACGGCATCAAATTGAAAAGCTTCAGCACAGCAAAGCAAACAATGGAGAGTAGAGAGAGAGCCTACAGAGGGGAGAAGCTCTTTGCCACCTGCTCCTCAGATAGGGTGTTCATGCCCAGAATATTCAAGGAGCTCAAAATACTTCATATCAAAAAAATCAAATAGCCCAGTCAATAAATGGACCAAAGAACTAAACAGACACTACTCAAAAGAAGAAATATGAATGGTCAACAAATACATGAAAAAACGTCCAGGGCTGGGGTTGTGGCTCAGTGCTAGAGCACTTGCCTAGCATGTGTGAGGCACTGGGTTCGATCCTCAGGACCATATAAAAATAAATAAATGAAATAAAGGTACTGTATCCATCTACAACTAAAAACAGTCTTTAAAATGTTCAACATCTCTAGCAATTAGGGAAATGCAAATCAAAACTACATTGAGATTTTTTTCTCACTTTGGTCAGAATGGCAATTATGAAGAATACAAGTAATAAATGTTGACAAGGATGTGGGGGGAAAAGATTCACTCATATACTGTCGGTGGGACTGAAAATTAGTGCAACTACTCTAGAATTCAGTGTGGAGAATCCTCAAAAATCTAGGAAAGAATCTACCATATAACCCAGCTATCCAACTCCTTGGTATAATCCAAAAGATTTAAAATCAGCACACTACAGTGATGCAGCCACATCAATATTTACAGCAACACCATTCACCAAGCTGTGAAACCAACCTGGTGCCCTTCAGATGAATGGATAAAGAAAATGTGGAATATATACACAATGGAGTATTTCTCAGCCTTAAAGAAGAATGAAATTATGGCATTTGCCAATAAATGAATGGAACCAGAGATTATAATGCTCAGTGAAATAAGCCAATCCCAAAGAAAGGTTGAATGTTTTCTCTGATGTGTGGAAGCTAATCCAAAATAAGGTGGAGATGGAGGGGTGGGGAGGGAGAGAGAGGGAAAGAGACAGGAAAAAGGGGAGAGGGAATTTCATTAAAACAGAGGAAAGCTCAGTACAGTAGATGAGGGGAGGGAGGGGAGGAAGGGGGTAAAATAGGGGAAAAACTGTGGAAAGAATCTGACCAAACTTTCACAGGTGCATATATGAATGTAGCACAGTGAATCCCAACGTCAAGTACTTCCCCAGGACACTAACTTTTTAAAACACTATAAATAAATTGCAGAAAGATCAGTAGCATACAGGGAAGGGAGCAAGGGGAGCAAATAGCCCTGCCCGGCCCACCCAGGGTCTCCAGCGCATTAGGCCATTCATCCTTCTGTGTATTTGTCACAGGAGGGAGGAAGTGCTGGGGACCAAATCAGAGCAAATTCCATGCTTTTGTGATTATGTTAAAGTGTATCCTAATGTTACATATAACTAAAAAGAATCAATTAAAACATGCATGGGGCTGGGGATGTGGCTCAAACAGTAGCACGCTCACCTGGCATGCGTGGGGTGCTGGGTTCCATCCTCAGCACCACATACAAACAAAGATGTTGTGTCCGCCGAAAACTAAAAAATAAACATTAAAAAATTCTCTTTTCTTTAAAAAAAAAAATGCATGTCTGAGTCCATCTAGAACACCTGAGTCAGAATCTGAATTATAATGGGGTCCCCAGAAGACTTCCAGGCACCCCCAGGCTGACAGCCTCCTGTCTCCTCTCCCCCCTTTAGACCTGGGGCCCTCTGTTCAGACTCTCTGGGCATGAAGGGCTTGGACCTGTTCACGCTCCTTGATTCAGTGTTTCTGCCTCTGACACATTGATTAAGGAAATGCTCAGAGGCAGGCACTGAAACTGTTATTTACACAGGGAAGAATTTCTCAAGGAATCAAAGACAACACAGTGAAAATCAGGACAGATAAGCCTACCCTCTTGAAGATGCCATTCTGCTGAAGAAGACAGACAATAATCAAGGGGACAGATGTCACCATTACAGACTGTGACAAATACACAGATGGATGAATGGGCTAATGCGCTGGAGACCTGGGTGGGCCGGGCAGGGCTATTTGAGGGGGTAGAGCAGAGAAGGCCTATCCTAGGCATCTGAAGTGAAATCACCAAACAGAAGCAGTGAAACCAACAGGCAGGACAGGTCTCCCAGGGGGATGGACCACCAATATTGAAGGTGCAGGATTCTGGGGTCCTTGTGTGTGTGAGCAATGGAATGAAGGTGTGTGTCTGAAGAGGGAACCCAAGGGGAATGTGGACCTGTGGACTGGACTATCTCTCCTGTGCCCAGAGCCCTGGAGAAGGGAGAAAACCCATTCCCTGTGGGACTCGAGGGCTCTGGGTGGATTTATTGATTTTTTCCCTCAGGATAGAGGACTCCAGAGCCATGGAAGGACACTGCCTTGGCTGGGAGAGCTTGTGTAGGACAAGGGATGGGGTGGTGTTTCAGTCTACATTACACGTGTGACTCTGGCATGGACTCACGTCAACTGGGTCATTTCCGTTGTAGCAAAAACTGGATTAGAACAAGCCCACATGTAGACGTAAAAAATATGGCAGAGATTCCTCCAGGAGCTGGATCACACCTGATGTGTGCTTGCTTTTCCTATTTCCACACACCTGAAGTGATTCAGAAGCTGAATTTGTACCAGTCACAGCACTTGGTTGCAAACAACATAATCCCCTTTTTCTAACTGGAGCCAAGGGGCAAATATTTCTGCCTATTAGGCCTGAGATTTCAGGAGTACAGGAGAACAAGCTTGGATTCTGCATAGCCAGGAATAAAGATGTTGTGTCCACCGAAAACTAAAAAATAAATATTAAAAAATACTTCATACCAAAAAACCCTAGCTGAGACGGTCCTCTACACCTACCCCAGAGGGTTGTTTGGAAACCCCAACATACGTGATGACCAAATCTGGAACCCACAGCCAGTAGCCACACAAGGCACCTCTCTCCTGTCCCTGTGTTACTCACACACACCTTCCCAATATGGCCAGGCACCAGTCCATAGGAGCTGAGGCCGTCTGCAGAGCCTAGCTTCAAGGTGTCTGGGGAATAAAGATTTCAGTTTTCAAGAGGCTAAAGTCCAGCAAGGCCAGGAAGCAATGGAATTGCCCACAGGAGTGAACTCCCCAAGGAGGGACACCTTGATAACAGCCAGTACTAGCCATCTCCACCTCTCCTCACCTCCCCACAAGCTTGCCTTCACCTCTCAAATCCACTCCTGGCACCAGAAACCTTACCTGCGGGTCTGTCTAGAGCAGCCAACCTGCAGCACCCAGGACCTCAGCATGCACATGTTGAAGGCTTCCCCCTGGCTTTCATATCAGGTAAAGATGCCTGAGTAGTGATGGACAGGTGTGTGGGCAGGCCCTTTCATAGAATTTTGGAAAATTATTGTTTGTGGTTCTCATCTGCATCTGTAGGAAACCAGGGGCCTCCAGGTTGCTTTGATTTCAGCTGCTTTTCCCCCCCACCACTGACACCAGGACCAGGGTCAAGGGCACACGCACCACACTTGCACCCTCATGAATACCTACACATACACATTTAAACAGGTGCAGACAACCATGCCCACGTGCCCACATATATGCATATTCTCCCATGGACACACACGCTGGATGGACACATGCACATACGTGCACACCCACAGAGTCCCACCAGCCCCGCCGACTGCTCTCTCCACGCCATTGCTCATTCTGCCCGGATACCAGCACCATATGCCACGGCTGCTGGGGCATCCCCCCATGTGCCATTCTTGGCTTGAAACAGGCAGTCTGCTGCACGCTGTGTTGGTGACTGAGGTTTCTGCCTGTTTGGTGATGACTTCCTGTGAAGACGCATCCCAGAGGCTGCTCCTTGCATGGAGTGTCTTTTACATCTTGTCATATTTGGGTTTTTATGTCTTTGATCTAAAGCAGGTCTCATAGAAACCAAACCAGATCACATTTCTATTCACTCTGCCATTCTCCCTCTTTTGATTGGAGAGCTTAATTCAGTTACATTTAGATCAACTCCTGATAAAATGAACTTGCGTCATTTTGTTGTTATTTTTTTTCTGTATACCTGATAGCTTTTAAAAAATCACTCATTTCCTGCTTGAATCTCTCTATGTAGTTAATTTTTTAATTTAACTCCAATCTATTTCACTTGATGTGTCTTTTACAGCTATTTCTGGGTGGTTCCCATAGGAATTTCATTTACATGCAAAGCTGCAACACTCTGATGTGACTTAACTCCAATGACATTCAAGGTGCTGGTCCTGCCCAGCTCTGCCCCCACCCCTCTTGGGTCATGATGTCGCAGCTCCTTAGGCGTCTGCATTGTGTGTAACATGCTGGTTTCTGAAGCGTTAGTGTGCTGAATCCTGCAGGAAGCACACACAGTACTAGGTTTGATAATGATCCTTGGGATCCTTCACTTCAACTAGAACTGGTTGCTTCAAGCCGGGTGGGTCTAGGGGTGACCAGCTCCCTGGGCTCTCCTTTATGCTGTGGTTGAAATGTTTGAGTCCCTTCAAAATCCCGTTGAGCCTTCACCCTTCATGCACTGTGGAGATGGGACCACTAGGAGGTGACTGGTCCAGGAGGCTCCACCCTCATGCAGAGCATGCTGCGTGTGACCAAAGAGCGTGAGCAAGTGACTTCCGCCCCTCGGCTTCTTCTGCCACGTGAGGACTCTGCAAGAAGGTGCCATGGTAGAGGCAGAGAGGGGCCCTTCCCAGACACTGAATCCAGAGGTGCCTGACCTGACTTCCTGGCCTCCAGCTGTGACATTCCTCCGTGCTGTGACAGTCCACTCTGAGGTATTCTGTGGTGGCAACACAGAAGGACTAAGCCACCTGGGAATGCCGCCAGCCCCTCCTCCTAGGTGGAGGCACTTTCCCACACTAGGATTCTTGGTTGACACCTTTTCCCTTCATTACTTTGAGGATATCTTCCCACTGCCTCTGGATTCCAAGGTTCCTGATGAGAGATCTTGTGAAGATCGAATGAGAAAATGGAGAGGAAAGCTCTCTTCCTCTCAGCTCTGTGGAGGTAATGTAGCCTATGGTGTGTTTCTCACCTCCCCATCACTGTGACAAAATGCCTGAGACAGTCAACTTACCACTGAGGAAGGATTTATTTGGGGTCATGCTTTCATGAGTTTGAGTCCATGGTTGCTTGGCCTTGCTGCCTTGGACCTGTGGTGGCATGGTGCATGGTGGAGGAGGCCCCTTCCCCTCATGGCAACTGTGAAGATGAGAGACAGAGAGGAGTGGTCCAGACCCTGAAACCTCCTCAATGTCTTGCTTCGGTGACACACTTTCCTTCAACTAGGCTTAAAGCTTCCATCACCTCCCAGTGGATCCACAGACTGTAAAAAGTGGGCCTTGGAGGGACTTTTCAGATCCAAACTGCAGCAGTATCTCAGGGAGCAGAACATGTTCTATAGCAGAGCAATGCAAGGGAAGTGCCACCATCTTGTTTTCTGTCTTTCATCTTTTCTCTCATGCTAGTGGTCAGGTTCAGGGCCTCAGGCATAAGAGCCTCAACCATTGTCTTAAGAGATCATTCAGAGTCTTAAGAAGAGGGAATCGAATTGAGTCTAGAAACCTAAGTCTTGAGAAGCCAGAAGTGCAGATTTCTCAGGCTAGCAATAGCCACTGAAGTATGCTGTGGGTTTTAGTTTCTAAACAATGTCAGTCTCTACAGGCCACTTGAGCTTTTTTGCAGGTGTTTGTATTTTGATGGAAAAGTTCCTTGAGACCACACAGTGAGCAAACCCATGTGGGTTTTCCACAGATGTGATTGGTTAGTTTCCTGCTCTAGCTTCACATGGAGCCAGAGTCAGGAAAGTGTGACACCTGTGTGGCTCTGACAGGGAGGGGCTGGGACTCTTGGGATTATTATGCAGGAAGCTCGTTGTTGGGGACCCACCCAACTTAGCTGCCTTGTTGGGATTTTTTTTTTCTATTTTGCTGTATTTTTTTCCTAATTCATTTTTTTCTTCATTTAAGTTTTTATTCTTTTATCTTTTTAAAATTTTAAATGTTTTGTTTTCTCATATTTCCTATCTTTTGTCCTCATTTTCTTGAATCTTTCTATGATTGCTTCATTTTTCATGTTTGCGTTGTTTGTATTTCTTGATATTTTTCGTACTCAGCATAGAAACCAGGGCACTGCACATGCTAGGCAAGCCATCTGTGTTGGATTACTTCCATTTTTACCCTTTATAAATTCTTTTTTCTTTTGTCTTCATTTTCTTTTTGCTGTTACTTTTTATTTTTTACTTAGTACTATTTGCTTGTATTTGTTCATATTGCTGCTATAGTTAGCGTATTATGAACTGTTAGTGTTCTCTGTGTAGTTACTATAGCTGTTCCTTTGAGCAATCCAGTTTCAGTGCATGAGAACTGTCCCAATGTGCCAAGAGACTGACAGAGAGCCAGACAGATCTCAGAGCATGGAGGGGACAATTTATTTGAGCCTTCCTCATGGAAGTGTGTTACTAGTTTGCTCATACACTACTTGAATCCTGGCAGTTTGGGTCCAAGGAAGGTCAAGTTTATGAGTGTCAACAGTAGTGGCTTCATCCTGACTGGATGTATTTCAATAACCTTGAGCTGATATTAAAGAACCGGGCATTTCCTGGAACTGGCATCTGGTGGCAAAGCTCCACAAAACACTCTGAGGGTTTAGTCTTTTGTTGGTGGCTGTCAGACTGTTCAAGAAAACCCTGGGCTTTTGGGCCAGTCATGGCAGTGAAGAGTCAAGATGGCAGCAATCAAGTCAAGCTAAATCCGTTTGAGTCACCGCTTGTCACGGCCCTACAATCTCACACACCCCCTCTTCCATGATATGCCCTGAGCCTGTGAGGAGTCCCAGCCTGTGAGGAGTCCTCATGGTTCCAAATGAGGTCATTTGTCCAGTTAGTGAGTTGCCCACCTATTTGTCCCACTGTTGCCCACCTCTCAGGCTTAAAGCAAATAGTAAGAACAATCCTTCTTCCCTGCCAGCAGCCACAGGACCACACACACAACTGAGCATGTCTGCCTTGGAGGAGAGAGGAGAGAAGGCATTCACAGGGGTTTTCATGTGTGACACGAGGCAGGCATCAGCGGGGATGTGCAAATAGTACTTGTCTTGATAACAGCACAGCTTCCAGGCAGAGCAGAAAACGGACAAGAAACCACAGATATTGTTGGAAAAGGAAGCTGGCTGTAGTGCCTGGAGCTATGTCCTTTAGCACACTCAGGTCATTAGCTGTGACCACAGGCGTAGACTTCTAAAGGGAACTTGTTAGCAGGCCACAGTCATCTCAGAGGATGGCAAAAATCAGTCAACCCACCCAGAGGGATCAAGCCATGAAGCTAGATGAGACCCCAACTATGTGGTCCCCTACCTGGAATACAAAAAAGCAGCCCATTTATGAACTCTGGGGACAGAGACTGTGGAGTTACATTTGACCATGGATGCTCGTGGGACAGGGTCAGAGCTTCCTGCAGCAAGTGCATAAGAGGGACAGTTAAGCCTGTCATGTGGGTGTTGAGATGGCTAAGTATTGTCCAGAACTTCATCTTGCCAAGCTAGATTTGCCTAATAAGGCCTAGAACTGTTAAATGGCTCTTCTTTCTCTCCACCAACCCTGAAGCCTAGAGGTTATGAGGCAAATGAAAACGCCATGATTCATCATGTGCTGGGGTCCATGCTGCCCTACATGCCTTGGGATGTGGGTGCCGTCTGGACAGTCCTTAGGTACAGGTACCCAAGGCTTATGCATCTCAAGGCCCTAGCAGTGGCAATTTGGTTACTACTTTGCTAGGAGAGCGTGGCAGAAGCCACTAAGCCATTGCTCCATTGACCATTTTGCCATCAACGAGGTGAGGCCCAAGTACACCACCCCAATGATGATAAAAGTGACAGCAGCCAAGGCCCATGAGTTCCCATATCCATACTGCCGGCCATTCTGCCCATTGGCTCTCAAACCAAGTAGTGTCCAGGGCAGGACACACTGCAGCAGCAGTCCAGTTGCTGAGGAAATCCTGCTGCAAACATCTGACCACCAAACATTCTCAGGTAGGGGCCTTTCCTGTGGGATCCCACCTGAGGGGCTGAGGCCCTTTCACAGGAATCTGGGACAATGCCGTCAGCAACTCAGGAGAAGCAAAGGGCTATGTCATTGTTGTGGCAGATTGAGGTTGGTGAAATACGCCTTCCCCACCCTATGCTGGCGGCCAGTGTGCATGTGACACAAACTTTTGGTGAGAGGTTTCCCTTCTAGTAGGGCCTGCACACTGCTGGAAACTGCTACTCTGGAGGGGAGGGTCTAGTTTCTGCTCCCTCCAGAGCTCTGATTAAAGAAAAAGCTACCTTGTCCGAGACCTTGACTCATGCCATCTGCTGTACAGGTGATACCACTTTGCACTGCTGTGCCTTGTCCAAGGTGCCCAGAGCCCATTCCTGGGCATTATGCATCTTTGCTTTCTCAAATGTCTCCTCTTGGGAGCACACTACTCTCATGTGGCTCCTTATTTAGCTGCTTAGGGGACACCAGTGTTGAGCCAGATGTACATTGAAAAGCCCTAGCTCCCCACCATTCCCGGTAAACCCTATCAACGGTTCACTCTGTGCGACCTGGGGAAGCCTGGCAGTTTCCTTCACATCATTGCTGCCATGCATCATTTCTTACCCTAATGGACACCTGTGGGAACTGTAGGATGGTCCCCGGCCTTGGGTCTCTTTGACAACACATTTAGTCATGCATAGGTGTGTGCACATCGATGTCTCTGACTCCTAAAACAAAGGACGATCTTCCACAATTAGCATGACATCATCCATATGATAAAACCAGGGAATATCAGTACTAAAATTCTATCAGAAATCTGAGTGAGGTCCTGACCCACTATCTGGTGACAGATAGCAGGACTGATTTCCCTGATAGCAGGTGACAGATTTCCCTGAGGCAGTGCCTATAACATCCCCTGCCTGCCCTTCCAAGAGAAGACCAACTGGTCTTGCCGGTCCAGTTACAAAAGACTGATGAAAAGGTATTAGCTAAGCTCAGCACAACATGCACATGGAACAAGATGGGTGTGCTTGTTTCTGAGCCCTGGTACTGGGAGGACTGCAGCCAAACTCCTAGGAATCACCTTGCCCCACCTGCTCTAGTCCACAGCCCATCTGCAAGTCCTAGATGGCCTCTACCAACAAGAGAGACCAAATGACTTAAATAGGTAGGAATTAAGTAGAAAGGGCACCTTTGGCCAGTCCTTCATCTCATATGGCCTTGACCACATAAGACACCCCATCAGGCAGTCAGACCTGGGAAGAGAGAGAAGGGCCATGCACTCAACAGGCATTTATGAATATTTTTTAATTCTCCACTAAATTTGCTCTTTTGTATCCTTGAAACAATGGGACATAGATGATTGTCATATGTTCCATTGCCCCCATGTCCCCCTGGGACTCTTTACTGCTTTTCCATGGGGAAACCCTCCTAGGCCCATGCCTCTCCTGTACAACAGGATCTAAAATGTGATGAAACAATTTTCCTAATCGTAGGGGCTTAGGGGTTACCTGACGGTTACTTAGGAGCTCATTTGAGGATGCCAGATTTCCATGCCCCAAAGAGATAAGGCACATTCAGCATAGAGTAGGTCGACCCTTGAAGATTAGGGGGCAACCCTGTGCTCATGCTGTGGCCTCCAATCATTAAGCATAGTGCCCTTGTGGATTTAGTCCAAGGATTCTCGCTTTCTCCCACCCATTCCCTGGTCTCTCTGTTGGCTGAGCACTTGCTCTGGACTCACCCACTCACACTGTATGAGGACTGTTCCCAAGGAGCTGTGAGAGCAAGAAGGAGAGGAAGAAGGACCAAGAGGTAGGAGCACAGAGTGGGGGAAATTCCTGAAGGAGGTGCATTTCTGGGCACAGAAAGATCAGGGTGATCCCCCGGATGTGGTTCAGATGAGGGACATACTCAGAGGAGGGAAAACAAGTGCCTTCATCGTGGCTGGGTAATACTGGAGAGCCAGCTGCAGAGGCAAGGCTCCCCCAGAGCCCCACTGCTCGGAGCCATTTACAGGTTCTGGTTCAACAATGAACACCCAGCTATGGTGAGTCTGAGCCAACATGGCTGCAGTCATGTCAGGGGAAGCCACGCCGTTGTGCATTCGTGCTGCTCATCAGCAGTTAGTACAGTTAGTATTGTAAGTGCTGCTGCTTAGCATGTGTAGTGAGTGTAGCAAGGAAGTCACCTGTGTCCTCACCTTGCAGGCAGCTCCTCATACAAGGAGGCCATCACAGGTCAATATCGGGTACTATGGACCCTTGGGCAGGGTAGATTTGCCAAGGTGAAACTAGCCAGGCAACTCCTAACAGGGCCCAGGTGTCCATGAATGTCATTCAGAAAAGACAGCAGAGCTCCTCCATCCCCCACAGAGTATTGGCAGGAGAGGACCCAGTGGAGGCTCCAGTCACTCAATGTCATCCAGCTGCTCCATGTTATCGAGACAGGTGAGGACAGCTACGTTGTGATGGAGCAGGCGAGCGGAGGAGAGCTGCTGCTCCAGGTGAGGAGGACGGCAGCATGCAGGAGAGGAGCCTGGGGACCTGGGTCACCTCTGCTGCCTGCTGCTGCCCCAGGTGGGCGTTGCTCACAAGAGGCTGAGAGTGGAGGTATCCTGCTGGATGCTGCAGGAAAGAGAGAACTCGGTGACTGGACTGCACAGCAGGTCTCTGCTGGACCAGAACTCAGGACATTGTGCAGGACTCCCTTACCACGTGCCCAGATCTGCGGTGGGTTGAGGAGCACAATGATCCACTGAAGCTGTAGGGATCCTGGGAGTCCTCTTCAAATTCCTCCCCATGGAGGCAGGTGTCTTGGTGATGCTTTAGGATGTATTCCTCATGGAAGATGCAGGATACTCCTCCACATTTCCATGGAGAAGGAAAGGGTCATTGGAACTCCCTCACCCCCACACAAGACCACCATTGGGCACCAGGGCTGAACAAGTGAGGAAGGGTCATTGGGACCTAATCGGGAGCCATTCCTCACCGCAGGGCCACAGACTCACTGTGTTCATGTTCCTGATGAGATCCAGGAGTCCTTGTTCAATGGAAAAGTGGATGAAGAGGTGATGGCCACGTGTCTCAGGCTTTAGGCGCAGAAACCACATGCTGGGTTCCAAAGTCACAGTTGAGCCCTTCTGTTGGCAGTTGGGACTTACCCATCCCCCGAACTTCCATCCTTCTCAACCCCTGAAGAGATGCCAAGTGTCGTGAGCCTGCCCTTCCAACTTTACCCACTGGTCCTCTGAACACCATCTGCCTGAGCAGCACCAAGAGAGGGTCAAGGACTGAAGATGGGCCATGTGCCTGCCATGCACCCCCCCACGCTCCAGCATAGCTCTCTGGGGGCCCCTGTGTCACTCTCCCTCCACCCTAGACACTGGCAGTAGTAAAGGCAGAGAAGCAAGTACTTCTTCATTGTATCCACAAAACAAATCTAGAGCCAAGCCTAGAGCCAGGAGCAAGGAGAGCCATAGTTATCCCATGAGTATTGAACGCCAAAGTCACACACCCTGAATTCAGGAATAAGGGGTCTTCAATGTAAGAGGTGGACAGAATGCCAGTAGTTGTGGTGGTCACCCTGCTGCTCCTGTGATAGATTGTGGCGTGGGAGCTGCCAGGAGAGCCAGACCCAGGGGAGCCAGAGGAAGTGTGCTCCACTGTGTGCCCAGCACACCTGGCCCAGAGCCCTCCACTCAGGGCATGGTGAGGGGCACAGTGCTGGGTTTTCTGTGTGCAGGATGCCCATCCAGAGGACACCTATGCTTGTGTGGCTGTCTAAAGCATCCTATGCAGTCAGAGGTGGGCTGAGGTCATGGTTTCCAGCTGCCTGCAGAAGAGACAGCATCTGTGTCCCCACTGGTGGAGACATCAGACTGGAAGATTTTCCAGGGACATAAGGTCACCCTTGTCTTAGGAGGTGCATGGGGGTGGGACAAGTGATTTCCAGGAGATCAGGATGCACACTGTTCCCTGCTCTGCAATGTGCTCATCACCAGGCTGAGTTCAGGACTTTCTCAACTTTGTTTTTGTCATCTTTAAAATTGGGATAGAAAGTATAAGGAACTAGCAGATGAGATGTGAAAAGATATCGGATCCATGGGCACACATTGTCCTAAGTGTTTTAAAATATTAGAAGGTAAGCAGAAGCATGATCTCATAATCAGCACGTGATGAAACTAGGGCCCCACAGGTGAAGTACTGGTGATAAGAACTATGGCATATTTCTTGAAAAGAAGTCACAGTTAAACTCACAACAGGCTCCCCTAGAGAAAAGGGAGGAATAATGTTTATTATTAGGAAAATACTTAGTAAATTAAATCAATAAATACTTAGGGAATCAAAGATGTGTCAAGGACCAGTAACCACTATAAGAAGTAGAAATGTCATGATGACAACCACTCTGTCACCTCCTCTGTGCTAAATGAAGGCCATCCTCAGAGAGGGAGGGCAGCCCCATCCCCATGAGGGTGTGGTTACGCAGGTCCCCATGTCAGGGTGGATCAGGGACACATGAGGGCAGCTAGGAGAGAGGCAGAGGGGAGGAGCCTGGGGAAGGTGCCCTTTAGGATGGCATGCCAGGGCCCACTGCTTCCAGCCCAGCACCTCCTATTGCTCCCACCTCGTCCCACGAGTCTATTCAGACAGGATCCCTCCGTGGAGTAATGCAGGGTCAGCTCAGAGCCCTCATGGTCCAGTCATTTCCCCAAAGTGCCTCCTCTGGGCATGGCGGTGTTTGGAATCCAGCCTGCAACACAGGAGCCTGTGGGGGACATTCCAGGTCCTAACTATAACTGCAGGGACGCTCTGATGAGAAGGAGGCATATCAACCAGGAAGACTGAACAGGAGATTCCAGAAGGTGGGTTGGAGAGGGCTGGCTGTGTGGGGGATGGGATGGGAGGGGCGTGGCTGGGGCAGGGGCCAGGGCAAACCAGATCCCTCAGAAGCTGGAGAAGGGAGAGGCCCCAGACCCTGAGGGTCTCATGGTCTTTGTTGGAATGTGGCAGAGAGCTCCAGAGTGGATGGATGACAGCCTGCCTGACCCTAGGGAGCTCCTGCAGCCTCATGGATGAGGGACAGGGACAGTGTTTAATCCCTGTCCAGTGAATAAGACAGACTGGTATGGATCATGTCACCTGTGTCATTTCCAATGGGCCAAAAGTGCTTAGAAAACCAAGCCCAGAGGGAACCTGAAAAATGTGTCAGTAATGACCTCCCGGTAGGAGGCACAAAGGATTCCTACCTGTGCCGCAGTCCGGCTGCAGCAAAATAACTGGGGGGTGACGAGGAACTTGTGTAGATTGATACAGCAGGAGTAGGAGCCGTTTATTGTAGGACAACAGAGGTATTTATACATTCCACACAGCTTATCTTAATTAACATAAACTAGATACAGCAGTCAACCAATAAGAAATCTCCACACTTAATGGCTCACTGGCGTTACTTCATAAACCACTCCCTCTGGCATATTGCCAGGCGCCATCCAGACTTGTTTACAGACTCTAACATACCTGCTTTTCTATGTTCTGTATTTCACCATAGGAAAGCTAGAGGTGCATCACGTAAATTAGAGAAACTCCTCTTTTGCTTCAGGCCTAATATTATTTATTTCTGCCTTCAGGACAGAGATTCTAGGACTACAGGAGACCAGCTTTTTTCCACCTCAAATCCAGAAACATTTTAGACAAAACATCACATAACCCCACATCAGTTATTTCCCATGGAATCCCACATCATAGATGTTTAGGGCTGTACCAAGAGACAATGGTCTTCTCCTATACAACTTCCGGATCTGTTCAGGTGGAAGCCTGGGAGCAGAGGCCACCTATAGACATAAGCTACAAGGTGTCTGAGAGAGTAAAATTTCTGCTTTCAAGAGGTTGATGTACAGGTTGTCCAGGTAGCAACGAATGGCTCAGGTGGAGAACAAGCAGGTCTGTGGGATGCACCACAGAGAGTTAGGAGTGGAGCTATAGCTCAGCACAGAGGAAAAACAAGTCACCAACACAGTCACTTGAACCTTGGTCTCTAGAGTGACCTGGAGGAAAGGTCTATTATCTGAGCAGTTTCAAGAGTATAGTCACTCACTCCAGTGTTCATGGGACACTGACTCTCTAAACCCTTGATTTGAGTCCAATGTGCCCGCCACTCTGAGGGTACAGTGATCAGCTCTGCCCCTTGTTTGCCTGGTAGCACCCTTTGGGCACCATGTGGCAGGTGAAGCACTGAAGCTCACTGACCCAAGAGTGGCTTTCAGTGATGCCTGGACCCTGGGACATGAGTGAGAAAACTTGAGTGTCACATTCTGCTCAGGAATGCCCAGTTGACTAAGCTCCAGTGACCCACAGGCATGGACCCCCAAGGGGGACCCTCTGGATAACAGCCATCTTACCTATCTCCTCCTCTTCTCACCTCCCCACACCTTGGCCTTCACCTTTCAAATCAGCCTTGGCACCAGACTCTTACTTCTATGTCTATCTGAAGCAGTCAGCTGGCAGCTTCCAGATCCTCAGCATGTACAATGTGAAGGTGTCACTCTGGCTTTGGAAGACCTACTGGGTAGAGCAATGATTGACAGGAGTGAGGGAGGGTACTAAGATCTCATGCCCATTCCTGCCAGTTGGGAAAGGCATTCCATTTGTGGTTCTCCTGTGTGTCTGGGGACAACCACAGGTCTGCAGGCTGCTCTTGCTCTCCAGCTGCCATTGTTTACTCTCAGTGACACCAACACTGTGATCAAACTCACATGCACTCATACTTACACACACATGCAGCTGTGCCAGCACACATGTGCACATGCATGCTCTCAGGGGTACAGGCATGCATATTGTCCTGTATGCACACATATTACACAAACACACAAGCACAGAGGCCTAATCTTCCCAGGGAGGAAGAGAGAGCAGGATGAGAGAGATGGGAGCAGGGACCCAATAGCACTTCAACATCCTGCCCCAGGGACCTGACATCCTCCAATAGGAGCCAGTTCTTAATGGTTCCACCAACCTACCTGGAGTCCCACCAGCTAGGATCAAGCCTGCCATGAAGGGGCCTTGGAGGGACATTTCACCTCTAAGCTAAGCAGTGTCCTGGGGAACAATTCTCTATAACAGCAGAATATCACGGAATGTACTTTTTCTTATTTTCTGGTTCAGAGTGGGGATAAAACCCAGGTCCTCACACACAGCCACCTACCACTGTTAAATAGGAACTGAATTCCTTTGGTATAGACACCTAGGTCTTTAGAAGAGAAAGTTATTACAGATTTTTCAAACTAGAACGGAAAAGGCCATTGACGTATCCTAGCAAGTAAATCTCAAACTCCATAGCACATGAGGCAGGCATCATCTGTTTTTTTTTTCTTATGCAAAGATCCTTGAAACCTGTGAGAAAAGCTCTGTGGATTCTCCCCCAACATGAGTGGTTCATTTCCTTCTCTTATTCTAGGGCAGAGATGAGAAATGCTGCAGACCACCCATCCTGGGCTGGACTTCAAGTCTTCATGGTCCAGTATGGAGGGTGCCCTGGGGTCCACGAGGACTCATCAGTGCTTTCCCAAGGGGAACCATTCCTGTCAGAAACCTTCCCAGTGCCATGCCCCTCATGTACGACATGGCGTAGGAAATTTTCCTTATCAGATGGGCCTTAGGGTTTACCTGAGGGTGAGGTAGGCGCTCACATGAGGATGCCAAGTTTCCTTAACCCAATGGGGCAAGTGACCTTCCACAAACAGCAGTTCAACCCTTGGAGATTTGGGCTTATCCCTGTGTTCATGGGGGCACCTGGGGGTCTGGGACACAGCTAGTCTGCTGGTGACTTTTCTTTTGTTATATTTTGCTGTTAATTTTTCCCTAATAATTTTTCCTTTTCCTTTGGTTCTTTCCATTTTTTGTGACTTTAAAATTTGTTTCCTTATTACTTTCTCTGCCACCTTTGTCATTTTTATTAATCCATTTGATGAGTGCCACATTTTTACCCTGTATAAATTTGTGGACTTAATTTATACTGCTGTTGATCAAACCAAGGGCCTTGTGCAGCCTGATATAAATCTGCAGTTTAATATATTCTCCCTTTAAACTTTCCCTCTTATTCCCCGTTTGCCTTTTTCCTTGTACTATTTATCATGCCTTTAAAACTTAGTATCATCATTTCTTAATGCTTGTTCCTTAGGGACTGACTCTCATGGGTACACTTAGAATGGAATGTACTTTTTCTGTGTTAAGTGTAGTTTCTGCCCCAGAACCACCCAGTGTGGAGGCTGGTCCCAAGGAGCCATGAGAACAAGAGCCAGACAGACCTAGACTAGGGAGGAGAGCAGTTTATTCAGGGACTTCCCATGGAAGCAGGGTGTAGCGCACCGAACCACCACGGGTGTCCTGGCACAGTGGGTCAGAAAGAAGGGCATGTGTACAGGTTAGGGCAAAAGTGACTTCACTTTGCCTGCTTGGATCTGGTTCATATTTGCTAATATTTAAAGGTGAGGCACAACCAGGAACTGGATCTGGTTGCAAAGCGCCTAAACCACACTGACAGTTTAAGTCTCTTTTTGGTGGCAAAGTGTTCAGGAAAAGCCACCCTGAGTTATTGGTAGTGATGAGTCACGATGGTGGCATTCAGGTGAAGCTAAATCTATATGTGCCACCCCTCGTCTTGGCTCTTACAATCTCACACGCCCCCTCTTCCGCGATATGCCCTGAGCCTGCGAGGGGTCCCAGGCTTGCAGAGGTGGTGCCACATGAGGACATTTGTCTAGCGCATAAGCAGCATCCACAGAGCTCTAGAGGCACGTTCATGAAAAGAGAGAAGTTATCAAATGATAAGGACAATCAATTTTCTCTATCAGGAGCCATTGCATTAAAACCACGGCTGAGAATGTCTCCTATGAGGGGAGAGATCAGAGAAGGCTTTGAGTTTTCATGTGTGATACCAAGTGGGCAACATTGGCTGCTCTGATTTCCTTCTATCTCAAACCAGGTAGTGTCCATGGTAGGACATACTGCAGCATCAGTCCACCAAGCAATCTGTCCACCAAGCAATCTCAGGTATGGCCCATTTCACGTGGTCCTTCAAGTGAGATCCCAGGCACTGGGACAGCCCCCAGGATACTAAAACATTTGTACAGGAACAAGGGTCAATGCCATCTGTGCCTCATGAGAAGCCGAGGGCTATGCCAGAGCACATTAAGGTTTATGGAACAGGCCACCCACCCATCCTAGAGAGGTGGCCAGTGAGCACTATGACTCAAAATCTAGGCCAGGCTTTACCGTCCAACCTGGAGTGGAAATTCCCCACAGAGACCTCGAATGTCTTTCCTGGCAGAACGCCATCCAGCCTGTTCTCAGGGACAAAGGACATTAGTAGTAAATATGGACCATGGCCCTCCTTCCCTAGGGAAGGACCAGGGATGATCCCTTGCCCATGTCGTTCCCAGTGGGCCAACAGGGCCATAAGTCTTGGCCACCTCAGCCCCATCCCTGGTCACAGAGAGTGAGGAGGGGTACATCTCGAGTGGCCTCAGTGCCAGAGCTGGGATTCCCTGACCTTCCTGCACAGGTGGGAAAGGCTGGAGCAGTTGGTCCCTCTCCAGTTCCCTCCACAAGGCTCCCCAGGTGCAGTGGTGCCTTCCCATCTTTCCCTGGGAAGCCACCAGGGAGCCAGTCACATCACACCAGCTTCCTGTCTATGTTAATGGGTCCCCATTTCTCTTCTCTCTCATTTGTACCTGTCCCTGTTTCCACCAGGCCTTGCTGGAGTAGGAAACCCAGTGCAGGTCACATTCAGGCTCCTATTTCTCCAATGGCCTCTCCCCATGTGATAAACCTCTCATCTCACAATTAGGCTGCGTGGGGGGAGAGAGGGGACACACAATTCTAGAGGCATTTTCTGTCCTTTTTACACGACCCAAAAGAGAGCAATTGTAGCTACTTGAGGCTCCTGGGCATAGGTGACAATCATATGCTCAATTGCCCCAGTGTCCACGAGGACTCATCAGTGCTTTCCCAAGGGGAACCATTCCTGTCAGAAACCTTCCCAGTGCCATGCCCCTCATGTACGACATGGCGTATCATTGGATGAAATTATTTTCCTTACCAGATGGGCCTTAGGGTTTACCTGAGGGTGAGGTAGGCGCTCACATGAGGATTCCAAGTTTCCTTAACCCAATGGGACAAGTGACATTCCACAAACAGCAGTTCAACCCTTGGAGATTTGGGCTTATCTGTGTCCATGCTGTGGGCCCCAATCATTGAGAACAGGGCTCCCCTCTCCCCACCTGGCTGCACATGGCCACCTGGGGATTTTCCCCAAGGGTGCTCCCTTTCTCCCACCCATTCCCTGGTCTCTCTGTTGGCTGAGCACTTGCTCTGGACTCACCCACTCACAGTGTATGAGGACTGTTCCCAAGGAGCTGTGAGAGCAAGAAGGAGAGGAAGAAGGACCAAGAGGCAGGAGCACAGAGTGGGGGAAATTCCTGAAGGAGGTGCATTTCTGGGCACAGAAAGATCAGGGTGATCCCCCGGATGTGGTTCAGATGAGGGACATACTCAGAGGAGGGAAAACAAGTGCCTTCATCGTGGCTGGGTAATACTGGAGAGCCAGCTGCAGAGGCAAGGCTCCCCCAGAGCCCCACTGCTCGGAGCCATTTACAGATTCTGGTTCAACAATGAATACCCAGCTGTGGTGACTCTGAGCCAACATGGCTGCAGTCATGTCAGGGGAAGCCATGCCGTTGTGCATTCGTGCTGCTCATCAGCAGTTAGTACAGTTAGTATTGTAAGTGCTGCTGCTGAGCATGTGTAGTGAGTGTAGCAAGGAAGTCACCTGTGTCCTCACCTTGCAGGCAGCTCCTCATACAAGGAGGCCATCACAGGTCAATATCGGGTACAATGGACCCTTGGGCAGGGTAGATTTGCCAAGGTGAAACTAGCCAGGCAACTCCTAACAGGGCCCAGGTGTCCATGAATGTCATTCTCAAAGGACAGCAGAGCTCCGTCCCCCACAGAGTATTGGCAGGAGAGGACCCAGTGGAGGCTCCAGTCACTCAATGTCATCCAGCTGTTCCATGTTATTGAGACAGGTGAGGACAGCTACGTTGTGATGGAGCACGTGAGTGGAGGAGAGCTGCTGCTCCAGGTGAGGAGGACGGCAGCATGCAGGAGAGGAGCCTGGGGACCTGGGTCACCTCTGCTGCCTGCTGCTGCCCCAGGGCGTTGCTCACAGGAGGCTGAGAGTGGAGGTATCCTGCTGGATGCTGCAGGAAAGAGAGAACTCGGTGACTGTGGACTGCATAGCAGGTCTCTGCTGGACCAAGGTTGGGGACATTGTGTGGGGGCATCTCCTATCTTGTGCCCAGATCTGTGGTGGGTTGAGGAGTATGATGATCCACTAAAGCTGTAGGGATCCTGGGAGTCATCTTCAAGATCCTCCCCATGAGATCCCCCATTGTAGGCAGGTGTCTTAGTGATGCTTTTGGACATAATCCGCATGGAAGGTAAAAGACTCTTCTCTACATTTTCTTGGAAAAAGAAACCGTCATTTGAACTCATTCACCCCATACTGGAACCTGTGAGCAATAGGGCTGAGCAGGTGAGGAATAATCATTGGGATCTAATAGTGAACCATTCCTGACCCCAGGGCCACAAATTCAGTATGCACATGTTCCTTATGGGTCTTGACCTTGCTGAGATCCAGGAGTCCTTGTTTAATGGAGAAGTGGATAAACAGGTAATGACTACATACCTCAGTCTTCAGACACAGAAACCACATGTTGGGCTCCAAAGTCACAGTTGAGTCCTGCTGTTGGCAGTTGAGACTTGCCCATCCCCCAAAGTTCCATCCACTTTCTCTCAAACCCCTCCCAAGATACAACTTGTGTCATGAGCTGCCCTTTCCAACTATACACTTGCCTCTGAACATCACCTGCCAGAGGAGCAGCAGGAGTCAGGGCTGGAGATGGGCCAGTGTGCCTAACATTCTCCCCCACACACACACACAGCACAGCCCCTGGGGTCCCTGGGTCATGCTCTCCCCCCACCCTAGACACTAGCAGTAATAGATGGCAGACAGAGAAGCACATTTGGATTGTGATTTATACCATAAAACAAATCTCCAACATCCAAGATAAGAACCAGGAGCAAGGATTAGCATATTTATTCCATGAGCGTCGAGTGCGAAAGTCACACATGAATTTAGGTACAAAGAGACTCCAATGTAAGAGGTGGACAGCACAGACAGACAGAAACCCAGTAGGTACAGTCATCAAGTTGAGGTTCCTACAGTTTATTTTTGTGACTATGCTTTGATAAGGGTCTTATTTAATTTAGTCATCACAATTGTATGCATTCATGTGCTACAGTTTGATTAGATCTGTAACACACCTTGGTATGGTCCAGTCCTGCTAATTAACATACCATTACTTCAGAAAGACAGATGGGCCAGGATCCCCCTTTTGGAATCTAAGGAACTGAACCCTAGAGATAGACAGTAGATTGACAAGTGCAGGTGATGAGGGATTGAATGTGCAGAGGATCATGTCAGGTTGACTTACAACAGAAGCTGAACTTCCCATGGCAAGAGGAATGAGTTAGCTATCTGCTGCGTAGCAAGGGCACTACAGTCAAGGAGAAAGCACTATGTCTGCATGCACAGTGGACAGAGAGGATACCCTGTGCTTTGAGGATCCTGACTTCATATATAGGGGAAAGTTTGATTAGGTAGGTTTACCTTAGAATAAGGTGAGAGACCTACTGCACAGCAGGATGAGCATATTCAAGCCAATGTTCTGAGTATTTCAAAGTAGCCAAGATGTCAGTTTTCTATGTCTCCCTTCATTTTATTTATGTTTTATTACTATTCTTTTTTTAAATTTTATATAGGACAGTGGAATGCATTACAATTTGTATTACACATATAGAGCAAATTTTTCATATCTCTGGTTGTATACAAAGTGTATTCACACCAATTTTGTCTTCATACATGTACTTTGGATAATAATGTCCATCACATTCCACCATCATTAATAACCCCATGCCTCTTCCCTTCCCCTCCTACCCTTCTGCCCTATCTAGAGTTCGTCTAATCCTCCCATGCTCCCTCTCCCTATCCCACTATGAATCAGCCTCCTTATATCAAAGAAAACATTCAGCATTTGGTTTTTTGTGATTGGCTAACTTCACTTAGCATTATCTTCTCTAACTCCATCCATTTACCTGCAAATGCCATGATTTTATTCTCTTTTATTCTGAGTAATATTCCATTGTGTATATATGTCACCTTTTTAAAATCCACTCATATATTGAGGGGCATCTATGTTGGCCCCACAGTTTTGCTATGGTGCATTGTGCTGCTATAAACATTGATGTGGCTGTGTCCCTTGTAGTATACTGTTTTTAAGGAGTGGGATAGCTGGGTGAAATGGTGATTCCATTCCCAGTTACCCAAGGAATCCCCATACTGTTTTCCATATTGTCTGCACCAGTTTGCAGTCCCACCAGCAATGTATGAGTGTGCCTTTTCCCCCACATCCTTGCCAACACTTATTGTGGTTTGTCTTCATAATAGCTGCAATTCTGACGGGAGTGAGATGAAATCTTAGAGTGGTTTTGATTTGCATTTCTCTAATTGCTAGATGCTGAACATTTTTTCATATATTTGTTGATTGATTGTATATCCTCTTCTGAGAAGTGCCTGTTAAGGTCCTTGGTCCATTTATTGATTGGGTTATTTGTTTTTTTGATGCTTAGCTTTTTAAGTTGTTTATATACACTAGTGATTAGTGCTCTATCTGATGTGAGAGGGGTAAAGATTTGCTCCCAAGATGTAGGCTCTCTATTCATCTCACAGATTGTTTCTTTTGCTGAGAAGAAACTTTTTAGTTTGAGTCCATCCCATTTATTGATTCTTGATTTTAATTCTTGCACCATAGGAGTCTTATTAAGGAAGTTGGGGCCTAATCCCACATGATGGAGATTAGGGCCTACTTTTTCTTCTATTAGACACAGGGTCTCTGGTTTAATTCCTAGGTCCTTGATCCACTTTGAGTTGAGTTTTGTGCATGGTGAGAGATAGGGGTTTAATTTCATTTTGTTGCATATGGATTTCCAGTTTTCCCAGCACCATTTGTTGAAGATGCTATCTTTTCTCCAATGCATGTTTTTGGCACCTTTGTCTAATATAAGATAATTGTAACTTTATGGGTTAGTCTCTGTGTCTTCTATTCTGTATCACTGGTCTACCAGTCTGTTTTGGTGCCAATACCATGCTGTTTTTGTTACTATTGCTCTGTAGTATAGTTAAAGATCTGGTATAGTGATACCACCTGCTTCACTCTTCCTGCTAAGGATTACTTTAGCTATTCTGGGTCTCTTATTCTTCCAGATGAATTTCAAGATTGCTTTTTCTATATCTATGAGAAATGTCATTGGAATTTTTGTTGGAATTGTATTAAATCTGTATAGCGCTTTTGGAAGTAGGGTCATTTTGATAATATTAATTCTGCTTATCCAAGAGCAAGGTAGATCTTTCCATCTTCTAAGGTCTTCTTTGACTTCTTTCTTTAGTGTTCTGTAATTTTCTTTATATAGATCTTTCACCTCTTTCGTTAAGTTGACTCCCAATAATTTTTTTTTTTGAGGCTATTGAAAATTGGGTAGTTTTCTTCGTTTCCCTTTCTGAAGATTTGTCACTGATATACAGAAATGCCTTTGATTTATAGGTATTGATTTTATATCCTGCTACTTTGCTGAATTCATTTATTAGTTCTAGAAGTTTTCTGGTGGAACTTTTAGGGTCTTCTAGGTATGGAATCATATCATCAGCAAATATTGCCAATTTGAGTTCTTCTTTTCCTGTGAGTATCCCTTTAATTTCTTTTGTTTATCAAATTGCTCTAGCCAGTGTTTCAAGAACTATGTTAAATAGAAGTGGTGAGAGAGGGCATCCCTGTCTTGTTTTTAGAGGGAATGCCTTCAATTGTTCTCCATTTATAATGATGTTGGCCTGGGGCTTAGCATAGATAACCTTTATGATGTTGAGATATGTTCCTGTTATTCCTATTTTTTCTAGTGTTTTGAACATAAAGGGGTGCTGTATTTTGTCAAATGCTCTTTCTGTGTCTACTGAGATGATCATATGATTCTTATCTTTAAGTCTATTGATGTGATGAATTACATTTATTTATTGATTTCTGTATGTTAAACCAAACTTGCATCTCTGGGATGAATCCCACTTGATCGTGGTGCAAGATCTTTTGATATATTTTTGTATTCAATTTGCCAGAATTTTATTGAAAATTTCTGCATCTATGTTCTTTCGAGATATTGGTCTGAAGTTTCCTTTTTTAGATGTGTCTTTGCCTGGTTTTGGAATCAGGGTGATATTGGCCTCATAGAATGAGTTTGGAAGTGCTGTCTCTTTTTCTATTTCCAGAAATAAATTGAAGAGTATTGGCATTAGTTCTCTTTAAAGGTCTTGTAGAACTCAGCTGTGTATTCTTCTGAACCTGGGCTTTTCTTGGTTAGTAGACTTTTGATGGTATCTGCTATTTTGTCACTTGAAATTGATCTGTTTAAATTGTGTGTATCATCCTGATTCAATTTGGGCAAATTACGTGACTCTAGAAATTTGTCAATGCCTTCAATATTTTCTATTTTATTGGAGTACAAGATTTCAAAATAATTTCTAATTATCCTCTGTATTTCTGTAGTGTCTGTTGTGATATTTCCTTTTTCACTGCATATGTTAGTGATTTGAGTTCTATCCTTCTTTTTGTTAGCATGGCTAAGGGTCTGTCAGTTTTATTTATTTTTCAAAGAACCAACTTTTTATTGATTTTTTTAAAAAAATAAATGACAGTGGAATACATTACATTTCTTTATTACACATATACAGCACAACTTTTCATATCTCTGGTTGTATATAAGGTATGTTGACCCAATTCTTGTCTTCATACATGTACTTTGGATAATGATGTCCATCACATTCCACCATCCTTGCTAATCCCCTGCCCCCTTCCCTTCCCTTCCCACTCCTCTACCCCATTTAGAGTTCATCTATTCCTTCCATGCTCCCCCTCCCTACCCCACTATGATTCAGCCTCCTTATATCAGAGAAAACTTTCAGCATTTGTTTTTTTGGGGGATTGGCTAACTTTACTTAGCGTTATCTTCTCCAACTCCATTCATTTACCTGCAAATGCCATGATTTTATTCTCTTTTATTGCTGAGTAATATTCCATTGTGTATATATGCCACTTTTTTAAATCCATTCATCTATTCAAGGGCATCTAGTTTGGTTCCACAGTTTAGCTATTGTGAATTGTGCTGCTATAAACATTGATGTGGCTGTGAGGTGAATAGAGAGCCTACATCCTGGGAGCAGATTTTTACCCCTCACACATCAGATAGAGCACCAGTCTCTAGGGTATATAAAGAACTCAAAAAGCTAAGCACTGAAAAAACAAATAACCCAATCAACAAATGAGTCAAGGACCTTAACAGACACTTCTCAGAAGAGGATATACAATCAATCAACAAATATATGAAAAAATGTTCATCATCACTTAGCAATTAGAGAAATGCAAATCAAAACTACTCTAAGTTATCATCTCACTCCAGTCAGAATGGCAGCTATTATGAAGACAAACAACAATAAGTGTTGGCAAGGATGTGGGGAAAAAGGTACACCCATGTACTGCTGGTGGGACTGCAAATTGGTGCAGCCAATATGGAAAGCAGTATGGAAATTCCTTGGGAATCTGGGAATGGAACCACCATTTGACCTAGCTATCCCAAAAGACTTAAAAACAGCATTCTACAAAAACCAACTTTTTGTTCTGTCAATTTTTTCAATTGTTTCTTTTGTTTCAATTTCATTGATTTCAGCTCTGATTTTAATTATTTCCTGTCTTCTGCTGCTTTTGGTGTTGATTTGTTCTTCTTTTTCTAGGGCTTTGAGATGTAATGTTAAGTCATTTATTTGTTGACTTTTTTTTCTTTTAAGGAATGAACTCTATGCAATGAACTTTCCTCTCAGAACTGCTTTAATGGTGTCCCAAGTCTACTTTATTTGATATGAGGATGGAAACCCCTGCTTGATTCTGCAGTCCATGTGAGTGGTATGTTTTTTCCCAACTCTTCACCTTCAGTCTATGGATGCCTTTTCCTATGAGATGAGTCTCTTGGAGGCAGCATATTGTTGGGTCTTTCTTTTTCTTGGGGTGGGGGGGTCTTTCTTTTTTTGATCCTATATGTTAGTCTATGTTTTTTGATTGGTGAGTTTAGGCCATTAACATTCAGGGTTATTATTGAGACATGATTTGTATTCCCACCCATTTTTGTTTATTTTTGGAATTTAACGTAACTTGGTTTCTCCTCTGATTAGATTTTCCTTTATTGTAATCCCTCCCTCTGCCGATTTTCATTATTGTTTTTCATTTCCTCTTCTTGGAATATTTTGCTGAGGATGTTCTGTAGTGCAGGCTTTCTAGTTGTAAATTCTTTAACTTTTGTTTATCATGGAAGGTTTTTATTTCATCATCAAATCTAAATCTTAGTTTTGCTGGATATAAGATTCTTGGGGTTGGCATCCATTTTCTTTCAGAGCTTGGTATATGCTGTTCCAAGATCTTCTGGCTTTCAGGATCTGGGTTGAAAAATCTGCTGAGATACAAATTCGTCTCTTCCTATATGAGAGCTGATTCCTCTCTCTTGTGGCTTTAAGATTCTATCCCTATTCTTTATGCTGGGCATTTTCATTATAATGTGCCTTGGTGTAGATCTGTTGTGATTTTGTACATTTGGTGTCCTGTAAGCCTCTTGTATTTGGTTTTCCAATTTGTTCTTCATGCTTAGGAAGTTTTGATATTATCTCATTGAAGATATTGTGCATTCCTTTGGTTTGAAACTCTGTGCCTTTCTCTATCCCAATAACTCTTAGATTTGGTCTTTTGATGCTGTCCCATAATTGGGATATTGAAATGTTCTGTTCATGGTTTCTTACCATCTTCACTGTGTGATCAACTTTATTTTCCAAATTGTATACTTTGTCTTCATTATCTGACGTTCTTTCTTCCAAGTGATCTAGTCTGTTGGTTATGCTTTCTATTGAGTTTTTAATTTGGTTTATTGTTTCCTTCATTTTAAGGATTTATGACTGTTTTTTTTTTTCAGAGTCTCTATCTCTCTCTCTTGAAGTAATCTTTTGCTACCTGTATTTGCTCTCTTATCTCATTGTTGGAGTGGTCAATTTTTGCCTGTATTTGCTCATTTAGGTCATTCTTTAATTCACAATCATTTTAATTATGAACCTTCTGAACTCCTTCTCTGACATTTGGTCAACTTTGCTGTCCATGGGTTCTGTTATTATAGTGTCCTGGTTTGTTTGGGGGCACTTTCTTCCCTTGTTTTTTCATGTTGTCTATGTGTCTTCCTTTCTTGCAGAGTGGATCTGAGATATTACAGTTTCTTCCCTATGTTCTTGTATACCTCACCTTGATGCGGGGCTTCTAGACCCTGCTGGTGTCCCTCAGTGTATGCTACTGCATCCTGGCCCTGGGTTCTGCATGGGTGGATCTGGGCCACTGGGTTTGACCTCCCTTGGTAGTCTGTGGGTCAGAGGAGTGGTCCTGTGATAGAAGTTAGGCTCTGGTGGGTGTCTGTCCTGCCAGGGGAGGGTTGGACCAGGCCTACTGTGAGCCTGGGTCCCGCATAGGCCAGTGTGGGTAGATCTAGGTCCCCTCTCTGCATTTTAAATAGAGATTAACAGATGCCCATGCTCAGTGGGTTATGGAGAGGGGCTTTGCCAGGAGTGGACCCACACAGCTGCAGGGGGAGCTAGGAGGAAGTTCACACACTGTTGTGTGCCAGGCACAGCTGGCCCAGAGCCCTCCCCCCAGGGCATGGTGAGGTGCACAGTGCTGGGCTCTCTGTGCAAGGGATACCTGTCCAGAGGGCACCTGGTAACTGTGTGGCTATCCAAAGCATCCTGTGCAGTCAGAGGTGAGCTACTGGCAGGGTTTCCAGCTGCCTGGAGATGAGACAGCTCCTATGTATCCTCCCGCCACCACCCGCCATGTAGAGACATCGGAGTCTGGATGGTTTTCCTGGGACATATAACTTTCCCTGCTATTTTCTGGAGCAGAGGCTCCATGTTTCTGGGCAGGGAGGTGCATCTTACCAAATTTCTCCTTCTTCCCAAACTTACTGTTACACTGAGGCTCCTGAAAGATGGACCACAGATGGCTCCCTGTTTAGCAGTTCTCCCAGACCAGAGCTCTGTGTGCTTCTACTTGACCCCAGGGGTCACTTAAACAATTGCGGAGTTAATCCAGACTCCCAGATGTAAAAGTGGCAGGAGAGAAATATCAAGGTGAGTGCAGAAGCCACAGCCAGGCCCCGTGCCTCTGATGGCACCTGGCTCTGAGCTGGATGCTGTGTCACCTCTGTGAACTGGTGGTGCTACTTCAGAAGGACAATGAACAGGTGGTTAATCCTTGTGCATGGTGCTGAGACAGCTCTATAGCAGGAGCTATGTCCATTTCCTCTCCTTTAGCAGAGGCCCAGCAGTCCCTCTGAGAGTCCTCCCTCATGTAAGGTCCCTCCAGTCAGCCTGACTTTCCAAGAGGTGGTTGGCATGCAGCCAGGGGTCTTTAGTCCCAGAAGGATTTGTATCAGTAGAGAGCATCCCTGAGGGATGGAGGGGGGTGTGGGAAATGGGGTCTCTCATGGGAGTTTCCCAGTTCCCAGGTACCTGTGTTTCCATTTTAGTCTGTGAGTTTGTGCTTTGAGAAACTCATCAGGGGCCTGGATGCTGTGGGATACAAGTTGTGTACTGGAGGGTCCCTAGGCTTCGTGCTTGGTCAGCCACAACACGTGGACACTGTTCACCATGCAGTGTTCCATCCTAGCAGTAACTTTGGCGTAGGACAGCACTAGGGTTCAAACAGATGGCGGTGAGGAGAAGCAAGAAGAAGGCCGGGCACATGTGGAGGCTCATGGATCCCTCTCCTGATCATGGTGGGAGGCATCTGGATTCCCAGGGTTGCTGAGCCTTCTGCTCAACAGCCCAGTGAGTGAGTGAGTGACAGCCTTATTTTCCTTGAGCCCCCCAGTGGTTACTGACCCATCCTGCACACCCTGCAGGTTGTCTCTAGGCTGTGCTGGTGACTCTTGTGATCCTCTGTGTTTGAGTCCTGCACAAGTTATTGCCCCACTGGCCCTTTCCACTTGACAAGGTCCTCTTCCACATTTGTGCCATTTGGGGTCACTCTGCTCAGCTCATGGTTTTCTAGGGAAGGTTCAGGATGTGCCTCGGTTAGCACCCACTTTGGGGCTGGGATGGGATCTAAAGAATGGAGGCTGCTATTCCACGGGTGTAAAGAGGGTCGCGGGAATCCTGCAGGACCAGGAATCAGGGCAGCTGCCTCAGTCCTGGGTATCATCAGGGGGAATGGACAGGCATCATCAGGCCAAGAGAGGCCAGGCAAGAACCAAGGCCAGAGGTGGGGACCTGGCTGGGAGGAGGGAACAAGCCCCTGGATCCCAGGACAGCCTCCTCTGCTGAATCTCCAGATTGAAATCCCCGTAGGTCCACCCCTGTGACAGGGCCACTGCAGTTACGGAGCTTCCTGGGTGAGGTCAGGCCTCTTCCTCCCACCCTGTCCCATTCACCTGTCAGACCTGACCAAGAGCTCTCTAGGGGAACCTGGGTAGGGACTTCAGCAGGGTGCTTTCCTCATTCCATTTGAGCCACCTGACTGCCCCCGGAGCCAGTGGTACACACAGGCTGTGGTGCATCTCCCCCTCACACAGAGCCTTCAGGAGGAGGAGTCAGTGGAGGGTCAAGGCAGGATCCCAGCTGTGCACACCCAGCCTGTGAGATGCCCAGTGACACTGCAGGGATGTCTCCTAGGACATTAATGCAGTGGGCTGAGGAGTGACAGGGCCTCAGGCTCCCTGCTGGTCACTAGTGTGCACTGGGTTTCCTGGGCCATAGCTGGCCTGCAGTCAGCAGATGGCAGACAGGGGGACAGGGCTGGACTTGGGCAGCAGCAAACCCCATCACTGGGTTGGGGGGCAAGGCATGGAGGGAGGACACAGTGAAGGACTGCCACATAGGTGGCATTGCATGTGTAAAGAGAATCATGACTGAGGTCTTATTACACATTCCGGTCAAGTCACACAATACCTGAGAAAATAAAGTTTAAGAAGGGAAGATGGATGAGGGGTGTGGTTTGGAGACTTCAGCACATAGTCACTGGAGCCATCACCATGAGTACCTTGTCAGGGGTGCATCAGGGAACAGAGCTGCGCGTCACATGAAGGGCAGCCAGAGAAGGGGCAGGGTGAGGAGGCCTGAGGAAGGTGCCCCTTCTGGGACAGCATGCCACAGTGCCTGATTTCTTCTAACCAAGCACCTCCTGCAGTTCCCCTCCTCCCACTGGGCCATCCATCTGGGACCATGCATGGAGTAATGCACAGGTGAGATCAGAGCCCTCCTGTTCCCATCACCTCCCCGGAGCACCTCTTCTGGGCATGGTGGTATTTGGAACTCAGCCTGTAACATATCAGCTTGTGGGGTACAGTCCAGGTCCTAAGATAACTGCAGGGACGCTCTGTGAGAAGACAGGCGTATCTACCAGGCAGACTGAAAGGTGGATTCCAAGAAGTTGGATTTTAGGGGGCTGGCTGTGTGGGGGATGGAATGGGAGGTGTGTGGCTGGGGCAGGGGCCAGGGCAAACTGGATCCCTCAGAAGCTGGAGAAGGGAGAGGACCCAGACCCTGTGGGTCTCATGGTCTTTGTCAGAATGTGGTAGAGAGCTCCAGAGTGGATGGACGGCATCCTTCCTGGCCCTAGGAGACTACTGCAGCCTCATAGATGAGGGACAGGGACAGTGTTTAATCCATGCTCAGTGAACAAGACTCTTATGGAATGATGGGAAGTGTGTGGTTTCTAGTAGGGGCAAAAGTGCATAGGCCACCAAGGCCTCAAGGAACCTGAACATGTGTCAGTGATTAGAATCCTGGGGCCACCAGGATTCTCACCTGCTTTACTGTGCTTTCTGTATTTCACCACCGAAAGAGTAGGTGTCATAATGGGACCTATATTTATATTCTGTCAATGCACTACTTGGAAATGACATGATCTCCTCTTTAATTTTGGACCAAGTAGGATTTAGTTCTGCCTGTCAGGACAGAGATTCTAGAACTACAGGCGACCAGCTTTGGTTCCCTCAGAACCAAGACCAACTGAGCCACAAACATCACCAAACCCCATCTCAGATAGTTCCCATGGAAACCTACCTCACAGATGTCAGGTAGGGGCTCTGGAAGAAGCAGACCCCTGTATTCCTTGGTGACCAGGGACCCTCTCTGCTCCACCATGTGTTGTTCACACACATCTTCAAAACCTGGTCAGGCACCTGTCCCTAGGAGCTGAGGTCACCTACAGACCCAAGCTACAAGGTGTCTGAGGAAGAAAGACTTCTGTTTCCAAGAGGCTAATGTGCAGCTTGGCCAGGAAGCAATGGAATGGCTCAGGTGGAGGACAAGCAGGTCTGTGGGGTGCACCACACACAGAGGGTTAGGGGAGGAGCTGTAGCCCAGCACAGAGGAAACACATGTCACCAACACAGTCACTGGAACCTTGGTCTCTGGAATGACCTGGAGGAAAGGTCCATTATCTGAGCAGTTTCAATAGGACAGTCACACACTGCACTGGTCATGGGACACTGGCTGTCTGAGCACTTGACTCACCTCAGCTCTGCTCCTTATTTGCCTGGTAGAACACCTTGGGTGCTGTGTGCCAAGTGAAGCATTGAAGCACACTGACCCAAGAGTAGCTGTCAGACATCCCAAGTCCCAGCATAACGAGTTGGAAAACCAGAGGGATACATTCTGCTCAGGAATGCCTGATTGGCTAGGCCCCAATAACCCAGGGGGTTGGACTCCCCAAGGTGGGCCCTCTTGATAACAACCAGTATTAGCCATCTCCTCCCCTTCTCACCTCCCCACACCTTGGCCTTGACCTTTCAAATCAACTCCTGGCACCAGAATCTTACTTCCATGTCTGTCTGGAGCAGCCAACTTGTAGCATCCAGGACCTCAACACATACATTGTGAAGGCGTCACCCTGGCTTTGGAAGACCTACTGGGTAGAAGAGTGATTGACAGGAGTGAGGGTGGGAACTAAGATCTCACGCCCATTCCTGCCAGTTGGGAAAATCATTCCATTTGTGGTTCTCCTGTGTGTCCAGGGGAAACCACAGGCCTCCAGAATGCTCTTGACCTCCAACTGCCTTTGTTTACCCTCAGTGACACCAACACCATGATCAAGCTCACATACGTACACTTGCACACACCTACATACACATGCAGCTGTATCAGCACACATACACAGGCTCACAGGAGCACATGCATGCATATTGTCCTGTGTGCACACATATTGCATGAACACACAAGCACAGAAGCCTAACCTTCCCAAGGTTCTGATGAGCAGAGTGAGAGAGATGGCGAGCCAGGGTCCCAAATGCTCCCCCAACATCCTGCTCCAGGGACCTGACATCTTCCAATTAGGAGCCATCTCTGAAAGTTTTCACCACCTGCCATTAACAGGTCTTAGCAAAAAACTTCAGGGCCAAGCTAAGCATCGTCATAGGAAACAAACCTCTACAACAGCAGGGCGTCAGGGATGGTGCAGATAGTGTTTTCTTGTTCAGGGTGGGGAGGAAACCCAGGGCCTCACACACGGCCACCTACCACTGCTGAAATCAGAGACAAAGGAACAGGAACTGAATTCTGTGTATGTACACGTGTAGATCTTTAGAAGAAAAGCCATTCCCAATTTGTGGGACTAGAAATGAAAAGGACATTGACATATGCTAAATGTTTTATTTGCTAAACAAGTGAATATCAATCTCCACAGCATGCTAAGCAGCAAATATCTAATGTGGGTTTTCCTCTCCTCTTTTTACATGGAAAAGAAGAGTATGTGAGAAAAGCACTGTGGATTTTCCCCAGATGGGAACAATCCATTTCCCTCTTTTTGAACTGCCAGGTAGGGGACTAGGAACACCTAGAGATGACCAGGGCTGGGCTCGAACTCTTGTCTTCCTAGGGCAGGAGGCAGGGTGGAGACCTGGATAGAGGACACAGCTAGCCTGGCGGGGAGTTTTCTGTTGTAGTTTGCTGACATTTTCCTCTAATCATTTCACCCTTTTACTTGGCTCATTTTTCAATTGCTGATATTCTCACATTTTTATTTCCCTATTATCTCCCCTACTACCTTCATCATTTTCTCAATTCATTTAATGAGTTCCACATTTTTATCCTGTACACTTTGTGAACTTATTTACACTGCCGGTGATAAAGCAAAGGCATGATACAGGCTGGCAAAAATCTGAATTTGTTTATATTTTCTCCCCTTTAAGTATTTTCCATATTTCTCCATTTACCTTTCTCCCTGAAATGTTTATCATTTCTTTAATTCACTCAGTATTTTATGATTTCTTCATGCTCGTTGCCATTGGGACTGTCATGGGTACACTTAGAGTGGAGTGTTTGTATTCTGGGTTGGTGCATTTTCTGCCCCCAAACCACCCAGTCTCCGTGTGGGAGGCTGGTCCCAAGGAGCCATGAGAACAAGAAAGAGTCAGGCAGACCTAGAACAGAGCTCTAGAGGCACGTGCATGAAGAGACAGAGAACAGTTATGCAAATAGTAAGAACAATCCTCCTCCTCTGCCATCAGCCACAGGACCACACACAACTGAGCATGTCTGCTATGGAGGAGAGAGGAGAGAAGGCATTAAGGGGCTTTCATGTGTGACACAAGGCGGGGCAACAGCAGGGACGTGCACACAGTATTTGTCTTAACAGCACAGCTTCCAGGTTGATCAGGAAACGGGCAAGAGACCACAGATATTGTTGGAAAAGGAAGCTGGCTGTAGTGCCTGGAGCTATGTCCTTTAGCACCCTCAGGTCATTAGCTTTGACCACAGGCGTAGACTTCTAAAGGGAACATGTTAGCAGGCCAGAATTGTCTCAGAGGATGGCAGAACCAACCAACCCATCCAGGGGAATTGAGCCATGAAGCCAGGGGAACCCCCAACAGTGTTGTTCCCCACCTTGGAGTTAAAACAGCAGCACTCTCTGTCCACATATAAACTCTGGGAAAGCACTTCTGGAATTAGTTTGGCCATGGATGGTCTTGGGACAGGGGTCAGTGCTTCCCCCATCAGCTGCTCTTGAGGGACAGGTAAGCCAGTCATGTGGGTATTGAAATGGGCTAAATCTTGCCAAGATTGGGTTGAGTTGGATCCTCTGCTTAAACAGCTCTTCCTACTCTCCACCAACTCTGATATCTGGAGCTTTTATGGTAAATTAAAATGCCATGATCCATCATGTGCTGGGACCCATTGCTGGCCTACATGCCCTGGGCATGGGTACCATGCTCACAGTTAACCAGCACTGGTACACAGTCTGTGCATCTCAAGGCCCTTAAGAGTGACAATTTGGTTTACTATTTTGCTTGGTGAGACTGGCAAAGGCCACTAGATCATTGTCCCACTGACCATTTTGCCATCAACAAGGTAAGCCCTGAGAACATCACCCAATGGATGTACAAACAACCAGCCGCCATGGCCCACAAGTTCCCATATTCTTACCACCCACCACTGAGCCCATTGGCTGCTCTGATTTTCTTCTATCTCAACCCAGGAGTGTCCATGGCAGGACATCCTGCAGCTGCAGTCCAGTAGCTCAAGAGCCCCTGCTGTGCAAGTCTGTCCACAAACCTTTTCAGTAGGGGCTAACATATGAGGCCCTTCCCGTGAGATGCCAGTAACAGGCATAGTGACCAGTGGGGCTGAGGTAGTTTCACAGGAACCTGGGTCAATGCCACCAGTACTCAGGAGAAGCAGAGGGCTATACAGTGGTAGACTGAGGTTGGTGCGATAGGCCACCACCCACTGGGCAGGTGGCCAACGTGCAGTGTGATTCAAACTCTTGGTCAGGAGCTTCATTTCTAGCAGGACCTTGCACACTTCTAGAAACTGCTGCTCCGAGGGCAGCCTCTCCTTTATGCTCCCTTCCAGAGCTCTAATTAAGACAAAGGTAGCTTTAGTTTGTTTTATTTCTGTCTAAGACCTTGACTCAGGCCATCTGCTGTACATGCCAGCTAACTGCAGGTATTCCTTGTCCAAGGTTCCCAGAGCCATTCCTGGGTTTCATACATCTTTGCTTTCTCAAATGTCTCCTCCTAGGAGCACACTACTCCCATGTAGCTGCTTAGGGGATACAGGCGTGGAGCCAGAGGTATAATGAAAATCCCAGCAATCCAGCATTCCTGAGGAATCCTATATATGGTTTACTGTATGGGACACGGGGAATGTTGTCAGGTTCCATCACATCTCTCCTGAAATGCATCATTTCTCACTCATCAGGACACACATGGGAACTGCAGGATGGTCCACCACCTTGGTTCTCCCTGGGTCTGACAGCACATTACACCATG